>NW_006782296.1:1498824-1513274 GCF_000442215.2 Lipotes vexillifer | reverse complement strand
CAGGAATGCTCTTAAACATCGTATAATATATATGATAGCCTCCCCACAACAAAGAATTATCCAATCCAAAATGTCAGTAGTGCCAGGTTGGGAAACCCTATACAGGAGTGAATATTTAGCGAGGTTATTATGCATACAAAGCACTTAGAAACATCTGGTTTATTTTTTATAAGCTCTCAAAACACAGAAGCTGCTATTCTTTGTGGAAGAGCATAGGCTTGCCCTTCCATTGCCGGAATTGAACCATGGGAGTGGGATGCGGGAATCCTTGAGTGCTGAGAACCCAGCTCACTGCTCTAGGTGTGAGTCATCCCATAAATACCAACTTATTTTATTTAAGGCAGAGCTGAGGCTGCACAACTGACTCAGGGCTAGAAGCCTTCCCAGGTTGTCGTGACTCAACTAGCTGGGCTGGAAGGAAGTAATTTTACCCTGAAGCTCTCCTTCCAGAAGATGCCAGCATTTCACGGCTCAGAAGTGCTCAGTGCACACTTGCAGTGGGTGTCATGTTGTTTCTTACCTCACCTCACACACAGTTGGGCTTGGAAAGGCCTGGGGAAAGTAGCTGAAACCAGGAGTCCCAAATCTTGTCCTCACTAGTCTGTAGAGGTTTGTTCCTCTCCTGCAACCTGATGTGAAATTCCTTCTTGGGAGTTGCAACTTTGGGTCAACGGGTTCACTCCCTCCCAGTAATACACATTAGTGTTAGTGGATAGATTTAAAGACAGATAATATTGATAGGGTGGGTGGGTCGTCACGGGGACCAAGAGAAGTGTGGAGGGAAGCTGGGTAAAGTACATGGGCACTGGGTGTCATAAAGAAGGAATGGTGAAAGAGGGAGAAAGCAAAGGCAGGCCAGGGAATGTCTGCAGACTCTGGCCCTGTGCCCACATGTTTCCTGAGAAGCGGTGTACCCAGAGGCAAACAGGTGGTGGAAGAGGCAAGCCCTGCATCCAGGCTTGCTGATACTGACCTGTAACCCACCATCTGGCCAAGCTGTACCTCTCCCTGAGTCACAGAAATGAAAACCCTGTGGTTGGAAGCAGCTTTAAGGGCCCCCAGCTTCTTTCTTACCCATCATCTCCCATGCCAGTCAGTAGCAGAGCCAGTTTATGCAACAGAGACTGTCCAGCTCCAAAGTATGGGCTCTGTCTGGACCATGACTGCAAACACTTTAGCGGCCAGGGAAATTACATAGGTTAAGTGGTTGGGTGTAAGACAACGGGGGCTGGGGCTGTGAGGAACTGCAGGCTCTGCTTGAAGGCATTCAAATTCAATTGAAAAAAAACATTGGGCCAGCCAAACAAAACTTATCTATAGCCTGAGTGAGTGGGTGAGACCTCTAGATGGTTAAGTTTTCTGCCTAAATGAATGGTCTTCCGTATCCCCTGACAACCAAGATGTCTGTTGGATGCAGATCTCCAGAAACAGACTTCAAGCTATGAACCACTGTCTGCAAAGTGGTCCTGAGCAGGTCTTTGCTCCAACACTTCCAGAGATTGGGTGATCCTTACTTCCCCAGACAGCCTTGAATGGGGCCTGCTTACCTGTACCATTAGAGCCACTTACCACACCTGCCTGTTGTAGACCACTTATTGGGGTGGGGTGCCCAGGTAGGGGCATATCTTTTATTTTGCAAACTTTTTTTAAGTGTGGAAATATTTTCTTTATTATAAATAAAATACAAGCTCACTGTGGAAACACTGGAAAATATGGAAAAGCAAAAGTTAGAAAAGAAAAAATATCCATACCTCCCTTAAGCACCTCCCCTACCCCTTCCCCAACGCCCATCCCCACCCACCATGCAGAGAAAAGCATTGTTGACACCTTGGTGCATATCCAGACTCCAAGTCGTTTTTTTAGATAAGTAAAGCTCTAATCTTCTTTCTGGCTCCATAACCTGTAAACCCAGCGAGGAGATGCTTCACGCAGCGCTCACACCACGTTGCTTCTCTGGCTGTGGAAAGGGATTGCACCACGCCAGCCGCACGCTCTCACCAGACCTGGGTTTCAACACACAGGTCTGACCTGCGTAGGCCTTTAGCCCCCAACCTCCTCGAGGTCAGGCACTAGAACCTATCTTATCCTCAGAGACTCTACAGCACCAGGCTCACAGCAAGTGCTCAATATAAGTGTTTCTAAATACACAACCCTGCCCCGCCCCGCTCCCTCCACAACACACCTGCCTCAGCCGCTACGGCCCGGAGCAAAGAGGAAACACAACCAAAGCCTGGAGAGAGAGCACGCCTCGCCGTCTCCTAGGTAACCAGGTCCTAGGCTGGGGCGGGGGGCCCACGCATGCGCACGCTCACCCTTCCTTCCCGTAACCTCCAGAAGAAAGCCACCCTGAAGACTGCCAGAAGCCGAGCGCGCATGTGTAGTTACACCAACACCCCTACCGCCTCCGCCTTCTGTCCATCCGTCAGCCCAGCAATCTCTTCTCTATAAACACTGTCCGGAAATAGTGCCCATTCCTGGAAACGAGGCCTCGTTAACCAATCGTTGCTTGGGGCAGTAGGCCAGAACTGGCTGGGACGCGCTGTCTCATTGGTTAGATTGGAGGAGTGGGCGGGGCCAAGGGTCTAGGTGAGGCTAAAGCAAGGAGGCGCGAAGCGAGGCAAATTTGCTGCCGCCGGCGGAGGCGTGGCCCCGGGGATGGCCGGGAAGGCGGTGAGGGGGCGGGGCCCGAGGCGGGGCCGGGGCGGGGGCGGGGCGGGGCGGGGCGGGGCGACCGTGGGCCCTGAGAGCAGCGGTCGGCGACCGGCGGCGGGAGATCGTGGACGAGGGGAGCGTGACACTCGCTGGTGGGGGAGATCGGCGCTCGGCCGGTAGGTGACTGGAGCGAGTGCCGGGGCGAGGGGCAGAGGGGATGGGTCGCTTCTCAGCCCGGGGCCGGGCTGCGGCCTGGCCCGCCGCCCCGGAATAGTGGGGGTCAGCGACGCGGCCGGGGGACCCACTCGCGCGCGGGCCCTCGGCCCTGGCGGCCGGCCGCCGGCGCTCCCTCACGCATGCTGCCGGGGCCACGGTCTCACGCCGTGCTCAACCCGCAGGCCACACGCTCGCCCGAAGCGCGCGCAGGGACGCCTTGCTTCCCCTTCTCCAACATCCTTGTTCCTCCGCGCCAAACTGCCCTACTGCCAGGCCTGCCCCTCCTGCTCTGTTCCCTGGATGCCCCCCAGGATGAGGGCTCACCTCGGCACCGGGCGGAAGGTGCCTAACGCCCAGGTGCGCCGGTTCCGTGAGCCCTCCCACCTGTCCGGGCAGTGAAAACCTCAGGCCTTTCCTGGGAAGTTCTGGGGTCACACCTCGAGCCTGGGAGAAGAGGCAGAACCTGCCCTTGGCACCCGGCGGGGCAGTGCAGGCTACTCGCAGCATCCTCTTTCTCTCCCTGACCCCTCTGTAATTCTTTTGTCCACTCCACTCAGGACTTTATCTGTCGGCTCAGATAAAATATCCCATCTTGGAAGCCCATCGTGGCCCTGGCAGCCTGCAGCCACCGGGCACCAGGCAGAAGGAGGCCACTTGTAAAGCACAGAGAGTCCCACCTGCCCGGGATCCTCCTCGGTGCTGGGTAACTTCAGAAAAAGCCGATTTTTCCTAATTGAAGTTAAAATATTGCTCTCAGTCCTAAGGGTGGACTAGGGGATGAATGGAGAAAAGAGACAAATCAGTGGTGTAAATGGTAAAATTATTATTTTTTAACTGGGGGACAGTGAGTACCTGTCCCTTGATTAAGAACTTGAAAAGCAGATTAAGCTAAATGATGAGAGGTGGGGCCTAATGCAAGATAGAAGTCTGAAGTTTATTCCAGGAAAAATGTTGAAAACCCCTTGACTAGAAACATGGTCTTTCTGAAAGATTAGAGGGAGATAGTATCTTAACATTAGTGATGTGTTTTTTACTTAGTATCTTCATACCTGTAACCTTTTTCCTTCACATGTCTGTGTGATAATATAGTTAGTATTGTCCTGCTTTAGAGGTGAGGCACCTGAGGCAGGTGTGTGTTTGTCGGGGGCGGGGGTGTAAATAGATCTTGCCTAATGCCTCATAGCTAGGACTCAGGGTGAAGACTTGAACCTGGGCCACTGGAGTCTTTCCCAGGCTCCTTGCCCTGGACCAGGACCACATTATGGGACTTAAGATGCAGGACAGAGGGAGAAGTGTTTGCTGGGGTATTTATGCTTTTAACATGAGAGAACAGGTGCTTGTCTTACAAAGTGTTTGGATTTACTCTTGGTGTTTTTTAAGTGATGTCAAAGTCAGTTCCTTTGGTGCAGCAATGCCAGACATCTGAGATTTTCAGATACCTTGAGGACATGCTCATTTATTTTGAAGTGTGTGGTGAACTTCTCAGAAGGCCTCAAAGTAAAAGTACTAGTCTCTGACTTTAATTTTAGAAATATATACCCAGGTATATGTTCCAGCACTTTTGTGAAATCAGACAGCGGTAAGCCGCCAAGCTTTAGGTAGCCTTCTGACTGTTTTCAGAGTATAAGGAGCAGTTAGCTCTGAAGGGGGTTTTTCGCCCCTGGTATTGTCAGTTAGAGTTTGTGGGAGCGGCACCACAGAGACCCTGCCAAATGAGCCTTCATCTATTAAACAAAAATGTCTGGTTGGCCATTTCGCCTCAACAGACGGAGGTTTGGTTCCTCATTTTGGTTCTCCTGTTGAACACTGACTCCATTGTGATCTGCTTGGAGTGTTTGTATATCACTTAATGTTGAGAAGCAGGCCTGCCCTGATTGGTTGTCCAACTCCAGGCAGCTGTTGTGATTTTGTTTGGTGCGTGGTAACAGTTCATCCTGACCAGGGTCTGGTGAGAGACCTGTAGATATGTGAAAAAGGTAAAGCCCGATCCAGGGTTGTTTTCCTCATTGTTGGCACCCTCTTAAGAGTGTCCTATCACTTTGGCCTGCAAAGTCACTTTTAATTTCCTATTTTTTTCCTGTCTCTATGGGCAGCACATGAGCTTTCCTAACAGGCCTGCTTGCCTTGATGAAGAGCTGAGAGATTCATGTTGGTTGACCTGACACATGTTTTTTTCTGGGAGAGTAATTAAGAAATCTTAAAACCAAATTCAGTCCTAAATCAAAAGTGTAAGTCAGCTTGATACACACATAGGCAGCATCTTTTGTACCAATGGCTTCCATCATCTCAGAGGTGTTTTTTTTTTCCTGGCAAAAGGTTAAAATGCAACTAAAATTCTGCTTTCATGATTAATAAGTCACTACCACAGTTGTGTCTGATGCTTCCTGTTTGCCCCATTTTAGTATTTCAGTTAAACTGGAAACATCTGAGCCTTATGGGCACTTTTGATGGCACCAATGTGAAATTGGCAGGAAGGGGGACAGTTCCCTGTCAGTGGATTTAGGGAGCTTTAAGGATAAGCCAGCCTCTCTGGCCGCCGCACGCCTGCGATCCTTCAGCAGGGAAAGGAATGGGGGTTGAGCACCTTCAAGGGCTAGGTGAGCGTTTAGAGTGATGCACGTGTGAAGGCTTTGCATTTGCTTGGTGATGCTGACTGAAATGTTGAAAGCAGTAGATTAGAAATGGAAGGCCAAACATAGGGCAGATTGTGTGGTAGAACATTTCAGTTGAGCTGAGCGAGACACTGAAGTATGTTGGATTTGAGGTCTTCAGTTCTGGCCTTGTCTTACTGCCTGAGTGACAATGCAGAGAAAAGTCACTTTTTCTCAGAAGCCTGTGCACCCTTCTTTGTACTCTATCAGTAGTTTAAAAGATCCCCTTCCTGTGGTTGCCAAGGTGGGGGGGCGGGATTGGATTGGGAGTTTGGGGTGAGCAGATGCAAGCTATTACATATAGAATAGATAAACAACAAGGTCCCATTGTATAGCACAGGGAACTATATTCAATATCCTGTGATAAACCATAATGGAAAAGAATATGAAAAAGGATATATATATATGTATAACTGAATCACTTTTCTATACACCAGAAATTAACACATTGTAAATCAGCTACACTTGGATTAAAAAAAAAAACAAAGATCCCCTTTCCCTTGCTATTTTATACCCTTTAATTTCTTATCCTGACATAAATCCCTTGAAATTATATGGCATCCAGAGTAATGGTACTTAGTGGCTATTTTCTGTATTTTCTCACAATACTCCCGTAAAGAAAGGCAGAGACAAAGATCAGGAATGTGAGGCCTAGTAAGGAAATAAAGGGGATGAGATTACTGAGGAAATCAGTGTCATGCCTAGAAGCTAAACCCACGTTTCTTGATATCCAGTTCACTGCCTCTTCTACTAACTTACTCATGAAAGGGTAAGTTGTTTTCTTTTTTTTTTCTTTCCAAAACAGGTCAATTTTGAATATAACTAAACCAGGGTAGCTGCTTTATTTATCTATTTATGTTAACAAGTATTAATTAATAAGTGTTAACAATTAATTATTAGTTGATATTGATTGTCCATAATAATTATTATTAACAAAAGCCTAAAAGATGAATAGAGCATCCTCTGGGCGAGTCTGATTATCCCCATTTTACAGGTGCAGAAATTAAAGCAGAGTGGTCAAGTGATTTGCCCGGAGCGGTAGAGCAAGTCCACAGCATCTTCGTATCCAACTTGGGGGTTTAGGCTGTCGGGTCAGGTCCAGGTCTGCCATTGTCTGCCTGTGTGACCTCAGGCAAATCACTTCACTTCTCTAAGCTTTGGGTGCCTCATCTGTAAATACTTTGTGGTGTTGTTTTGAGTAGAAAAGGAGAGAATGTATGTAAAGTGCTGAGCTTGGTGCCTGGCACAGAATAAGCCATAGGACACAATGGCTATAACTGCTGATGGTGGTTGTAGGAGTAATCGCAGTACTAGTAGTTGCCGATTACCACTTTGACTAGACCTGTTTTCTGTAAGATGACGTCAGGAAGGGTCACACTGCCTGATAAGGGCAGTCATTTTCTCAGCAGGACCTCCTGGGGGACATTTCTTCTGTCTAGAGGGTTTAGCTGTCAGGTTTTCCCTGTCTTACACTAAATACTGCCCTTACCACCCTCCAAACGAGTCTAAAAAAGCTCCAGCTCTGCCTGGTCAGAGTTGGCGAACCTAACCCTTGGCCACCCTCGGCCCTCCCAGGACTCTGAGCAAGAGACAGAGCTGAGCCTTTCTAGAGCCATCCTGTGTCCCCCGTGCAGCAAAGTGGGTCCCAGCCTTAACTCTGGAGGGGAACAAAAGGAAAACACTGTGTAGAATATAAGTCAGCAAGGACTCATCCTTCTCTGTTTGGGAGACCAGGAGGGAAACCTGGGTTCTGTGGGGCAAGGTTCCCACCACCATGTGGCAGCCGCTCACTACGCTTTGTCGCCTTATTGCCAGTCTGGGGGCCCTGGATCCGCAGTCAGGGACTTGCAGATTTCCCTTTAAATCACCCAAGAAAAAAACCAGTTTCACATTATATTTTAAATTCTTTTTTTTCCCCTTCTTAATACAAAACAAAAATATAGGTTCCCACCAGGCTGACGCTGCCTTTAAATAACATTTTGTTTTCTCTTGGGGAAGCTGCCTTCGTGGCCAAAGAGTCATTTCTAAAGTGAACTTAGTTTTTAGAAAAAATAGATTACCGGATGTCAAGCCTCGTGTGGAGCTCAGTTCAGATGAAAATGAAACCAGCAGATCTGGAGTGGCAGCTCCACACTTCACTTCGGGCTGGAGGTGAGAGGCAGAGTGTGTCTGGGCCCAGCTCAGTAACTGGTCGGCCCCACAGGGTGCATTTGATAGGCGCCTTAGTCATTTTCCAGGCAGCTTTGCTTAGGTGAGCAGAGCACTTTCTCTGGAAGGTGAGTCACCCTTGCAGGGGTGTAGGTGACAGGCGATTTATTCCCCAGCTCAGTCGCAGAGGAAGTCTTGAACAGACCTTGTTGAGAAGCCCTCTGCCAAAGATCATGTTCATTTCGGTCCAAGGGCTTTGGAGGCAGGGGTAAGGAAGCAAACCGAAGGCTCCCCGGGCTTGTGGACTGACAGAGAGATGGATCCCCCGGCAGGGGGTTTATGTGGACCCGGCACAGAGCCCAGATCAGCAGTGTCACTGCACTCTTGAGTCCAGCCACCTTGAGGGTGGAAAATAGCCCACTTGCAGTGAGAGTCAACAAAGAAGCAGGAGGGGAGCTTTGGCTCTAGGGAGCTGGGAAACCCCTTGGCAAAAAGCAGAGAGATACATACCATACTTTGGTGTAAAAGGCCTTTTGGGGAACCCTTTTCTACCTGCTTTCCTTTTAGCCACCTGAGTTGGAGGCTCTGAAGAGCTCCAGTGATTAGGAAGGCTAGATTCAACCCTGGCTTTCAGGAAACTTTGGAATTCTGAGCCTGCCATACTTCTGGAGCCAGCGTTTGGACTCAGAAAGAAGGCGCAGGGCTTCCCTGGTGGCACAGCGGTTTAGAATCCGCCTGCCATTGCAGGGAACACGGGTTCGAGCCCTGGTCTGGGAAGACCCCACATGCCACGGAGCAACTAAGCCCGTGCGCCACAACTACTGAGCCTGTGCTCTAGAGTCTGTGAGCCACAACTACTGAGCCCACGTGCCACAACTACTGAAGCCCACACGCCTATAGCCTGTGCTCCGCAACAAGAGAAGCCACTGCAGTGAGAAGCCCCGCACACCACAACGAAGAGTAGCCCCCACTCACCGCAACTAAAGAAAAGCCTACGTGCAGCAATGAAGACCCAACACAGCCAAAAATAAAATAAATATATTTATTTAAAAAGAAAAGAAAGAGGGCTTCCCTGGTGGCGCAGTGGTTGAGAGTCCACCTGCTGATGCAGGGGACACGGGTTTGTGCCCCGGTCCGGGAAGATCCCACATGCCGCGGAGCGGCTGGGCCCGTGAGCCATGGCCGCTGAGCCTGCGCGTCCGGAGCCTGTGCTCCGCAACGGGAGAGGCCACAACAGTGAGAGGCCCACGTACCGCAAAAAGAAAAGAAAAGAAAAGAAAAGAAAAGAAAGAAGCGGCAGAGGGAACTCCTGAGCCATCTCTTCCACCTGGTTTCTGGGTGCTGTGCCTTCTGACCCTCTTACCACTAAAGCCGTGACCAGGTATCCTTCCAGGCAAAGAGTTTGTTCAGACTCTGTGTTCTAGACCAGTGCAGTTGGTGTTGAACTTGACTGCTGAGGGTCAAGGACCTCTCTAAGCAATGTCCAGATCACCCCACCAGGTGGGCTTGACTTTATTGAAGCCACAGGGGAAGAGCTAGTATTACCTTGTTTCCTTTATCTGTTGCAGGCTCCCCTCCAGCCCCCCCTACCCACACCTCATCCATCTGGACTAGCCAGCAGTCACTTTGGGTGCGCATGGCTAAGTGACCTTAGGCCTGAACCACTCTCAAGAAAGAGCTCTTTGAGTTATAGCCTGGAAATGATCATAACCGTTTGCACGCTCTGTTTTACAAACGAGAAAATGGCGACCCCAAGAAGCTGAGTTGCCCAAGGCCACATGGCTAGTTAATTGCAGAATCTGAACTAAAGTCCAGGCTCTTTGCACTGTGCTGTGCTGCTCCTTGAACAAAAGAACTACTCCTGGAGTAGGAATTGTATTTTTTAACTAGCTCCTCCTTCATATCCACACCCAATCCCATCACTCCCGGCCTTTCTTCAAGCTTTGCCAGACCTGGGGAGGGTGGAGCCAAAGCGGCAGCTGCTCTGAGTCTAAGAAAAAGTAAACGGAAAGCTATTTATTTGACACTCTCTTGTACCATGAGGTTCGTGTAACCAAAAGGAGGTGAAGGTTGATAAGAAAATACAATTCTGGGCAGGGTTACCCGGAAGTCTCAAAGGTTACCTACACCTGTAGGTCACTGTCCTACCTCACCAGGAAGTATCGTACCCAGAGTGGGTCTTTAGTAGCTATGAATGATTGATTGTGAGGCTGCAAACCCACTGGGTACCAAGAAGCTCCTCTGCATCTTTCTCCTGTTGTGTTACCTATGGTGTGCAGGTAGCCGGAAGACCCAGAATAGTTGGGCATCATTCCCTCGGGATCCGTCCAGCTCCTCTCAGTGAAGAGGCTCTTTCTTGTGGGCAAAGCTTGATGTCACATCTAGATGCTGGCCCCCATAAGTGCAAAGAGCTGTTGTATCTGAGATCCACCACCCACCTTCTGCTGACTGCGACATTTCCTTTTATCAGAACAGAATTAATCCTGGTCAATACTAGGGATAGGTGGGAGGCTTGGGAGGAAGGGGGCTTTGCCAGCCTCAAATGAGGATGCTATTGCCAATTAAGATTAGAAATGGAGGTACTTCCCTGGTGGCACAGTGGTTAAGAATCCTCCTGCCAATGCAGGAGACATGGGTTCGAGCCCTAGTCTGGGAAGATCCCACATGCCGCGGAGCAACTAAGCCCATGCACCACAACTACTGAGCCTGCGCTCTAGAGCCCGTGAGCCACAACTACTGAGCCCGCGTGCCACAACTACTGAGCCTGCATGCCACAACTACTGAAGCCCTCACGCCTAGAGCCCGTGCTCCGCAACAAGAGAAGCCACCGCAATGAGAAGCCCTCCCACCGCAACAAAGAGTAGCCCCCGCTCACCATGACTAGAGGAAGCCCGCACGCAGCAATGAAGACCCAGCGCAGCCAAAAATAAAATTTTAAAAAAATAATAATAAAAATATAAATAAAGAGTCTGCCTTCCAGAGATCCTCTGCGAACATTTCCTGTCATACCACAGGAAGGTCCCAAACCCTTTCCTCCCTTCCTGGGGGAGGACAAGAATGTGACCCTGTGTTGAAAGGGACATGTCCTCAAGCTGCTCACTCAGGCCAGTCTGTCAAAGGATGTGTAGGGCAGCATCTGAAACGAGGCCACGATCAGGGTGCCACTGCCAAAGGGCGGAGCTGGACTGTGTACTTCCTTCCATTTACCCCTATATGTTGGAAGCCTTCTGTGGAAAGCCAAGTTGTTTGGGTTTCTTGTTTATTCTGAAGTTCCTCAAACTAGTTCCTCAATTTTAGGACCAGTTGCCAATAACTACAATGAACTTGAAGCCTCTTCCCTTCCAAAGAGGCTGAGCCCGTCTTTCTCCATCTCCGAAAACAGGTAGACCCTGCTTGAAGCCAGTCCCACCTGTGAAAAGCAGAGTTACCAACCAACAGAGGAGGGAAGTGGTTGTGTTGCAGCAGGATTGACCATAGCCCAGGGAAATGCTCCTTGCTCAGAATCCAATCCGAAAAGTTAAATAAGGAAAAGATTTCACAAGCAGACCTTGCTTGCAATGATGACCTCAAGGCTTGGCAAGATCCAGAAGTACATTTTGACTCATCAAAGAAAGCTGGTTGTGTTTGGCATGATTTTAGTGTTGAGGGCAGTTAATTGCACTATAATCTTTGAAAACTGATTGTTATTGAGTGGTACATGCTGCAGCCCCCACTTAATCAGAATATTCAGTTACACAAAATACCCCAACCTACAGATTTCAGTGATCCTATGAAACTTTTGTATATAACATACATTAAAAATCCCTTGCTGTGTATTGTAGAAAATGAAGTGGTTGAGGTTTTTCTCAATACTGCCCCGCCCCCCATTCTCCTGCATAACTGCCTCTGTGGATCAGTGATGCCCCAGTGGCATCTTTTCTATATAATGTTGGCTCTCCTCATGCAAAGGATTTGAAAGTTGAATTGAAAATGTCGTTGTAATACTTTTCTTTTAAAGTTTATACAATACCCTACATCAGGGCCTGGAGACAAAGTAATAACCATATTTATGAATTTAGTAACTGATGCTCAAGGCTTTGCTATTAAAAACAAAAACAAAAAACAGTAAAATAGGCTCAAGAAGCCTGGAGCCAGGCTTTATAAAATGCATGTTGGGGCTTCCCTGGTGGCGCAGTGGTTGAGAGTCTACCTGCCGATGCAGGGGACACGGGTTCGTGCCCCGGTCCGGGAAGATCCCACATGCCGCGGAGCGGCTGGGCCCGTGAGCCATGGCCACTGAGCCGGCGCATCCGGAGCCTGTGCTCCGCAATGGGAGAGGCCACAACAGTGAGAGGCCCGCGTACCGAAAAAAAAAAAAAAAAAAAAAAAAGAATGGTGAATTTGAACTTTTTCATACTGTTGGTCCCTGGGGTGGGTCCAGCTGTGCTGGGCATGGGTGGGCTAAGGAACACAGGCCTGCCACATGCTTGGAGCCTTTGATCCCCATTGCCATTTTAAAGTTGCTTTTTCCAAAACAGAAGCTGGCTGTGTTTATGCTTCCTAATTGAGATGCTTCCTCCTGGGTCAGTCCCTGGGTTTCTCATTAACAAACGTTTGGCTTGTGGCAGCTTCTGCATTTGGGTCCCAATTTTTAAAGCTTGAATCGTTTGAAAATGGATTCAGTGTCATGGTTAAGAGTATGGACTTTGACATAAAAGAGTCCCATGTGCAAATCCTGCTTCTGCCACTTCCTTGCAGTGTGACCATGGGAAAATTACTTGACCTACTGAGCCTCAGTTTATTCCTCCATATAAGGGGAATGATACTAGAGTTATTGTGAGGATTCAAGAAGTAATACACATGTAATACATAGCAAGCATTGCCTAATGCACCTAATACATAGCAAACAATAATAGCTGTCATTATTATTTTTATTATTATTGACAACCAGCATGTAATTCTGTGTACACATATAGCAGCAAGTTGTTGAAAACACCCAAAGATGTCCACAGGACAACTGATTTCAGCTCTAGGTGCCGAGGAGTTCTGGGTCCTTGTTCATTGTGCACTGGTGGGTCACTCTTGAGTCCATTCAGAGCTGAGGCACTGCCAGGAGAGAGAGGCTGGATGGCGTGTGCAGAATGCTCTTCAAAGAACAACCCCCTCAGGAATTCCCTGGCAGTCCAGTGGTTAGGGCTCTTTGCTTCCACTGCAGGGGACACAGGTTCAAGCCCTGGTCAGGGAACTAAGATCCTGAATGCAAGGTGAAGCCAAAAAAAAACGCAAACAAACAAACAACACCCCTGTCATGGGTGGTCCTTTTCCTGCTGGCCGCTTCTGCCTCCCTGCTCTTGGGATGCTCCCCTCCTCCTTTGACAGTGCCTGTTCCAGACTTTCCTTCCAACACTAGGGCTGCTGGCTGGTGGTTTCAGCTCTGCACAGGCGAGGACTGTCAAACAACTGGCACTTCCAGTCCCGGAAAGGACTGCTCATCTTGTAACAGCTTCCCTCTCACTGGAGGTTCTGCTAATGTTTCTAGAGCATCCCCTGTGTGCCAGGCACTCTGCTGGGCATTTAAACATTGTTTCTTGTGTTTAATTGTCCTGTAAAATCCTGTTATGTACGTTTGAGGATCCTTATTTAACAGATGAGATACCTGAGTCTCAGGTTAAGTTATCTGCCCGTGGTTACACACCAGATTCAAACTCAGATCTTTTTTTTTTTTTTTTTTTTTCCGGTACACGGGCCTCTCACTGTTGTGGCCTCTCCCGTTGTGGAGAACAGGCTCCGGACGCATAGGCTCAGCAGCCATGGCTCACAGGCCTAGCCGCTCTGCGGCATGTGGGATCTTCTCGGACCGGGGCACGAACCTGTGTCCCCTGCATCGGCAGGCAGACTCTCAACCACTGCGCCACCAGGGAAGCCCCCAAACTCAGATCTTTTGATGGCAAGACCATCCTGTTAAGTAGCTGTATGGCCATCCCTCAGGATCATTGAGTGCTATGTTGGAATAAATGACATCCAGGGCCCTTCTGATCTCAAGGTCATTTTGAGATTCCTTGATCATCTATTTATCCATCCACCCATTTGCACTGACTAGATAAGCACCTTGAGGGCAAGGATAGTCTTTCTAGCAAATAACTAGTGTAGTGTTTGATAACCACCTGTGCTTAACTGATGGATGCTGCCTACTTCCCTGACACATAGAAACAGGAGAGAAGAAAGGGTCACTAACCCACTAAGAAAAGGGTTACCCAGGAATTCTGATCCCAGCAATTTACCGCCTAGAGTTACTTGTAAGAGTGCACAAAGAGGGAATTCCCTGGTGGTCCAGTGGTTAGGACTCTGCATTTTCACTGCCGAGGGCATGGGTTCAGTCCCTGGTCAGGGAACTAAGATCCCACAAGCCGCAAGCCGCGCGGCCCGGCTGAAGAAAAAAAGAAAGAAAAGAAAAGTGCACAAAGAAGTGAATAAAGGTGTTGTTTTGCAATATTACTTACAAGAATAAAAAATGGAAACAATTTGAAAATCCATCCATAGAAGAAAAAGTGGGAAAATGGTAGTACATCTGTACCATAAAATCTTATGGAACCATTAAAAAGAATGAGATAGATCTACATACACTGAAATGGAACAGTATTCATAATTTATTGTTAAGTGAAAGAAGCACCGTGTAGAATATTATGTATGTATAATCCTATGTTTATTTTAAAAATAGTCCCAGGGCTTCCCTGGTGGCGCAGTGGTTGAGTCCACCTGCCGATGCAGGGGACGCGGGTTCGTGCCCCGGTCCGGGAAGATCCC
>NW_006782296.1:1496016-1498387 GCF_000442215.2 Lipotes vexillifer | reverse complement strand
ACCCAAAAAAAAAAAAAAAAAAAAAAAAAGTCCCAAACTCTATGTTCGTATATGTACAGTAATGGAACTAGAGGGGTTTACACCAAACCTGTTTCTAACATTGCAGGGAGAAGGGAATGGTGCAGGGATTTTTTTTTTAATATATACACTTTTTGTATTGTTTAATTTTTTATAATGAACAAGTATTTGTATTTGAAAACAAAATAATTTTTTTTCTTTTTTTTTTTTAAAAAGAGCAGCGTCAGATATACAAGGAAGCAGCGTCAGATATACTAGCCTGAAACCCTTGCCTCTTTCATGTTCCCCGGGTTGGGACCAGCCCTCAGATCCTACCCCTTGACATCAGCAGCCACGGAGGGGCCAGTGGTTTTCTCTCAGGTGCAGTTCTGCTGTTTCCCACTCTTTATGGGGCCACTTGTGCCCACGAGCATGTCTTACCCAGCATCTTCACCGCTGCATACACTTGTCATTGGATGGTTATAAAGTAAAAGCAGGGAAGCACTGGCCATCAGAGTTGAGGACAGCTGGCACAGCGATCGCTGAGCACCTTCCTGCTTCTTGAGTCCCAACGGATGAAACTCACAGTCCCCCAGGGAAAACTAGAAAGAGAGTGAAATGAAAACCAAAACCAGGAGGGACAAGCTTACCCATCTCCAGCTTCTGTTTTAGCGGCCCTGCTGCCAGAACTCACTGAACAGCCCCCAAGTTTCTGGCAAGGTTTCCTGTGTGTGTGGTGTGTGTGTGCGGGGTGAGGAAGCAGTCATCACGTATTTATGAAGCCCCAGTCACAGATGTGGACCAGACGCCTCCTAAGTTCTCATCCCATACCAAGAGACCTTATTTTAATTATAGCTTGTTTTCACCGTAAAAGTAATACCTCGCAGAGAACATCTCTGGAGGGATATGTAAGAAACTGGTAATGGGGATCCCCTCAGAAGAATGGGGGAGTGGTGGGAGGGACTTATATTTCTCATTGTTTATCCTTTCTGTATTTTATTTTTACTATTTGGAAACATCTGTTGAAAAATGAAGACTGGGAAAAGTAGTACTTGCTCACTGCAAAAAATGTGGAAAAATTAGAAAAGTATAAAGAATATTACCACCACCAAGGGAGAACCATTGCTGAATGTCTGTGCTAGGTGTCTGCATTTTTATAAATGTTGATAAAATATACAGACACATGCTAGGTGGGATCATACCTTAGATATAATTCTGTATCCTTATTCTGTTAACGTTGTATCCCATAAGCATTTTTCCATATAGTTAAATATTATTTGTAAGCATTTTTAATGGATGTACTATGACTTATTTAATAATTATCCTCCCCATGTAATTAGACATTTTTGTTTCAGTGTTTTACTATTATAAAAATACACTGAACATCTTTGTACATCTTTTCCCATATTTCTGTCTGCTCCATACCTCCTAGATTGCAATTATGGAGTTGTGCACACAAGAAATAGCTATCTTCCCTTGGTGTATGATGATTTATCACATTTAGAGTTCTTTCACCTACATTATTTTATTTAACGAGTAAAGGGAGTGAGGGTGAGGAGAGTAAGGAGACCAGGTGCTATCAGCGGGGACTTGCTGGAGGTGGAAGTCCTGAGCTTCACCTGGGAAGGACAAGCAGGATGTGCAGCACGGCCCACACAAGGACGAAGCACACACGGAGACCTGTAGATCTGAGTAGCCAGCGGGGTGTGGAGAGATCAGACTGGCCAGAGCCAAATCCTGTGTTTAGGGAAACAGTGGTAAGACAGATTATGGACTACAGAGTTGGGACCAGGCCCATAAGCAGTGCACAGCCAACATATGTCTTTGAGCTTGAGGTTATCTTAAGAACATAATGATTTAAGATTAGCTTGGCCTCATTGTGAGATGGGAGGGGTCAGGGAGAAGCTGGATGTGGGTAAGGCCTGTGCTAATAGAATAGTGAGGTGACTTCGTGTCTTAAACATTTGAAAGGGCCTGTAGACAGCGGTGTTCCTGCACATGTGGGGCTGGTTAACTTTTTTTTAACGTCTTTATTGGAGTATAATTGCTTTACAATGTTGTGTTAGTTCCTGCTGTATAACAAAATGAATCAGCTATACATATACATGTATCCCCATATCTCCTCCCTCTTGTGTCTCCCTCCCACCCTCCCTATCCCACCCCTCTAGGTGGTCACAGAGCATCGAGCTGATCTCCCTGTGCTATGCGGCTGCTTCCCACTAGCTATCTATTTTACATTTGGTAGTGTATATATGTCCATGCCACTCTCTTACTTCGTCTCAGCTTACCCTTCCCCCTCCGCGTGTCCTCAAGTCCATTCTCTACATCTGCGTCTTTATTCCTGTCCTGCCCCTAAGTTCATCAGAACCTTTTT
>NW_006782296.1:1495768-1495856 GCF_000442215.2 Lipotes vexillifer | reverse complement strand
CGGACCGGGACACAAACCCGTGTCCCCTGCATCGGCAGGCGGACTCTCAACCACTGCGCCACCCAGGAAGCCCCATTTTTTTTTTTTT
>NW_006782296.1:1476170-1494350 GCF_000442215.2 Lipotes vexillifer | reverse complement strand
GGTACACGGGCCTCTTACTGTTGTGGCCTCTCCCGTTGTGGAGCACAGGCTCCAGACGCGCAGGATCAGCGGCCATGGCTCACGGGCGCAGCCGCTCCGCGGCATGTGGGATCTTCCCGGACCGGGGCACGAACCCGCGTCCCCTGCATCGGCAGGCGGACTCTCAACCACTGCGCCACCAAGGAAGCCCTAAACTAATTTTTTTTTTGAGATTTTAAAATTTCTTTATTTTTGCTATTTTCCCAAAGGCTTGTATAATGTAGAAACCATCCTATATATTTGATAGAAAAATATAAAACTACTGGATTGTTTACTATTTTTGACTTATAAAAATTATGATTTCATATTGTTCAATCTAAAAGTTTCCTCATTTAATCACATATAATTTTAGTCTGTTTGAGAAATACTTTCCATTGAATTGTTTGTTTCATCTATCTGTTCTTGGACATTTTCTATTTGGCGAAATGTTCATGGCTATCAAATGTAGTTTTTGTTTTTAGTGGTAAAATGAACAAGTTATTTCTGTTTCTCTTTTACATTATAAAATAATTTTTTTAATGTAGACCATATGTGCTTATGTAGATTAAATTCTTTTTTTAATAGATCTTTATTGGAGTATAATTGCTTCACAATACTGTGTTAGTTTCTGTTTTACACCAAAGTGGATCAGCCATATGCATATATATGTCCCCATATCCCCTCCCTCTTGAGCCTCCCTCCCATCCTCCCTATCCTACCCCTCTAGGTCATTGCAAAGCACCAAACTTATCTCCCTGTGCTATGCTGCTGCTTCCCACTGGCTAACTATCTTACATTCGGCAGTGTATATATGTTGATGCTATTCTCACTTCGCCCCAGCTTCCCCCTCCCACCCCCTGTCCTCAGGTCCATTCTCTATGTCTACATCTTTATCCCTGCCCTGCAACTAGGTTCATCAGTACCATTTTTCTTTTTTTCTTTTTTTTTTTAGACTCCATGTATATGCGTTAGCATACGGTACTTGTTTTTCTCTTTCTGACTAACTTCACTCTGTGTGACAGACTCTAGGTCCATCCACCTCACTACAAATAACTCAATTTCATTTCTTTTTATGGCTGAGTAATATTCCATTGTATATATGTGCCACATCTTCTTTATGCATTCATCTGTCGATGGACATTTAGGTTGGTTCCATGTCTAGGCTATTGTAAATAGTGCTGCAGTGAACATTGTTGTACATGTCTCTTTTTGAATTATGGTTTTCTCAGGGTGAAACTAATTTTTTTACGTTCAATTGTTAATTAAATTGACCAACATATCATATCGATTCCTATGCCTACCATTGTTTCTTGCATCCCATGTCTTCTCTGGTTTACTTTTCTGCTTGCCAAAGCACAACCTTCAGTGCTTCTTTCCCTGACGATAGTACCATCTTTCCTGGAACTCTTGTTGCTGTGTTTGTGTATTGTGTGGATTTTTTTTTTAATTGTATTAAGAAAATGAAATGACCTGTTAAAACGAATCAAGTGAAAAATGGTAACATCCCAGGAACATGTACTGGAGTAACTCCACTAGAAGTCTGACTAATTTATTGCTGATCCAGCCCTTACTGATGAGACCCCTCATTTTTAGTTCTTGTCCTTCCTGCCTACACAGGCTAAGAAATTATTACCAACAGTGGGCAGATCCTGCGGGTAAAATAGGGGCAGTAATATGCACATGGGTAGTAATATTGCTCAGTTCCCAAAGTTCCAGGTACCTTTGCCAACAACTTTTATCCTAGAAAGGAACTAAGGATCCTTGGGTCCCAGGGGAAAGGGCCAGGAGTGTCCTGCCTTTAGTCCTAACCCCATGTTAGATGCTCTAGTTGAATAAATTGGGCCTTATTAGTTTCTGCAGACAGTTTACCTCTCAGAGCCTTAGTTTCTTCATCTGTAAAAATATTACCAACCTTTCAGTGTTGCTGTGAGGTTCATCAATAACATGGATAAAGCCCCTAGCACATGCCCAACACACAGAAGATGTTTAATGAATGGTAGTGACTATGACAGTCCCTGGCACTTAGGAGACTGTCATTTAATACCTGTTGAGTGAATGCAGGAGCCTACCGGAAAAGGTTTCATTGAGGAGATAGGTTATAAAGGATAGGTGAGATCTGGACAGATAGTAATAAAGGAAGAAGACACTCTTTACAGGGAACACGATGAGCAGAGGAAAAGAATCAGGCTACCCCGTTGCTGCCCTGCTCAGGGAAGTGAAAGGAGCAGTGTGGCTGGAACAGAGGCTGAGGGTAGGGCCTTGGGGAGGGTAGGCAGGGCAGAAAAGGGAGCTGGGATTGAGAACACATGGGGATCTCTGGGTCCGCCTGGCCAGATGGCCGTTTTGCCTGGCCAGGTCACTCTCCCTGGCACTTGCCCTTGGTTCCCCTTCCTGCATACCCCTTGTTCTTGATAGGCAGAGGCTGGCCCAGTGTGGCCTAGTAGCCAGGCAAGCTAAAGGCTTAAAAGAGGAAGCATCAGAATGAGATTGGTTTTCAACTAATATCTTATTAAGGAAGTTGAGTTACTCTACTTCTGTTATTTGTCCCCTCTGGGCATTCAGAGAAGGACAAGTTTTTATTTCCAGATGAAATATCATGAGAGGGATTTGCCCTGGTCTGCCCTGGCCCCTCAGTGGACATTTTCAAGATGGCCCTGTATTTCTCTTTGATATACAGAGAATCAAGGCTGAAGGTGTTGAGTGCCTTAGGTAAGGCTTGACACCTTGGCTGTATGATGCTGAAACAAAGAAGTCCCATTGTCTCAGTGAGGGCGTTTATCAGCTTCTATTGGCCAGGCAAGCTGATTGGCATTTCATGTACTCTACCTCCTTCAGCCCTCAATACAGCTCTGAAGAAGCTATGAGAAGAAACTCAGTGGCCTGCTCAAGGTTTAGCATGAAGGCTGGGGAGGCAGCAGTGCACGTTCAGCCCCACTTCTGCAACTTGTCCCTGTGTGACGGTTTTGGCAGGCTACTGGACTTCTCTAAGCCTCAGTTTTCACATCTGAAATTGACATTAATAATGGCGGTGCTTTGTAAATATTGACATTATCATTCTGAATTGGAGTCATCCAGCCCTCAAATAATCCTGACAAATCAGTGGCATTTGGGAAACTAGAAGGAACCTCAAAAGGTTTCCTAGGCCACTAGTTTTCAGACTCTTTTTTCTTGGAGACCTGGGATTCTGGGGAGGTCTGTGGTGGATGAAGGGAAGCTGAGTATGTGTGGCCCTTGCCCACCTTCTTCAGCAGAGCAGCTGTTTCTAATGTGAATTACATAGCAGTTGCATGTTTCTTGCTCTTTTATATCGTGGGGGTTGAGGTGGATTTCATTTAATAAAAATGGTCCTGCTGCTTTTTAAAAAAAGCTTCCAAGGCTTGACCTCATATCTCCTGGTTCCTAATCTAGTGTTTTTACTGATCTTACTAAAGCAGGGAACTGAAATATGACACATTTTAGAAAGGTTGTCATCAGAATTTTAAACATTATTCTTGTACCTTCCAGTTAATCAAGGACTCGTTTAGTATAAACCCCATTCCTGTCCCAGAATCCTAGGAACAGAAATTTTGCTGTCAGAGAAAGCATTGCTATCATAGCCTTAGACAAGAACTGTCTAATAGAACTTTCTGCAGTGATGGGAATGTTCTCTGTGTGCACTGTCATATACGTTAGCTAGTGTAACTGAGGAACTGATTTTTAAATTTTATTTTAAATGAATTGATTTAAATGTAAATAACCATGTGGCTAGTGGCTGCCTTATTGGACAGTGTAGCCTTACAGTATAGAGCAGGGGTCAGATGGCAGTCCCTGGCCTCTGGGCATGAGAATCATCCAGAGAACTTGTCAAAAGTACAGATTCTGGGCCTAATGCCCAGTGACTGATTCAGTAGACCTAGGCGAGTGCGTTTGAGATGGTTATTCTAACTTGCAGTCAGGTAGGAAGGCACTACATTAGTGAGCTTTCCCTCAGCGTAAAAATATGGAGCCAGAACAAGCATTTTGCCCTGGCCTTGATCTTCTGGGGAGACTAGAGCAACTTTCTGAGGAATGTCAGACCCTTGGAGAATGTGATGAAGGCTATGGACCTCTTCCCTGGAAAAAAACAAAAATAGTTTCTAGGGCTCCCAGACCTCCCTGAAGCCATCCTTGAACCCACATTAAGAACACCTCAACTTGGACAGAAGATCTTTACTAGCTGGTGAGGGAGTTGAGCTTGAGCCCAGGAGCCTTGTGACATGCAGGCATGTCACACAGACATGCCCAAGGGTTAATCTGGTACCATCCCACTCATTCCTACCCCCAGATCCCTCCAGGGGGGTCATGGAGGCACCACAGAAGAGAGAATAGGCAGTGTATGTGCATCAGGCCCTGAAAGAATACTGAATTATTCTGAAATAATTTTATACTGAAAGTTCTGCCCCTTTCCTTTCCCCTTGTGTTTTCATAGCCTTGTGGGTGAGGTGAGAGGGTGTGGCTATTGTCACAGCTCATGTCCTCAGCTCTGATACAGAGAGCAGAGGGAAGAATGCATCTGGGGCCTGAGTGGAGCTGTGGAGAGAGTCCAGCTGAGTAATGGATCAGGATTTTGACTTGCCTTCAAAGGCAGAGACACAACGGGCTCCCACTTAGTCCTCACTTCCCACAAGCTGCAGGAGTGAGAGAGAAGGGGCAAAGCTATGGGGCTCTGGGCTGGGGCAATGAGCCAGGGACCAAAGCTCAGAGCTGGGCAGGCCACCCAATCAGCAGCCCCAGGCTTAGTGCAGAACCCCATTTTTTGTAGATCAGAACCCATGTAGAAGTGGGGAAGAGTGAGGAAGCAAGCAGCGTGTGTATGTGTCGGAGAGCTGCTGTCAGGCTAAAGTGTCCTGAAAATAGCCTCTTGAACTTGGAGACTGTCGGTGAGGGTCTGAGTCATGGTCATGTGGCACAGGAAAGCCAGACACAGGAGAAGCTGTACAGCTCCCGGGCCGAGATTTCGTGCCCCTGGGAGGTGCGGGTCAGCCTGTTTTCCCCGTGCCCTTCACAGATTCAGCTGCCAGCTGCTGGGTTAGCTTCTCAGGCCACCTTGTTCCTCTCTCTGCCTGCTAGGCTGCCGGATGAGTCATCAGGGAACTACAGAGAAGGAGGCCCCAAGCTCAGCTGTCTCAGCCTCGGCTTCTCTGGGACAAGGGAGCCTGGAGTGCTCCTGGAGGGAGGATCAGGAGCCTACCTAGCCACCAAGGTGAAAGGGCAGCTTCTGGGGGAGGGGGTGCCCCACAGCCTGTCTGGAGGAGCTCCAGCTCAGGATGAGCCGTGTCAGGGAGGACAGGCCACTTGAGCCTGAGTGCAGCTCTATAGACCTCTAAACATCTGGGTTTAAGATGTTGGGTTTAAGATCTTGCCCTCGGAGCAAGATTGACTGGCTGGCCTCATTTCTCTCACTGTCAGATGAAACTCTCTCTTCATCCCCGCTGCTCAGCATCACCCTTTGATTCCGTCATGCAGCCAGCACCGGCTGTTTCATCTATACCCCACTCTGCTGTACACCGGCAACACCACCTCTGACCCTCAGAAGCCTTCTGCCCAGGGAGGACCACAACTTTCCTCCTTGTGTTTGCCTGCAGCCCAGGGGACTGGGGAGTGGGCAGCACAGCCCACTAGGTCTGGCCCCGCACTGCCCCACACAGGCTGGGTGATCTGGGGCAAGTCTCCACCTAATTAAGCCTGCGTTTCTTCAAGTCAAAATGAGGAGAGGGACTTCCCTCGTGGTCCAGCGGTTAAGTCTCCGTGCTCTCAATGCAGGGTCAGGGAACTAGATCCCACATGCATGCCACAACTAAAGGAGCCCGCATGCTGCAACTAAGACCCAGTGCAGCCAAATAAACAAAAAAAAATTTTTTAATGAGGAGATTAAAGCAATGTCTCTATAGGCACGCTTCTAATAGTATTAGGTTTGGAGGGCTTGGGGTCTGTTTTTAAGATCTCATTTCCCTTATAAAGAGGCTGAGAGAGGTAGGCCCTACTCTAGGCCCTGCATCAAGTCCTTTTTGGAGATGGAAGGGGCTGTGGAGGTGTGGGGTGGGATGACAGTATGGTTAGAAGTAAAACAGCCTGCCTTGGAGGGCTTTCACCTAATTGAAGTCAGAACCCCTTAGACTTCTTAAGGTCATCAAGAAACAATGAGGCCACCCATTCAGCCTCCTGAGCATCCGGCCTGCAGGACCACACCCAGGCATCCAGGCTGAAAGCTAGAGCTGCTGAGTTCAAAGCTAGAAGGCCCTTGAAGGCACCCCACACACCCACACCCCAGTCAAGCTGACTCAGCCTTTCGTAGCCACTGTGGTGAGGCAGACGCAGTAGGAAGGAGGTTTCAGCCTAGTGTTTCCCAGCATCCCACTGTCTCTTGTAAGCTTCCAGCCTGATCCAGCAGAAGGTCAGAGGTGTTGGAGGGTCGGCTTCCCACGGTCTGCCTTTCTCGTGCAAGAGCAGATGAAGGAGTGATCCGGGATGAATTGACCTACCGCAGGGAAGACCGCATCTGTTAGTAACAGCCTTAGGACCAGGCTGCCATCAGAGAGCACTTATTAAAGGCCTGTCTGCAGTTGATGCCTTCTCAGGCTTTGTCTCAAGCAAGTCACGACCCAGAAGGGCCCTGCCCTTGGGAGTCCACAGCCCCAGTCTTTAAAAAGGCTCCCAAATGGTAACAACCTCAGGGCGGTGCCATTCTCTTTCATGACAACTCTAGCCCACGTGCTGTTTGCACAGATTGTCACAACAGTGGGCTCTCTCTCCCTTCTGGCTTTATGGGAACGCAGAGCTGGTAGAGATGGAGCCCAGAGAGAGGTGACGTCTTGTGCTTTGTCCTCATATTTCTAGAGGTGTCAGTTGGTGTCCAGGGCTCTAATATAAATTCCACTACTAATGTTGCGTGAAAGAAAAATGACACTTAGGAGAGGTTTTCAGCAAATGAGTTTGGACATTACAGAAGGAAGCGTGTCAGTTCCTTCTGGAGGGCCACAAACAGATGCATCTCATGAAAGGAGCCAAGTGCTGGTATTGCCATTTGCATGCTGGTTTTTCAGTTTGCAAGATTTCATTTATGTGTATGTATGTAATGTTTATATAAATATACACACAAATCTATATATATACATACACACACACATCTGGATGCCTATGTACACACACACATGCACACACACATATACATACGTGTATCTACCTCTAGCTAGGGAACAAAACAAAACCTTGGTTCTCTCCACTTGGAGAAAAGCCATCATGGATGGTGCAGGCATGTCCTCTACGAAGCAAGGCTTCTGCGGAATCAGTGATGTGACTGATGGTTTTGGAGTATAGGATCCACCACCCTGTTCTGGGGAAGCAAAGTTCACCACAAAACAAACAACAGAAAAAGATTCAGCCATTATTTATAAAGGCAAGAAAGAACCAACCCAGATGTTGGTCCACGTCTCTCCTGGAGGAGGCGGGCTGGAGTTCCCCTTGTGGGGTGGAGAGAGGGGCCATTTACGGTGGAGGGGCCAGTAGGGCTGGGGGGCTCACCGCACATGGAACAATGGTGAGGTTGCCATTTGGAACATTTGGAGGATAGCTGTGTGTGGCATGAGGAAGGAGAGACCCTTTGCCCCCTGCTTTTCTCCTCCCACCCAAGCCTGACCCCTGGGCGCCTCGGGGTCTGGGGGTGACCTGCTCTGTGTGTGGTCTCTCACAGGGTGAGCGTGAGCCTGGGAGATGGCAGTGATGGAAATGGCCTGCCCAGGCGCCCCCGGCTCCGCGGTCGGGCAGCAGAAGGAGTTCGCCAAAGCCAAGGAGAAGACACAGGCAACGGAGATGAAGCAGAGCTCCGTCCACAAGCTCGAGGCCGTGGAGAAGAGCCCCATGTTCTGCGGGAAGTGGGAGATCCTGAACGACGTGATTACCAAAGGCACAGCCAAGGAAGGCTCCGAGGGCGGGCCGGCCGCCATCTCCATCATCGCCCAGGCCGAATGTAAGGAGCCCTGGGCTGGGAGTGTTGGCAGAGAGGGCAGGTGGGGAGCCTGCAGGTGGGTGCAGCTCTTGTGCAAGGGTGGTTGGGCACCGATGGGTCCCCCTGTGGAAGAGGGAAGTCAGGGTGACCATCATAGAAGACTTGCAAGACACACCTGGGAATTAAGCCAAGGATCAGTGTGAAGTGGGAGCTCGAACAGTGCAGGGGAGTGAAGCACAAGAAGGGAGCAGTGGCAGACAGAGGCCTTGCTCATGACCAGAGCAGGGGAAGGGAGCTAGGAGACAGGAGTGCTTGGGCTCCAAGGTCCTGGGCCCTCAGGCAGGCCTTCTGCTGGGACCTTGGGCAGCCTGAGCATCTCTGGAGAGGCCCAGGCAGGAAAGGCCAGGTGTCCCGGAAAGCCTCTCTGGGCCCTGGGACCTGGGCCCTTCACCTTCCACGCCGGTGCTTGCCGCCCCCCACCCCCCACAAAGAATGAACGCCTGCCCTCGGGCCTGCAAGGCCGATGCAGGGTCTGCGGGGCATCCCGGGCTGATCTTTTCTGCTTCCACTCACAATACCTCAAGATGGCTTGGAACAGTGGCTGCCGCCGGAGCCTGAGAAACTCCCAGGGGCGTGGGGAGGGCCAGGAATCCCCTCTCTACCCCACACCTACCCTCCACCCCAGGAGGTTTCCTGGGGTGGAGCCCAGCGAGACCTACAGCTCATAATGGTATTTTCTCACATACACACATCCTTCCCCTCATCTTCCACTTCCTTCTGGCTGGCCTTTGACGAGAGATGAGAGAGTAAAATTTAAAGTGGAGTGAGTGACATAGTAATGGTAGTACTGCACACGCGCACGCGCGCACACGCGTTATATGTGATAGTGTATATTTGTTGAGCTGTTACTGTGTGCCAGGCACTGAGCTGAGTGTTTTATATAGATAATCTCACACCTCACAGTACATGAAGTGAGGTGGGCACCCTGTGATCCCATATTGTAGGCACGCCCTGTGCCTTGACCCTCAGGCTGGGAGGGAGGGGTGAGGCTGCCAGTGAGAGGAGGTGAGCCCCCAGGCAGAAGGGGTCTGAGAAGGAGGAGTGGCCGGGAGGGTATCTGCAAAGTGCCTCTCCCCTAAGTGCCTCTCCCCTGTTCTTTCTCTCTCCTTTCTGCTCATCCAACCCCTTTGCCTTTACTTAAAAGGTGAGAATAGCCAAGAGTTCAGCCCCACCTTCTCCGAACGGATCTTCATCGCTGGCTCGAAACAGTACAGGTAAGGTCAAGTTGAGTGGGGTGGCAGGGAGCTGCCACGGGGGCGTCCCCACCCCAGCTGCTTGCCCGGGCCGCTCGCAAGTGACCCCTGGCTCCTTCCTTCAGCACCTGTGGTTCGGCTCTTGGAACCCACCCAGGCTTCCTCTCTGAGCTGCTCTTGCAGCCAAATAAGCTTATCAAAAGCTTTTCCCAGCATGTGGGTGACTGCCTCTGGGTCACATCAGGGTCACATCAACTTGACATTTTATTTTTATTCTCCTCCTCGGAGTCCTTGCTGCTCCCTTTCGGTTCCCATCAGTAGGGAGGATGCTGGGAACAGGAGGCACTTTGCCGCTGGTGCGTGACCACGAGTGCAGGCCCAGAGAAGCCGCTCTAACTCGGGGAGAAACCTGCTGTGTGTTTCCTTCTGTGAGACACACCCAAGGAGGGATGAGGGCTTGGAAACAGGCAGGGACAGACTTGCAGCTCGGTGGCCCTGTAGAAAGGAGGCCAAGTGAGGCTCGGCCTGTTCCCAGCCTCCCCAGCCCCAAAGAAGATTTTTGGCAGCTGGAGGTTGAACCTGGAAACAGTTCCTCCCCTACCACCAGGTGGACTTCTTTATCGCTGGAATTTGGGAACTGCTAGCAGGAAAGTGACCAACCTCAGCTGTCCCTGCTTTGGAGGCAACAGAAGCCAACTCAGAGCCAAGAATGCCTGCCATGGGCTGTGGCCCTCTGAGCCACATGCCCCGCTTCCGGGACCTCTCAAGGGCAAGCCCCCCTTGGAGAGCAGGGAGAGAACCACGTCTCCCCCTCCACCCAGAAGAGCAGTGTGCACCCTCACTTTAGTAACAACCACTGTTGATCGGAAGCTTGCTGTGGGGCCAGACACAGAGGCAGGCTTTTTAAATGAGCTATTTCATTTAAACCCCATCTTCGCCCTGCCTGGCAGGAAACGCCACCTCCATTTTATCAATGAAGAGCCTAAAGGTCTTTGGGGCTTAGGAACTTTCCCACGTTCACACAAGTCCTGACCAAGCTGGGATTTGACCTCGGGTCTGTATGACTCCAGCCACAGCTACCTGAGCTGTTCTGTCTCCCTGCCCCCTCACACTCAGAATGCGTGTCTGTGTCCCCTTGCTGACAGCCAGTCCGAGAGTCTTGATCAAATCCCCAACAATGTGGCCCACTCGACCGAGGGCAAAATGACCCGCGTGTGTTGGAAGGGGAAGCGTCGCAGCAAAGCCCGGAGGAAACGCAAGAAGAGCTCCAAGTCCCTGGCTCAGGCAGGAGTGGCCTTGGCCAGACCCCTCCCCAGAACCCCTGAGCAGGAGAGCTGCACGGTCCCGGTGCAGGTGAGACCCGCCCCTACGCCCAGACCCCTGTGCCGGGCGCCCCCTGAGCTCATGGGCCTTCGGCACAGCACCTGTGCCTTGGCCCCAGCCCCGCATCCTAACAGCTGTGTTTCCCCCGCAGGAGGATGAGTCTCCGCTAGGCACCCCGTATGTTAGAAACACCCCCCAGTTCTCCAAGCCTCTGAAGGAGCCAGGCCTTGGCCATCTCTGGTTTAAGAAACTCGGGGAGGGCCTGCGGCCAGCGCTGCCTCGACCGGAACTCCACAAACTGATCAGCCCCCTGCAGTGCCTAAACCACGTGTGGAAACTCCACCACCCCCAGGACGTAGGCCCCCTGCCCCAGCCTGCTCACCCCTTCCCCTATAGCAGACGGCCCCACCCCTTCCCGTTCCACCCTCTCCAGCCCTGGAAACCTCACCCCTTAGAGTCCTTCTTAGGCAAACTGGCAAACTGTGTAGACAGCCAGCAGCCCCTGCCCGGCCCTCCCCTGGGCAGACTGGCCTGTGTAGACGGCCAGAAGCCCCTGCCTGGCCCACATGTGAAGCCCAGCTGCCCGTCTCATGGCTCAAGTGACAAGCTGTCCGTGGAGGAGTACCTCGTGCACGCTCTGCAAGGCAGCGTGAGCTCCGGCCAGGCCCGCAGCCTGGCCAGCCTGGCCAAGACCTGGTTGGTGGGGGGCTCCAAGCCTCGGGAGCCCAGCCCTGAAACCGAGGACAGTGAGGGGGTCCTGCTTATCGAGGCGAGTAGTCCCCAAACACACGTACACCTACCACCGCCTCCACCTCCAGGGCCGTCCACCTTCACTACCCCCTTCCCTTCCCCTTTTCCTCTAGTTCTCTTCCTGGATCACTGTGTGATGTTATGTGATTTTCCCAAACTTAGATTTCTGGGTGTTATCCCGTCCATCTCTGACACACTACCCCTTGTCCCCCGCCCCTCTTCACTGTCCTTCCCTTTCCTCTACCACTTAGCTCCTGAGGCATTTTTTCTCATGGTCAAGGCGGTTGACAATTTCGTTTCTGTCCCACAATCACAAGTCTGGGGAGGAGGTTTCTTCATCGCAAGGATCGGCTTGCCTCAGCCCGTGAAGCTCTCCTTTGCCTTCGCCTGACTCCTGCAACCCCCTCTCTGGGTCCGTCCCCACACCCCGACCCCGAGCCCTGCCTCACACCTCTGGTATTCTCGGATGTGAGGGCTCAGCCCAGCAGCCTGGCAAGGGCCACCAGTTGGAGAGCCTTCCTCACTGTAACCCTTCGTCCCTCCACTGCCCTGGCCACTGAAACCGGCCTCTGTCTCCCGCCAACCCCAGAAACTCAAGCCGGTGGATTATGAGTACCGAGAGGACATCCATTGGGCCACGCGCCAGCCCTGCCTGGGCAGAGGCTCCTTCGGAGAGGTCCACAGGATGGAGGACAAGCAAACCGGCTTCCAGTGTGCCGTCAAAAAGGTACGCCGGGCTCCGGGGCTGAGGAGGGAAGGCAGACAGGAGGCCTGTCGCGTTCTCTCTGCTTCCTTTCAGGGTTAGCACAGGGAGGCCATGGGTCTGACTCGTTAACGGCGTCTGGCTATCCTGGCTGCCCTGGGTCAGCTGGAGCTGGAAGGACAGTCCAGGTCACGTGTCCCCGCCTGGGCGCCGCACTTGGTGCGCGTGCATGTGAAGGAGCATGAGAGTGTGCACGCAGCCTGGGCCACTCCTGATGCCAGGCCCCTAGAGCACATCAAAACCTGGAAGATGGTTGGACTGTCATGAAATTCATGTTGAGCTGAAACCCCTAAACTACATAGTGGACCAGAAGGTAACAGCAAGAGCGTAGCCTCCACCTAACAGGTGCTTCCCGAAGGAGGCTGCGCACCTTGGGAGTCAGATCTGACTTGAGTTTGGGCTCTGCCTCCTGTCGGCCGGAGGTACTAGGTCCTGCGAGATGGACATGAGGAAACGAGACTTAGCAAGAAGCCCCAGGCTTGTCCGACTGTAGAGTTTGGCTTTGAACCTCTCTTTGGGCAGGGACAGGGGAGGAAGACTCATGCTTCTAGGATTTTGATTAGAGGCAGAGGCCTGAGTCACCTCTCCCACTCCCTCATCTCACTGATGTTAGAACTGGAGACCAGAGAGGGTCTGCACCTTGCCCATAGCTGCGCAGCTGGGCCTGGAACTGAGGCCTCCTTCTGTCGGATCACACTGCCCAGGCCTAGCAGTCCTTGAGGGTGTCAGTCGTGCTCTCCTTCAGATACCATTTCTCCTCCTCTCCTCTCACCTTGACTAGAAGCCACCTTGTCCTTGACCCCAACTCAGCCTGAGGGCTAGCACCAAGGACTTCGTAAGGTGGAAATCAGAAACATTTCCATGGGCCATTTCCTTGGCCCTTGGGCAGCGTGAAATAAGCTAATTCAAAGACGGACCTTGCTTTCAAATGGCTTTTGTCAAGGACACTCTGATCCCCAAAAGGAAAGGGACCAAATAGCCAGCCCAGGCAGGTCCATCCCACTCAGGCCCCACGCAGAGTAGACACTGCTGCCGCCACTGTCTTGGGTACCTGTGACTTTAAGGGGCGATGGTACAGATTGTGTTGTGAGTAAACCTGGCTTCCCTGGCTTGTGTGTGACCAGGTGTTAGAGTTCTACAGTTTGGGCCTCGGGGTGATGGGATGAGAGAGGGGACTATCCATAGGTATTACCCCAAGCTTCAGACCTACTGTGTCAAATAAGCCAGCTCCACCCCTGCCCACCCCCACCGGCCAAAACACGTGCTTAGTTCTTGCCAGCATGGGTCATCATCTTTTGCTGGGATGCCGAGGCCACATGCCTGACCTCCTCAGCTGCAGTCCCCTCCCCAGGCCACCGGAGAAGGCTCAGCTGTTCCTCCTGAGAGGCGGGTGGGAGGAGGGCAAGAGAGTGTGAAGTGTCCTGGAGATGAGCGCCCATGCTGGGGAGCTTAGTCACCGGGCTCCTCAGCTGTTCCCCGGCTGAGGTTCTCAGAGTCCCAGGCAACAAGGTAAACAACCCTAATATAGTAGAAGAGGACAGAGACTCCATTTCTCACCTCCCCAAGGCAGTCGGACAAGCTCCAAGCACAAGGCACGGACTTGCCAGCCCCAGAGCTGCTGCCGCAGCCCACCAGAGCCAGCCCTTCTCAGAACTCCGCCTCCCCCATCCAGCATCTTAGCGGGGTTGGCTTTTGACAGCTCACACAGCTGCCTTTGGTCGGGCAGACCACCCCTCCTTTCTCTCCAGGGCAGCAGGGTAGGGGAGGCAGTAGTGTCCTTTAGCGTTTTCAGCTGGAAGATCTCAGAAACAATTCCCTGCTAGGGAGTAGGGGTGGAGGGTGGGGACCAAGGATCAGAGGTCAAGCCGCACAGGGGGTCAGAGCAAGTCTGCACACCCTCTGACGTTCCCTAGGGAGGATCCAGGATGTGGAGTATCATGTGACATCAGCACCCCATTGGCCCTCCTTCTAGAACATTCATGGCCCCAGGTCAGATGTTGATTGGTCACAAGTCCAGGGCTTAATGTAGGGTTTTGAGGTGGGGGGGGGGTTAGGGTTTTGTTTGAGCTTACTTTTAATTTCAAATTAATAGAGGCTCATTGTAAAAGAATGATACCCAAAAAAGCAAAAGTCTCTCTGTTGCCCAGTCCCCTTCTGAGGTAACCAGCCTTTGACATAAATCTTTTTTAGACATTTTACGCATATATAAACATGTAGTTGTTTCTTTTATTGAAATGAGATTGCACTCATTTGTTGTTCTATACCATGTTTTTTCATGTAATAGTGTATCATGGATAGATTTCCTTATTGGTACATATACATCTGTCCAGTGCTTTGTTTTTGTTTTGTTTTTTTTTTGCGGTACGCGGGCCTCTCACCATTGTGGCCTCTCCCGTTGCGGAGCACAGGCTCCGGACGCGCAGGCTCAGTGGCCATGGCTCACGGGCCCAGCCGCTTCGCAGCATGTGGGACCCTCCGGGACCGGGGCTCGAACCCACATCCCCTACGTCGGCAGGCGGACTCTCAAACCACTGCGCCACCAGGGAAGCCCTGTCCAGTGCTTTTTAACAGCCAGTGTGTAAGTTCTTAACCTAGTCAGTGGATGAAGTCATAGGATCCATGAATTCCTGGAACTTTATTCTAAAGTGTGTATGTGTGTGGCACGTGTGGACACACACACATTTTTTATTTATTCGATTTTCAAAGGGGTCTGTGGCTCAAAGAGGGTTAAGAACTGTGCGTTTGAGAACATCTGGCTCGAGCATGGAGTTCTGGGAGCCTCCTTTTGCCTCTGCCCTGATCTGGGGTAGTGTGGCCTTGGCCAAGTCCAGCCAGCTGTTGTTACCAAGCACCTGTTCTGTGCCAGACGCTCTGCCAGGGAGACAGAGGTGTGGAATCCACACGCCTGACCTGAAGGAGCTCAGATTGTAATGGGCGGTGGACACTTACATTGTGTAAAGGTGATAGAAGCAGCCATCAGCCAGGGACATGGTGAAGTCAGCCGGGACAAGCGTTGAGAAGGAAATCAGAACAAGGACCGAGGGGAGAATATCTCGATGGTGATGACGAAATAAGGCAGAAAGCTATGTGCCCAATACTGTGTTAGTCACCTTCACATATTTATGTTCCTGGGATCTTTAAAAGAACTTATTAGAGTTGCTGTTACTCTCTTTTTTACCGATGAAATAAAATGGATACGAATACTAAAGAAAACGAGAGAAAGTTTCAAGAAGGAAAAAGCGATCCGCAGTGTAAAGCATGCAGGCAGTTAAGCAGAGGGAAGTGGCTTGTGGATTTGGCAGTTAGGTGATTGCTGACCATGTTTCCACCTGGGAAGGCGCGTGCCTGAACGTAGGTAAAAACATCCCAGATGTAAAAGCTAATATACCTGGAAGGGCCTTCAGCGAGGTGGGGTAGCTGGGAGCTCTGGAGTCAGGCTTCCCCCACCAAAATCCCAGCTTTGCTACTTTATATCCAGTGACCTTGAGCAGATTACTGGTCCAGTCTTCAGCTTCCTTGTCTGTAAAATGAGATAATATCACCTCCTAGCCTATCGTAAGATGTAAACGACTAATGCTTATGAAGTGCTGACACAGTACCTGGCACGTGTTAAGTGGGCATTAAATATTAGTCCTCATTAATTAACATCCTCATCAGAGTCCAGCCCTCACTTGACAGACGCAGACACTGAAGTCCAGGGAGGAGAGGTGGCCGGATGGGCAGCTGGCCTGGACCAGAAGGCCGTCCTTTCTCCCTTGGGACCGCCCTTTCAGCCTGCTCTCCCTGGGGCTGGCGCAGACTTCTAACGCACCTTGTGTTTTGAAGTGTTCCTTCCAACCCCCTCTGATCTGGGTGGTTGGGAAGGGTTTTAATATTACTGGGACACTCCAGAGGACTTACGGGTTTCTTCAAAGTTAAAGCCGAGGCTCCCAGACTTTCTTGTTTCCCAGCCCTTAATGTCTCAGTCACTTTTTCAAGGTGCTCCAGGCCAAAACAAATACTGACCAGTTCCATTTATTAAATAATTGGGTCAAATAATAAGTCTTTATCCTAATAACCTAGTAGCCATTTGAATAACAACACACATAAACTGAGAGATACATTTTGCTCTTAAACAAGCGTTAGTTACTAACGGGGATGCGTGCCTTGTTGGGCAGGCACAACTTCTCCAACTTAGAAATCACTGGACACCATCACTTTCATTTCCTGCTCCACATTATCCCCCTGAAGTACCTTTCTGTCACAACAACCTCCAAAAACCTAGCTTCATAAAGGTATATCATCAAAAGAATGCAGTTCGATCACTGAAACTGAACTATCTCACGCTAGTAGTTTGTGTAGTGTCCCCAGATGTCAATCGTTGCTGTTTCCCTCAAATGCAAAATACCCTGTAGCTCCCTTCCAAGTTCTCTGCGGTGCCCCAGGGCGCTTCACCCCACAGTTTGGGAGCAGTAGGGTTAAAGACGTTTGCTAATACAAGTCGGGTTGGCAAATTAGTTCCAGCTCAGGTTCAGAGCTGGAAACACTGACAGGGAGTCAAAGTTCATGTGAGTTGATTAACCAAACCAGATATTGTGCAAGTAACCAGAAGAGGGACATTTTCCACTGATAGGCTAAAGTCCAAGAGCTGCACAAGTCAGCAGGTCTCGGAAGAAAACTGCCAGCCCCTGACTGACGGCTTCCAGGCTAGTTTTGTTACCACCCATGCCCCCTGGTGGCACTTCTCAGGGCTAACATGAGAACCAGCTGCAGCCGGAAAGGACAAGTCTCTATTAGCAAGTGTAAGCATTTAGTAAGCTGCTCTTATTTGAGCTGGAGGGAGGAGGCAGGGAGCTGGCATTTCCTGAGCACCCACTAGTTGCCAGGCCTGGTGCTGGTTATCACCCCTCCAGACCCCCACTCGACCCTGGAGCAGATGCCACTGTCCCCACCGTTCACATGTGGAGGCACATAGCTTGGGGGAAGTGATCTACCTTTGGAAATGGCCAAGCCAGGGTCTCAGCCCAGGATGTTTGTATCCAAGGCCTATTTCTTCCCTCCATGTCATGCTGGTCCCTGCAGAAAGGAGTGGGTGGTCCCTGGCCTGCCAGTCCCCTGTAGGAGGGGCCTTGGCCAAACCCCTCCCCATAGGAGAACCCTCTCCTATGCCCAGATCCTGGGGAAACAGCTGCAAACAGAGTAAACAAACACTGCCCCATCTACATGGACATTTTAGCCCTCAGGGGGAAAGGCAAATAATAAGTGCTGAGAAGGATGCTGAGGATCCAGGGGCACTGACAGAGCTAGAATCTTGGCCCCATCAACTCTGGCTACAGAAGCCCAGCATCTTAAGTGTAGAAGTGGATGTTGATACAGAAAAGGTCCCATAACCTAGAAACTGTCCAGACATTTGGGCTGGGGAAAAGAAAGTTCTGTGTTTGGCAGATCTCTGAGGGTGGGCAGCATGCCAGGGGCCTGGATAAGGATTGTAGTTTTTGTGACTGTATTTCCATAAGCGTCAGCACTGAAGAACTTTAATCAAGTACCAGGCGTTGACCCCGACCCCCAGGGGGCACAGTTTAGTCTCTAAGGGTCTAATAGGCCCACTAGGGCCCCTGCCTGGCCTCAGAATCGTCACCAGGAACATCAGCGGCCTCTGTGCAGGGAGCTTCAGGAGTCCTGACAGGATGCCAGGGAACCAGCCCTGGTCCGTCACCCTGATTCACATCCACCTCTGGGCCCTTCCAGGTGCGAGTTGAAGTGTTTCGGGCTGAGGAGTTGATGGCATGTGCGGGATTGACCTCACCCAGAATCGTCCCTTTGTATGGAGCTGTGAAGGAAGGTCCTTGGGTCAACATCTTCATGGAGCTTCTAGAAGGTAAGGAGCCAGCCGCCGCTCCTTCTCCCTCCACAATGAGCCAAGTGTTTCCCCGAGTCTTGCCCGGGTTGACCCTCGTCCCCAGTCAATCCGTTTTTTGTTTTTTTGTTTTTTTTTTTTTGCGGTACTTGATGGGCCTCTCCCTGCTGCGGCCCCTCCCGCCGCAGAGCAACAGGCTCCGGACGCGCAGGCTCAGCGGCCATGACTCACGGGCGCAGCCGCTCCGCGGCCTGGGGGGTCCTCCCAGACCCGG
>NW_006782296.1:1465524-1475438 GCF_000442215.2 Lipotes vexillifer | reverse complement strand
AACCAGTGTCCCCTGCATCGGCAGGCGGACTCTCAACCACTGCGCCACCAGGGAAGCCCAGTCAATCCGTTTTTAATCTCTTGACCCTGTGACATAAGCAAGAAAGGCCTGCTTTCTACCACCTGCCCTTCGAAGGCACTTGCCCTTGGCTGGCTTGCAGGCCTGGAAAAGCCCCATGTAAAGACTGGCCATTGGTCTCCTAGGTGGCTCGCTGGGCCAGCTCATAAAGCAGAGGGGCTGTCTGCCAGAGGACCGGGCTCTTTATTACCTGGGCCAGGCTCTGGAAGGACTGGAATACCTCCATACCCGAAGGATTCTACATGGAGATGTGAAAGGTAAGGCTCAGGGCGCCTGTGGCCCTGGTCCCCATGGGGCTCCTTCCTCACCCCACCCTGCCTGGTTTCCTCCCAGGTTTTCTGGGCCTGCTCCAGTAGGAAGGGAAAGTGTGTTCTCCCAGCCCTCAGCCTGGCACTGTAGTTTCCAGTGGGCGATGCCCACAGAGAACAGCAGATCAAGCTCCTACCACACTGGTGACCACTGGGGGAGGGTGGGGACAGCAGAGCTGAGTGGCACTGTCCCCTCACCCTCAGAGATCCTGCCTGCTGCCTGCCTCCAGGCTGAACTGATTCCCTCCTCCCTCCCTCCATGACTACTGAAACTAATCAGAAGCAGCAGCTGCCATGCAGGGTCAGCCAGAAAATCGCCTCGCCAGAGGTGCAGATTGGGCCGGGGCCCTTGCTGACTCACCTGTTCCTCTTCTTCCCGGGGGTGGCCTGGCAGCCGACAATGTGCTCCTGTCCAGCGATGGGAGCCACGCAGCCCTCTGCGACTTTGGCCATGCTGTGTGCCTTCAACCTGATGGCCTGGGGAAGTCTTTGCTCACAGGTACGCCCCTCCCCGCCACCGCTCCCCACGATGATAATAGCCAGTAGCCTTTACTACGCATTAGCCATGCGCCTTCTCCTGTACTTTCCTTAATGGCAATCAGAGATGTGAGCACTTTAGGTCCACCAAGGTACTTCAGGCCCACAGCAGCCCTAGGTTATCATGAAGCTTTTGTTGTTAGGCTTAAATGCAATAATGCATGTCAGGTGCTTGCTTCTGACGTTCCTGTTATACAGGGTAGGGAACAGAAAGGCTGGGTGCCTCGCCCGAGGTCCCCAGGTCTCCTACCTCAGAGCCCCCAGAGCTCCACCCCTCTTGTCCAGCCTTTTCTGGGGAGCTGTGCTACCAGCCTGCAACCTCAGCCCTCCTGTGTGTCTGAGAGCACAGTTTCTGAAAGCAAAATGGGAAGGCTGACCAAGGGGCTGGGGCTCAGTAGCTGAAGAAATCTCTGTTTTTAACTTACATTCTTCTGATTATCAAAATAATCCATACCTACTGTAAAATATTTGGCAACTACAGTGTTAAGTGGTATGGAAGGGGAGGAAAAAAGAATTCTCACCATCCCTCTTGCCCAGAGAGATAATCATGAATATTTTAGATAATTCCCTCCAGGTCTTTTTTTTTCCATACATAGTTAAGGCCATTATAACACGATTTTGTGCCCTGCTTTTTTATTTATAGCATTAGCATAAAATTATTTCATTTTGACCAAAGGAAAAACAGTCTTTTAGAAGTGATTCTTTGTTGTTAAAGGACTGTTGGTAATTCTGAAGATGTAAATTGAACATGGACATCTGCCCTCCACTTTGGAATAACTGTAGTGTTTTCTTCTTATTACAAAAATATCTTTTCTAATATCTTTTGCAGAAAGTAAAGCTAAGCAAAAATACAAACCGCCGGAAAAAAATACTGTTCACATCTGGCATTAATCTTTCTAGTCTTTTATGCATATAAGTTTTCTTTTTCCTTGTTTTTTCTAACCTACATTTTAGGAACATCATATACCACTGATCAGTCTCCTACAACCGAATTCCAGGGTCCAGGCCACCCCCCCCACCCCGGCTTTTGGAAAGCACTTTAAGGGTTTGGTCCACAGAGCAGAGCCTGTGTTTTGGATGATACATTCTTTGTCCTAGTCCCCAGCACACTTGGCTCAGCCCCAGCAAGTTTGATTTGGAGGCTTTATCTCTATTTAAAGTACTTTGAGACAGTCGGGGTGTTTCAGGAATTGACTCGGGTGGTCATTGCCGAGGCTTCTGCCCATCAGAGTTCACAGTTGCCTCTTCTGTCTCTCCTCACCTTCTCAGGGGACTACATCCCCGGTACAGAGACCCACATGGCGCCAGAGGTGGTGATGGGCAAGCCCTGTGATGCCAAGGTGGACATCTGGAGCAGCTGTTGCATGATGCTGCACATGCTCAATGGCTGCCACCCTTGGACCCAGTACTTCCGAGGGCCGCTGTGCCTCAAGGTCCGTGACAGCACCTGGGACAGCCAGCAGGGCCACGGGGCCCAGGCTGCAGGCTTGATGTGGCCTCCCATTTTGGCCGATGGGAGCAAGCAGAGGCCTCATCATAAATGTGGGATCCTGACTAAAATACTTGGCTACTGGAATCTGAGGGTCCAAGGGCAGATCCTAGGTGAGGGGTCTTCTTGGGTTCATGGTTCAGGGCTCTCTTGCATCCACACCCCAGGCCACCTCTGCCTGCCTCCTGACAGGCTGGGCCTGGGGGTCATGGGCGCCTCACCCCCTGGCTCTGTGCTGTCCTACCTTTTCTTGGAAAAGTCCCAGCCCTCACTCTAGACCAGGCCACTCTAGTCCTTGTGACCGACCCCCACACAGCAGGGCAGGGGAGAGTGGGGAGGAACAAGAACAGAAAGCCGGGGGCCAGGAAGTGACGGGGAGGCGGGCCTCACATGTTGCCTTTTGACCCCCAGATTGCCAGCGAGCCTCCGCCTGTGAGGGAGATCCCGCCCTCCTGTGCCCCCCTCACAGCCCAGGCCATCCAGGAAGGGCTCAGGAAAGAGCCTGTCCACCGAGCGTCTGCAGCAGAGCTGGGGGGGAAGGTCAGCCTGGCGCTGCAGCATGGTAAGAGCCCCATGCTGGCTGCAGGGGGCGAGAGAGGAGGCGGGGTCGTGTAGTGGCCAAGAGCAAGGTACTCAGCCTCTCAGAGCCTTGGTTTCCCTTCTAGAGCATGGGCATGACACCAACCTCAGGCTTGTTAGGAAGACTGAGGTCACGTGAGTCAAAGTGCTTAGTACTGTGCCTTGTACTGTGCTTAGTACTGTGTCTTGATGCAGTGGCTGTGCTCAGAGATGGGGCAAGGGGTTACAACATATAAAGGGAGGCTTGAACTCAGTATCAGAGAATGTGAAATAAAGCCAGGTATCACTTTCTAGCCATTTGTGTGGGGAAAATCAGGAAGTTGGTGTCACGCCAAGTGTTGGAGGGGATGAGGGACAGTGGCCTTTGCGCTCTGCTGGAGAGCACCTGGCAGCACTCCGGCAGACGTCTGCAGACCCGGGACCCAGCACCCCACTCCAGGGCACACCGCCAAAGAAACTCTGCCCAGATCCATAAGGGGACACGCCTGCGGATGCACGCTGCAGTGTCGTTTGTGGGAGGGGAGTCGGGTGTCCCTCCCTGGGAGCTTGGAGAGGCCAAAGGTGGGGGTGGGGGGTGGAGGATGCTCCACGCAGCGCTCACAGCAATTAAAGCAACTCAGTGCTCACGGGGCAAGCTGGCTGGATCTTCAAGCCGCAGTGCTGGCTGCAAAGAGGACCAACAGAGCAAGGCCTACCTAGAACACAGTGCCTTTTCTGGAAATTAAAAATTGATAAATAGGGCTTTATCAAGCCACCAGGGAAGGTGGCGCAGTGGTTAAGAATCCACCTGCCAATGCGGGGGATGTGGGTTTGAGCCCTGGTCCAGGAAGATCCCATGTGCCGCGGAGCATCTAAGCCCGTGTGCCACAACTACTGAGCCCGCACTCTAGAGCCCGTGTGCCACGACTACTGAGCCTGCACTCTAGAGCCTGCGAGCCACAATGGCTGAGCCCACATGCCACACCTACTGAAGCCCACGCGCCTAGAGCCCGTGCTCTGCAACAAGAGAAGCCACCGCAATGAGAAGCCCGCACACCGCAACGGAGCGTAGCCCCCGCTCGCCACAACTAGAGAAAAGGCCCACGTGCAGCAACAAAGACCCAACGCAGCCAAAAATAAAATAAATGTATTTTTTTAAATTGATAAATAAAAACAACACATGCTTTGCAAGAATTCGATCAAACCGAAAATGACATGTTGAACATAAGAGAACATCAGCCGGGGGCAGGGTAGGGGGTGGCAAGGGAGAGACTGGTTATGGGAACGAAAGGGAATAAGTAAAACAGAAGAGAGACCTTGCATAGCCCCCTGACGCCAAACCTAGATGGTAGTTGTAATGGCCCCAGGGCTGAATTGCCCCCCACTCCAGAGGAATGGTGTCTTCAGGAAGCACTGACTATCGGGAAGGGAGGGGTAAGAGAGACGGAGGGTCAGCGAGGCCCATTCGCCTGGGAACTGTGAGTTGGCATTACTCCAGAGCTATTTTTAAATCTCCTCTTTACTATTAATATTAACAAAGTCCTTCTCTGGAGCCAATTCTATAATTTTTAAATTTGCAGTTGTTACCTAGGAGGAAAATGGAATAAAAGAAATACTGTCCTAGTCCCGTCATCGGGGCCATCTTATGGAACAGGCCTCCTCTGGAGACCACACACTGCCCTCTGAAGTCATGTCCTGGCCGGGCAAAAGGCCTCCCTCACTGCCCACTTCTGGCCCTCTTCTGCTCAGGAAAGGCCACCTGGCCTGGCCCATTTCCACCTCACCACGTGTGCTCTCTGTTTTGTAGTGGGAGGTCTGAGGAGCCCTTGGAAGGGAGAATACAAAGAACCAAGACATCCGCCGCTACTCCAAGCCCACCCACCGCCAAGCCAAGGGCACCCTCACCAGACCCTATGTGCCCCACCAGTGGAGCTCTCGCCAGGGGAGCTCTCACCAGAGGCCCCGGGGCCCCAGCCAGCTGAGGACGCAGCAGGCGGGGCCTCTAAGCTCCAGCCTCCTCCACCCCCAGAGCCCCCAGAGCAGAACAAGTCTCCCAGCCTGCACTGGGGCAAAGAAGAGTCCGGGACGTGGGAACCACTGGCTCTGTCCTCCCTGGATCCGGCCCCAGCCAAGAGCTCCAGCTCACCAGAGCGGAAGGCAACCTTCCCCGAGCAAGAGCTGCAACAGCTGGAAATAGGTATGGGCAGCCACAGCCTACAGGCCCCTGGGCATGGGCCTGGGCCCTGCACCAAGGCCTGGGCTTCGTCCTCGTCCCCAGGGGCAGCAGTCTCTGCAGAAGAACGCCGACGGCACAGCCAGACCCTCCCAGTCTTTCACAGCCATCTTCTTCCTTTCTCTGCAGAATTATTTCTGAACAGCCTGTCGCAGCCATTTTCTTTGGAGGAACAGGAGCAAATCCTGTCATGCCTCAGCGTCGACAGCCTCTCCCTGTCAGATGACAGTGAGAAGGTGAGTCGGCCGTGGGCCAGGAGCCGGGGCACAGGGCAGGTGCTTTTTGTCCGGCCAGTGAAGGGGCCGTGCACAAGTAGTGGGTAAAGGGCAGGTGACAGGGGTGCCCATTCCTTCTGGGAGGGGTCTTCACTGGGGCAGGTGTCCTGGTTTCTCAGAATGAGACGGTCCATCTCCAGCACACCTGGGAATTAGGGACTGGTTTGGCTACTAGGACAGTGAGGGCAAAGGCTTGGCTTTGGTCCCCATAGAATTACTGTTCACTCTCCTGCAGCCCAAGGGCCCCTTGGGAGCTCAGCCCTGTGCTGCGCCCCGATGCTCAGGAGAGCCACGCTCCAGCCTAGGACGTGGGCACTTCCTCGCCAAATCAGACCAAGGCCAGAGATGGTTCCCTGAGCCCGGGGGCCTGAGTCTGTGCCCACTCCTGTTTCAGAACCCGTCCAAGGCCTCTCAGAGCTCGCGGGACACCCTGAGTTCCGGCGTGCACTCGTGGAGCAGCCAGGCGGAGGCCCGCAGCTCCAGCTGGAACATGGTGCTGGCCCGGGGGCGGCCCACCGACACACCGAGCTATTTCAACGGTACAGTCCCCTGATCCGCCTGGGACTGGGGAGTCTGAGAGTGGGGCACAGTGGGGAAGGGAGAGGAAGGCACCTGGCACCCAGGATTTGAGGTACCTGGCCATTAAGTTGGTTTAGAGTAAAGGCCCTGGTCACCCAGAGCCTTTCCTCATGGGGCAGTCAAGGACCATTGCCCCTTGTGAGCAGTTGATAGAGTCCCAGAAGGCCTGTAGCTTGGGGCAGAGAGCAGTCTTTCCTGGCCTGGAGTCCAAAAACTGAGCAATGAATGTCTTCTAAAGGGAAAAGGAAGAACGGGACCCCATGAGCGTTTTAATCAAGAAGTCAGCAATAGGGGCTTCCCTGGTGGCGCGGTGGTTAAGAATACGCCTGCCAGTGCAGGGGACACGAGTTTGAGCCCTGGTCCGGGAAGATCCCACATGCCACAGAGCAACAAAGCCCGTGCGCCACAACTACTGAGCCTGAGCTCTAGAGCCCATGAGCCACAACTACTGAAGCCCATGCGCCTAGAGCCCGTGCTCTGCAACAAGAGAAGCCACCGCAACGAGAAGGCTGTGCACCACAACAAAGAGTAGCCTCTGCTCTCCGCAACTAGAGAAAGCCTGCGCGCAGCTACAAAGACCCAACGCAGCCAAAAATAAATAAATATTAAAAAAAAAAAAAAACTCAGTAGTAGGTTTGCTGAGATCCTCCTCTGACATTTGAAGTCAGAAGATGAGAAGGACAACATATGTAGAACTCTGTTTTCAAGTGTGGTTGCAGAGGTCGTGTGATTTTGATAGAATGAGGGTTTCATCAGCTCACGGTTCCCTGGGGACAGTGAGACTCATGGCATCAAGCCCCCATGCCTAGCCACAGGCCGCTCCACCTCAGGGACTTACAATCTAAGTTGCCCACAATCTAATTTAAGAATCTCTGTTTCCAGTCCCTTTCTGCTTTGTAAGTTGAAATAGCACTTCCCCACAGGAGCCAACCCTAGATCTTTGCACTGTGCAGGCCAAATTCCTGGTGTTGACAGGAAATGCCCAGTACGAGCTAGCAGGGGTATAACATTGCAGCCACTCCATCCTCCATGTCATCTCTGCAGCTTCCCCACAGCCACCCTGCTTCCCCCTACACAGGGCGCCTTAGGGAGCTAGCAGCCACTCCCCTGATCGTCACCTTACCTGCCTTCTAGGTGTGAAAGTCCAAATACAGTCTCTCAATGGCGAACACCTGCACATCCGGGAATTCCACCGGGTCAAGGTGGGAGACATCGCAACCGGCATCAGCAGCCAGGTAAGGGGGCAGGTACACACTTAGAACCCAGTGCACCTAGCCCAGTCCTCCAGGAAGGAGGCTTTTGAATAAGTAGAAATGGCACCAGAGGGAATAGTTGGCCCCAGATGTCCGCCGGGGTCCCAGGGCAAGACTGGCCGTGGTGATTGAAGGGTCCTCAGGATCCACACTTGGGCCAGGTGAGATTCTGCAAGTGTTCCAGAATGAAAGGTAGATGATACCTCAGGGCTGCCTACTCGGCTGGAGGGAGGTGTCTGCCAGCACGGCAGGAGACCATCAGCACCGCACTTCTAGGAACCTTCGGTGCCCCTTGCCACTCTCAGGCCCATTCATTTGCTCTGCCCCCAGATCCCAGCCTCAGCCTTCAGCCTGGTGACCAAGGATGGGCAGCCCGTGCGCTACGACATGGAGGTGCCAGACTCGGGCATCGACCTGCAGTGCACCCTGGCCCCTGATGGCAGCTTCGCCTGGAGCTGGAGGGTCAAGCACGGCCAGCTGGAGAACAGGCCCTAAGCAGCCTTCCACCACTGGCTCCACTCAGCCAGAAGCGACCTTCCTTCTCGGTGCTCAATGCTGCCCCTGAGACAGGGGTCTCCCAGGGCTCTGCCAGCCTGTGGCTCAGCGGTGGGACCAGGGGCTGGCAGCAGTAAGGTGGGGCTAGCAGAACACCTCCCAGGATCTCCCACCTGTGTCCTTCCTGAGCCCACATGAGGAGGAGGAGGAGGAAGACAGGAGGCCTCTTCCCATGGGGAACAAAGAGGGTCTTCTCTGCCTTGGTCCTGACAAGCTGGCCTGACCCATTAGGATCAGTGACCACTTGGTGGCAGTCAGGGGAGAGTGGCTTCCGGCCCAGGTCCCAGAGAGGTGGGCGAGCCCCTCCCTCAGGTTCCAGGCAGGTATGAGCATCTAATGACCTACCCCCAGGCCCAGTACAGGACTGGGGCAGCAGGTGTGCCTACCCTTGGGTTAATGGAGGGGGCCCTCTGACGCCCTTGGCCGGCCTTGCCTGGCCATCAGCCCCCCTTCTATCTCTAGGTGCTTTTCAGACCAGGTCAGGGAGGGAGGAATGCCTGACACTGGGGGTCTCCCTGGGAGAAAACACCACACTTCTCAGGGAGCCACAACCCAGGCCCTGAGCTGAGCTCAGCTTCAGCCAAGGACCAGAGAAGGCGTTCAAGTGACATGGTTCTCAGTCTCTAAGCACATGCCCCTTTGCTGCTGGCCACCAGTTTTCCCCAGAGCAGCAGGCCCCGAGCCCCAACCGCAGGGCCAGCACCGCCCCTGCCCAGCTGGCACTCAGCTCCTTCATCTGTAGTAGTGAAGGGCGACATGAGACCTACCTGATGGGAACGGTCTGAGGACAGAGCACGATAGACTCGAGAGAAGGCAGCAGACGCAGGCGCTACTCTTACCCAGGCCACGGCTCTCAACGGCCTCACATGAGCTTCCCGAGACACTCACTGGTCCTGCTGCCCCTGGTCTTGGGGGCACTGCCAGCTGCACTTTGCACTCTGATGACCTCAAGCACTTTCATGGCTGCCCTCCAGGAGGGCAGGCCAGCGGTTCTGCATGAGCACAAGCAGGCCAGGAGATGGGGTGAAGGGACTCAGCTCTTGAGCCTTCTCCATGCATGTGACCCCTCAAACCTCCTTCAGGTTTCTTTAAGGTGAGCACCCCCTACCATCATCCCAGCCCAGCCTCTTCTTTCCGGGGGAGCTGGTCAGCACTCATGTAGCATTAATCAACTGTGAATTGTCGTGGGGTGAGGGGATGTCCCCTGAGATTCCATCTGGGGAGAAGCTCATCCCCACGTTTTGCCAAGGTGGCCTCTGCCCAGCTCTCCACATTGAGCCATGCTGCTCCCCAGGGAGAGACCCCCGGCCCCCCGTGCGTGAAGAACTGCAGCCTTGGTCCTGCAGAGTTGAGACGGTAGAGAACTCCTCGTGAGCAATAAAGTTTGAGGTAATGATGAGTGTGTTTGGGCCACGGTTGTCTCCACTTGCACCTGCCTGTGTGCTGAACCTCACGTCCTAACAGCAGCCTCCTTGTGCCTTCTTGGTGGGGCCTTGTCAAGTCTTGCCCGGTAGGCAAGGACTGTTTTCAGCCCTTGAATGGGGCTGCTTTTCCCACCACTCCTCCCAATTGGTGCTTCCAGTTCCGCCTCTGAGCTATCCATTCAGACCAGTTAGGCAAGATCCCCCACCTGGTGACAGCAGGGAAGTCCCTGGCAGAACACTGCCAGGCTGAGGGGAGGAGGAGGAGGATGTCGAGGCCTGGGCACTGACCCAGCAGGGATAGGTGGGGGCAGACCACATGCCCAGAACAAAGACATCCCCCAACCCCGTCCCCGCCACTCCTCTGTCCCTGAGGCCTGACTTCCCAGGAACTGAACTGGGAGTGAGCCTGCACTCCCAGCCCTTCCAGCCACCCAAGTGTCTGCAGGTGGTCAGAGATGACTTTCCCAAAGTCCGTTCCCTGGTGGTGGGAGAGGACCTGTCTGAGGATGGATGCCACCAGCACACAGGGTGCCTTATCTAATCTGGCTCTGCACCCCAAAGCTGTGCCCCAGTGTGTGTGCACTGGACACACGTGCACAACTTGGGGTAAAGGTGGCAGGTTCAG
>NW_006782296.1:1463276-1465300 GCF_000442215.2 Lipotes vexillifer | reverse complement strand
TCAGCAGGTTCTTGGAGGGTACTGGGCGCACAGAAGGAGCAGCGGCCTTGTGCCAGTGTGCCCAGGGCAGGTGCAAAGTTCAGCCTAGCAGACCCCAGGCTTACAGGTCGCCGCCCTCCACCAATCTGGGCCTGCTGCAGAGAGCAGAGCCGCCCCACGTCTCCGGGAGAGGGGCATCCGGCTGGCTGCGGGGCGAGGTGGGGCAGCCCACTCCGGAAGATGCCCCCCAACCGCCAAGCCCACCCACGCGCCGGGATCGTGAGCGCTGTTCCCTGCCCGCAGGGGTCGCAGCACCGCTCTCCACAGCCCGCCACCAAAGAGCGCACTGGAGGCGGAGGAGTTAGCAGCCACCAGCACGCTCCCCGCCTCCCCGACAGAGCCTCGGTCAGCATGGGGGTGACAGGTGGGAGCGGGCGGGCGCGCGGCGAGGCGGGGCCGGGAGCGGAGGGACGGCCGGGGCTGGGCCGGGCGGGAAAAGTTAAAGTGAGGGGCGGGGCGCCGGGGGCGGGGATCGGCCGGGGCCCCTGCCTGGCGCCTGAAAGGAAGGTCGACCCCAGCCAAAACCCTCGCGATCCCAGCGAGGATGAGGGGCGGTGCTACCCTGACCACCACACCCACCCAGCGTTGGCCCTTCGCGGTGCACAAGCGTGTGTGTACACACGTGCACACCGAGGGGTGGAGGCCGCAGACCCGGCGGGTTCTTGGAGGGCTTCAGGGTACCCAGAAAGAGCAGTAACCCTGTGCCCAGAAACGACACATGAATTATCCCAAACTGCCGAGAACCACCCCCAAATCAAATCAAGTTGTTCCTGGTTGATGCTTGAAGCTTGTGCAGGGAAAAGCAATCTGCTTCAACAGATGTTTACTGAGCGCATCCGTTGTGCTTTGCACTCTTCTCTGTACCAACGAGCAAAGATGTTTGCCCCTCGGGGCCCTGGATCTCCCAGGTTTCTAATAATGGGGGCTCAGATCCCCCCCTCCCCCGAAATGGAGGCTTTCTTCTGAGGACCTTCTCTCCCGGGAGGACATAGGCCAGCCTTCAAAACGTGACAAGAACCAACTACCAGAGAGCAGCTTTCCGCCGTCCCAAATGCCTAAGGCAAACAAATTGATGCAGACAACTTAAATCACTCCTGCAATATTTATTGCAACCCCTTCAGGACTTACTCTTTTTTTCTTTTTCTTTTTTCTTTTTTTTTTTTTAATCTCAGCAGAGAACAGTATTTTATTTTATAAATTTATTTATAAATTTACTTATAAATTTATTTATTTATTTATGGCTACGTTGGATCTTCATTGCTGTGAGTGGGCTTTCAGCGAGCAGGAGCTACTCTTCGTTGGGGTGCGCAGGCTTCTCATTACGGTGGCTTCTCTTTGTTGTGGAGCACGGGCTCTAGATGCATGGGCTTCAGTAGTTGTGGCACGCGAGCTCAGTAGTTGTGGCTCACGGTCTCAGTTGCTCCGCGTCATGTGGGATCTTCCCAGACCAGGGCTCAAACCCGTGTCCCCTGCACTGGCAGGCAGATTCTTAACCACTGCACCACCAGGGAAATCCTATTTTAGTTTTTAATTGTATAGTTGATTTACAATGTCATATTAGTTTGAGGTGTACAGCACAATAATTGTTATATATATGTATATTTTTTCAGATCCTTTTCCCTTATAGGCTATTACAAAATGTTGAGTATACTTCCCTGTGCTATACAGTAAGTCCTTGTTGGTTATCTATTTTAATATATAGTAGTGTGTATATGTTATCCCTACCCCCCCGCCCCAGCTTTCCATTTGGTAACCATAAGTTTGTTTTCTGTGCCTGTGAGTCTTTTTCTAGTTTGTAAATAAGTTCGTTTGTATCTTTTTTTTTAAGATTCTACATATAAGCAATATTATATGATATTTGTCTTTCTTTGTCTCTCTTACTTCACTTAGTATGATAATCTCTAGGTCCATCCATGTTGCTGCAAGTGGCATTATTTCAGCATTTTTAATGGCTGCGTAATATTCCATTGTGTATATATATATAT
>NW_006782296.1:1445406-1463246 GCF_000442215.2 Lipotes vexillifer | reverse complement strand
TATATATATATATATATATATATATATATATATATATATACCACATCTTCTTTATCCATTCATCTGTCCATGGGTATTTAGGTTGCTTCCATGCATTGGCTATTGTAAATAGTGCTGCAAAGAACATTGGGGTGCATGTATCTTTTTGAATTAGAGATATATGCCCAGGAGTGGGATTGCAGGATCATATGGTAACTCTGTTTTTAGTTTTTTAAGGAACCTCCATACTGTTCTCCATAGTGAGAACATTCCCACCAACGGTATGGGAGGGTTTCTTTTTCTCCACACCCTTGTTAGCATTTATTATTTGTAAGGGCTTAGTATTGTGCTAGGCCCTGAGTCTGATGAGTTAACTAAAAATTTAAATGTAGATTGGATAGCTAGGTTTATCACTGAGATGATGACAATGGAGATTTGGGCTGTCAGGCATGAGTAGGATTTTGTCAGGAGAGAGACTTTCTGAGTTTCAGAAACAGCATGTGCAAAGGCACTGGGGCACAAAAGACCCTGCCATGCTCTAGGGTATCTTGGGCTTGGGACAAGGCAAGGAACTGGATACCAGGAGATGAAAAAAGAAGGCAGAGGTCAGACCATGCAGGATCTTTGAGGCCACCCTAGAGTCTAGACGTGAGCAGAGGCAGGGGTGATGCAGCAGGCTCACTCTGCAGTCATTGAGATGCCCAGTGGGGATGGGGGTGGAGGGACATGGTTCAGTGGTCCATCTAGAGGCCTAAAGAAATTTCAGACAGCACAATGATTAGCACCACAGGGTTTGGAGCCAGTCCGACTTGTGTTCAGGTCATGGTACTGCTCTTAAGAGCTATGTGACTTGTGCAAGCTTCCTCATCTGTAAGAGGAGAGTCGCGGCCACCTGTGCATAGAGTGGCTCTGAGGATCGAATGTGTGCAAAGCACTCAGAACTGAGTTTTGAGGGGTAGTGAGTCCTGGGTTTGTGTTGACTTTGGTGTCAAAAGAGAAGGTCAGCAACAGCTGTGGTGGGAGGGTCAGAAGCTGGGGAAGTGAGAGGGTCACAAATGACCCAGGCCTCTAATTGGGGTGATAGGATGAAGGATGAATCAGGCAGAGAAGGTTATCGAGAGATGAGAGATTGGAAAGGAAGACAGGTCAGACATGCAGAACCGTGTTGGCCAGGCTAGAGTCTGGACACCAGGGTGTGAAGTTGAGGTCAGAAATGGGGGATAAACCGCAGGGTTTGGCAGGGTGAGAGGGATAAGAAAACCATATTTTTGCACAGACTTTTGCTAAGCATCCACGTTATGTCTGACTCTCTGTGTAGAGTATCAGAGATTCAAAGTGAGAAACCCACGCACCCGACCCACCTCTAACTGAGGGTCAGAAAGAAGCTGTGTGCTTAGAGAGAAGTCCGCAGGGGTGGGGTGGGGTGGGGGCAACTGGATGAGGAGTCCCTAGCTCAGCACCTCGAGGGAGAATCTGGAAGGTCTTCAGGAAGAGGTGAATCCTGAGCAACGTCACAGTAGGAAACAGGGGAATTCCAGGCTTTGACAAGGAATCCGTACTGTTTTGGACAAGGTGAAGTTGAGGCCCCCTGAAGGGAGAAATGTGTAATCAGTGATTGCAGTCTGAGTCTAGAACTCAGGAAAAGTGAGAGTAAGAAATAGAGATTGGAGGGTCTCCTGCGGTCACAGCCACAGGCTTGAAAGCTCCAAGGGGGCAGAGACTGTGTATGTTCATCACTATCTCCTCCGCCCCTAGCACAGTGCCTGGCCAGTACCTGGGGCTCAACATTTTCTTTTAACTTTATCATAGAAATATATGCATGTGGTTAAATAGTACTGAAGAGCTTATTCAGTGATGAGAAACAAGAATCCCCTATACCACACACCCCCAGCCTCACTCCTCAGAGCAATCACTCTTGTTTCATGTGAACAGTTTTTCTGCCTAGTTACCTTCTTATCTCTCTACAAGCTCACAGGCTTTTTCTTGGTTTATCAGCTCTAGACATTACCACTTTCTTGCTCTAATGGCACCACCCTCCCCCATCCTCCCAACTTCAATTGTTTTTAGATATGCTGATAACTTTTGTAAATTTAATATACTTATATCTTTATTTTTTTCATCAACTTTAGAGAATATTTTTTGACACCACACATAGTAAGATGAAGTTTTTAGTGACCCTACCTTTCCCTTCAGCTTTCCTCCCTGCCTTACACCTCCCAAAGCCTCTAACCTGTATTTCTATTTTTTTAATATCAAGGTTGGTGACATTCATATTGTCCCATAGCCATAATTATGTTTTCCAAATTTTGTTTATATATTGATCCTAAAAGTTGCAAGTTAATAAACAGGATTTACCTTATTGTGACTACATAACAACTGTTCACTACAGGGCCAGAAAAGGTACCACAACTACCTTTTCTTTCTCATACAGCTTTTTGTTTTTCCTGGAGTTTTTAGTGGCCTTTTCCTCGTACTCTTTGCTTTTATTATAGTCCTGTTTTCTTCAACCTCTACATCTAGCCAACTACCTTGTCAGGTCTTCTTTATTTCAGAGAAATTACTGCCCAGGATCCTCTATTCTCCTGCACAAATGTGTACTGGTTGTAGGCCTCTATACAGTTAACATCTGGGACTTAGCTTCTTTCCGGGAGTGGACACACTATTTCATTCCTGACTCTCTTGTTTTACACCTTTATTTTGCTTTAGCACATCCTCAAATAACTTCCCACCCCCCAGAAAAAAAAAGAGGAGGTAAATTTTCTGAGTTTTCCATGGCTGAAGTGATAGTTGAGCTGGATATAGAATTCTAGGTTAAAAACCATTTTCCTCAGAAATTTTAAAGACAAGCTTTGTTGCTAACTCTGCTGCCAGTATGATTCTCTCCCCTTGTAGGTGACTTGTTTTTCCACTTAGAAACATTTAGGAATCCTTTGTTCTTGGTGCAATGAACTTTTACAACAAAGATCTTTTGACATCTGTAGTGCTGGGCATTCAGTAAACCCTTTTAAGCCAATGACAACCTTCAGCTCAGGGAAATATTGATTTCTCTTTTCTTCTCCATGTTCTCCATTCTTTCTGAATCCCCTTTCTATAACCCAGAATTAGATTTCCTTTTAACTTTATTTTATTTATTTATTTTTGGCTGCATTGGGTCTTCATTGCTGCACGTGGGCTTTCTCTAGGTGCAATGAGCGGGGAGCTGCTCTTCATTGCGGTGTGCAGGCTTCTCATTGCAGTGGCTTCTCTTGTTGTGGAGCACAGGCTCTAGGTGCGTGGGCTTCAGTAGTTGTGGCTCGCAGGCTCTAGAGCGCAGGCTCAGTAGTTGTGGCACACGGGCTTAGTTGCTCTGCGGCATGTGGGATCTTCCCGGACCAGGGCTCAAGCCCGTGTCCCCTGCATTGGCAGGCAGATTCCTAACCACTGCGCCACCAGGGAAGCCCTAAATTTCCTTTTGATCCTTTTCTCTCACATTGTCTTGATATTTTGGTTCTACTTTCTAGGAATATTCTCTGTATTTTATTTTCCAATTCTATTTGCCAAAAAGCTCTTTCTTTTCTTAATTCTTTTTAAATAGTATCCTGTTCTTGTTTTCTGGATGCAATATATATTGTTGGATATCTTCATTTCTGAATCTCTGAAGATGATTAGAGTTTTTAAGTTTCCTTCAGTTTCTCAAATTACCTCTCATACTCTGGAGTGCTTTTTTCTCTTGGTCTGTCACTTCTATGTTAGCAGTTTTCTCAAATGCCTGGTGATGCTTGGTTGTTCATGTGTAATAGTGAAATCATAAAAAGCTGATTGGGAACCTATGACTTCAGGAGCCTATTGCCTGGCAGATGTCACTTTAGTGTGACCAGACAGGAATCAGACATATCTCTGGCTGGTTCCAGAAGACCAACAGGGCTTCCCTGGTGGCGCAGTGGTTGAAAGTCCGCCTGCCGATGCAGGGGACATGGGTTCGTGCCCCGGTCTGGGAAGATCCCACATGCCGCAGAGCGGCTAGGCCTGTGAGCCATGGCCGCTAAGCCTGCGCATCTGGAGCCTGTGCTCCGCAACGGGAGAGGCCACAACAGTGAGAGGCCTGCGTACCACAAAAAAATAAAAAAAGAAGAAGACCAACAAAATTGATAAATCTCCAGCCAAAATGAACAAGAAAAAAAGAAAGACAAAAATGACTAGCATGAGGAACGAAAGAGGTGACATCACTACAGATTCTTTAGATATGAAAAAGATAACAAGGGAATATTAGGAACAAATTGTGCCAATAAATTTGACAACTGAGGTGACATGGATAAATTCCTTTAAAAAAAATTACAAACTCCAAAAGCTGACTCAAGAAGAATAGATATTGTGGGGATGGGTAGTGTTGGTTGCATAACAATGTGAATGTACTTAATACCACTGAACTGTATACTTAAAAATAGTTTTAAAAGGGCAATTTATGCTATGTATATTTTACCACAATAAAAAAGAAGAAATAGATAGGCTAAATAGCCCTGTATCTATTTTTGAAAGTTGAATTTGTAATTAAAAATCTTCACACAAGGAAACTCCAAGCCCAGGTCCACAAGCTTCATTTGTGATTTCTACCAAAAATAAGAAGAAATAATATCAATTTTACACAAACTGTTTCAGAAAAATTGAAGAGGGGATACTTCTCAACTCATTCTATGAGGCCAGCATATCAAAACCTAACAAAGACATAATAAGAAAAGAAAATTACACACCAATATACCTCGTGAACATGTATGTGAAAATCCTTTTTGAAAGTTAGCAAATCAAATTCAACGATGTATGAAAAGATAATACATCATGATCAAATGAGATTTGTCCCAGGAATGCAAGATTGAGTTAACATCTGAAAAAATCAATTTAGGGCTTCCCTGGTGGCGCAGTGGTTAAGAATCCACCTGCCAATGCAGGGGACATGGGTTTGAGCCCTGGTCCGGGAAGACCCCACATGCCGCGGAGCAACTAAGCCCATGCGCCACAACTACTGAGCCCACGTGCCACAACTACTGAAGCCCGCACGCCTAGAGCCTGTGCTCCACAACAAGAGAAGCCACTGCAATGAGAAGCCCACGCACCACAATGAAGAGTAACCCCCACTCACCGCAACTAGAGAAAGCCCGCATGCGGCAATGAAGACCCTACACAGCCATAAATAAATAAATAAATATTTTTTAAAAATCTATTTATTTCACCATAAACAAATTATAAAAGAATTATTAACAGAATAATATGTAACATATGTTAACATAGTATATGCTATATATAACTTACATAATATATTAACAGAATATAAAAGAAAAACCATATGATAATCTCAATAAATTCAGAAAAAGCATCAGATAAAATCCAACATCCCTTCCTATATTTAAAAATTAAGTAAAGTAGGAATAGAAGGGCACTTCCTCAACCTGATAAAGGGCATCTATGAGAAAAATTATAACATTATACTTCATGGTGAAACACTGAATGCTTTCCCCCTAAGCTCAGGAGCAAAGCAAGGATGTCCACTCAATTCTCTTCAACATTTTACTGGAGATTATTCTCAGTGCAATAAGGCAAGGAAAGGAAATTAGAGACATCCAGGCTGGGAACGAAGAAGTAAGACTGTGTTGAGTCACGAACGTTATTGTTTACATAGAAAACCCTATGGAATCTAAAAAAAGTTACTAGAACTAATAAGATTTTAGGATGGTTACAGGATACGAGATCAATACATTTCTATATAATAGCAACCCAAAATTGGAAATTGAAATGATTTCACGCACTACAGAATATCACTTGAATCCCTAATAGAACATCCCCAAGTTGGGTACAGAAGCCCCGAGTTGAATCAACCTCAGACTTTTGCTTCCATCCCCCAGCGCTGCAATGAGGTTTACACCATAATAATTTCTCCCCTTCTATCCATATCCAGTTGCTGTTTATGGAAGGGTTAAGGCTGCAGGTGTTGATTAAATTTCCCAGGGAAACTTTGTAAAGCAAGCAAAAGAAGGCTCTGACGTCAGAAGCCTGAGGAACAGCAGCACTTGGGGCAGGTAGAATTGCAGAGGAAGAGAGACGTGGGGAGAAAGCCAAGGGATGGTCGAAGGAAGCATGGTGGTCAAGGAGGTGATGGGTTCTGAAGAGACCACTGAGCCCACCACTGTGAGCCTGTCCCTGGTGTACTCTTAGCCCAGCACTCTGGATCCCAGGCCCAGGCTGAACATGGAGGAAGCCAAATCCCAGGAACAGCACCAGCCATTCAAGGACACTCTCCAGCCTCTACATCTCTAGGGAGAGGCCACAGCACATTCTAATCCTTCTGGTTTAATCCTGGGAGCAATTCTTCTCAGCCACAGCCAAGGCTGTCACTTCCTGCCACACTCCGGGCTCGTAGGGATTCAGCTTGCCCATTGCCATGATGGCCCCACCAACAACTTCTATCCAGTACGCTGGGGAGCAGAGAATGGGACAGCCTGGTGGCCTCTACCCCCAAAAGATGAAAAAGAACCTTCTGCAATAAAAGATACAAGCTTCCAGGAAGGGGACTGGGGTGGGGCCGGGGGGGCTCCCCCAAGGAGTCAGTCTCTCCTGCAGAGGAGGATTGGAGCTCATAAATAACCAGATGGGTGTCACCTCAAATTAAGCACCGGGGGTAAGAACTCTGGCCCAGAGTTGGAGATAGATGACCCCAGGGTGTGATGGTGTAAGAAGCCAGGAGAAGAGAGGACAGATTTCAGGGCAGGAGAGGCCAGGGTTAGAGTGAGTGGCAAATCTGAAGCCTGGCCAGAGAGAGTGGAGAAAGGGGGCAGAGGGGCAGGAATGGAGAAAGGTGAGGTTCATCTGGGGTGTGATGGGGAACCCCACACAGTTGTAGGCTCCAGGGTAGGACGGCATGCGGGACAGGGGAGTAAAGAGTTTCTTGAGTGAAATCTGCATTCAGGTCCTGACTTCCTGAATGATCAGCTGAGGGACTTTGGGCAAATGAACCTCTTCTCATTTTTTGTGTTGATTCAATGAGCTAAAGCATATAAAGTGCTCCTCACAATACCTGGGCTAGAAGCCCTCAATGAACGGAAGTGACCGCTGTTAGTACTCACCCTAATGGAGGACAGTGATGGATAACAGAAGGTGGAGGGAGCAGACGTGGAGGATAGGGCTGGTGACCCTGGCAAGGATGGGCGAGGGGACAGCACATGGGCTTAGGTGAGGGACAGGGAGGGAGCAGGTGGCTGGAGCAGCCCCTCCAGCCTGGGCTCCAGAACCCCTCAGGGACTGTCCCCGCCTGCAGCTCCCCTGCCCTCACCTCCTTCTCCCTGCCAGGTGCCAATGGATTTCCCTGCTGTGACAAGGAGTCGGTGGACATTGTGGATACACAGTGAGAACTAGTCCCCCCCATCATCGTAGGACCTCTCCCCAACCCTCCAAGATCACCAGCCCTCACCAGCTGCCATGGCTGTGAGGTTTTCATGTGTACCCACCCAGGATCTCCCTCTATCTTGCGCGTTTCCAAAATCTCCCCAAGGGCAGTATCCAGGCCAAAAGGCAGCAGGGGGTGGGAGTACTATCCTCCTCTGCTTCTGCCCCCAGCCCCTGACGTTGGAGGAGGACTGAGGGGTGGTGGGGCACACCCAAGACATGGATGGGACCTGACCCCTTAGAGCTGCCTTTCTCTGAGGACAGAGCTGTCCAAGGGAAGGGTGGGCAGTTGCCTAAGGAAGGAGAGGGGTCACAGTGGGCTGAGCACTGGGGGCAACAGCCAAGATGACAGCAAAATACCAACAGGAACCAAGGGCACCCTCCATATACACCCCTGCATTTCAGATCTGCCAAGCTGAGACCCGGCAGGTCCCGGAGAGGGCGTTGCTCTGGGCTTTTCCCTCTGTGGGGAGCCGCTTTCAAGGGCACTGGCTCACTGGGATGCTGGATTAAAATGAAGATTCCTGGGCCTCACCTCCAACCAACTGTATCCCTCTTTTGCGGGTGGCGGGGGGCAACTTGGCCAGCTCTCTAGGCGCTTCCAGAACTCACTGAAGTTTGAGAATGAGTCTGGAATTTTTGGTGGGAGTGGGCACAGACAGGGGAGTGAGCTGAGGGCATCTTGCCAGCTCGTGTACAAGGCAGGGGGCCTTAAGGGCTCCAGACACCGTCCCCTGAAGCCACCCCATGGAGCCCTGTCACCCACTCTGTCTCCTTCTGTCTTAGGGGTGGCATAAACCAAAACCAGTTCCAACCAATACAAGAGGAAGATGACATGGAGGTAATAATGGGCAGCGTCACATCTTATGGGGAGGTGGGAGTCCAGGGGCAGGGCTCTTTGGGACCTGTCTTCTCTAAAGCCCGACCAGCCCCTACCCTGGACAATTCTGGGACCCTAGCACCAGGCCAGTGTCGGCATGAGCACACACACCCGCCCTCACCAGCTGCCCACACCACCTCCCTGCCCTAGGCAGGTCACTTGGAAGAGGCAAGTGTGGGACAGGAAGTGAGACGAAGCACGTGGGGGGCAGGGCAGGGAGGGGAGGACTTCGGGGGGCAGGCGCCTCCTCAGCTTTCTGTTGAAACCTTTCAGCTGGAGAAAGAATTGCTAGAGCTGGAGTCCCCAGACAAAAAGGTCCTGCGCCTAGACCCAGAACTGGAGCCGGAACGGAAGCTCAAGCCTTTCCCGAAGCCAGAGATGCGCCCGGTTGTCATGCTTAAGCCCGAGGCCAAGCTGGACACAGGGCCCAGGATGAAGGTGATTAACTTGGACCCCTTCAGTGAAGACCCTGAGCCGCAGGGGTATAAGACAGAGTCACTCCACCCCTACGTGGAAGGGCTAATGCAGCAGGACATCAGCCGATGGAGTATGAGGTCAAACTCCAGCTACCTGAGTACCACAGAGGAGGACCCAGTAACCACCGACCACCACTCCATCTGTGCGCAGACCTCCAGACACCTCTTCTGGGCAGACAAGTTCGTCCAGGCCTCAGAACACAGCCTGCAACAGGCAATCAGCATGCAGCCCATCAAGGAGAGCACAAAAGAGACCGCCTGCCACCCAGACCAGCCATCGGCCCCCAAGGACACTGTGTGCTCCAAGAAGCAGAGCCAGGCCCCCAGTGCCCAGCCAGCTCTTCCAGACAAAGTCTCCCAGCAGCCTCCAAGCCCCCAGCCGTCCCCCTCCCCACAAACCATCAGCCTGGCAGAGCTGATCAGCTTCGCATCTTCCCTGGCCATGGCCTCCTGCAGCAGGATGGACTTGCCCAATTTGGGGCATGTGATCAAAGCCCCACTCCAGATGGCCATGACGCCTTCCACAGAGCCCACTGTGGATCACACTGCCCAGCCCACCGTGGACGAGCCAGAGCAGGAAAACCTCACTCAGGATGCGCTAGAGAAGCCACCAGAGGAGCCACTAGAAACCAGGGAGCCGCAGGATGCTTCAAAGCAGGAAGACAAGCGCTTCCCTCACCCTTACACTGCTTTCAGCAAGCCAGGGTTCAAGAGGGCCACCATTGAAGGGGAGGTGAAGCTTATCCAGCCCCCAGACATGTCCCCTCAGCCGCAAGGAGCAGGGAAAGAGTAAGTGAGGCTGGCCCAAAGCTACCCCAGGAGGGGGCTGTGTTATGATGTGCAGGTGGCCCCTTTCCTCACACAGCCAGGTGGGGGTGGGGACAGTGGAATGAGGGACTGGCTGGGGGATGGGTGGGTTGTAATGTCTCAACCTCAAGACCTCAACCTGCTCCAGGGCAGGGACAAGGACCTGGGTTCAAAGAGGGAACTAGAATGTCGTCCTAGCGTTAGGAGGCTTCTCACCCAGAGCACAGACAGCCTCACCCTCACTGGAAATGCTCAGGCTACTATCTTTCCTACTGAGAACCCGACGGCCCCAGCTCTGGGCCCAGGACACCTCCATCAAGCCAGGAATGAGGAAACGGGGTTCCCCAGCACCCCGTGCTTCCTGGTGTCGAATGAACACAACAAAACACCAGCCGCCCATCAGCATGGCAGGAAGAGGCCCTCTTAGCCCCAGGGCCTTCCTCGGAGAGGCCTCTGGGCTCACCCCTCTCTTTTGACCTTCCCACCAAGGCCCAAGTGACACTCTCTCTTTTGCATTGCAGTTCAGGAGGGAGTCCATTATTGCTGAAAATCCATTTTAAGGTGTCATCCCCCACTTCCCCAGAGAAGACTAGACAAAACCAGTAAAGCCTACAGTGCTGGCCCCCGGCTCAGACATTTTGTGCAAATGCTCCTGGACCAGTGAACTCCTCTGGCTGCGGCATCCTGGTCTCAATTTTTTTAGGGATGCCACCCCCACTGTAGCTACCCCAGCAGCCCCTGCCCCCTGAGGGTTCTGCCAGCCCTATTTTGTGCCTGCTTACTCCCCATGGGTGGTCCCACTTCCCCCGCACCCAGCCGGACCTCCCAGCCAGCAGCAGACTCGTGACTAGGGGAGGCCTCAGTGGTGCCCTTTCTGAGGCTTCTGTTTCTTAGATGTAAAAGGGGGCATGTTGGGATCTCCTGAGGCGAGAACCTGCTGGGGGTGGGGCTGGGCAGGTGAGAAGGCTTCTGGAAGGAGTTCTTCCTGCTTCTCTCCATGGGGAAGGCCTGGCATGGGAAAGGGGTGGTGTCCAGGGCTTGAAGGAGGGCAAGAATGAAGCTAAAGGATTGGTCCTCCAGGGGCCACCACCTTGAGTCCGAGGTACCTCCAGCGTAGGGGAGAGCCCATGTGTAATGATGCACTTCTGCATGCAACCCAGACACACACACACACACACACACACACACACACACACACACACACACACACACCAGCAGGTGACCAGCATGTTACACATACAGATATTCACATGACATAGCCACATGCAGACCGAGGAAGCATGTTCCACACGTACCGTGCACACAGGCACACACAAACACAGTACCTGTGACCCAGACACATGCACACAAACGCACAAGCCTCCCCACGGCGGGGGAGGACAGGCAATGTGGAGAAGCTTCTGGAAGAGGAGATGGCAGCAAAGGAGGGAAGAGAACTTGGAGTGCGGGGATGGACATGGGCAGGAAGAGGGAAGTTGGGGAGGAAGAGAAGGGGAGGCAGCACCGAGGCTTGGGACCTGGTGAGCCCTGAGACCTACTCTGGGCCAAGGCTCCCGATGCAGTGAAATCTCCACCTTGCAGATCCTTAGAATCCTGCCCCACCTTGAGACGGGGCTGAGGAGGGAGGTGCCCAGGGCCTGGGAGAATGGGATTAGGAAGGGGTGAGCAGTTAAGAATGGGCCAGGGCCAGAGAAGGGGACAGGAGGCTGGAAGGAAGGATGAAGAGACCCAGAGGTGAGCGTCTAGGGAGGGGCTGGGCCAGAATGGTCATCTGGCTGTTGGGATGCATCTTCCCAAAGTATTTTGTTAATGTGGTTTGTGGGTTTGCATCATTTGGAGGAAGGGCTCCTGCCCTCCCAGGGGTCCTGGGGTAAGGTGGGCCACAGCCCCAACTTGGCTAGATCCCACCCTCCCACGCCTTGACTTGGGGCCTCTGGGGCCTGCTTCTCCCCTGGGCCTCAGCCATCCTGTTAGCTTCCAAGTGGAGTCACAAATTTACATGCCTTAAGGGAGGCAGAAACACAAAAGATGAAAACTGCAGGTTCCCCAGCAGAGAGGCGCAGGCCAGTGGTGAGGGAGAAGGGCGCCCTTGCCAAAAGTTGTTAAGATCCACCTGGAAGCCAGCATGGGGACTGTGGACCTGGGACACTGGACCGGCCTCTGAGCCTGTGACTGCCCTTCAGGCAGCAGAGGATGGAAGACCAAGATATCACCATCGGCAAAGAGAACGTCCAGGTGACGAGGGCAGGGGGAAGGTCCGCCACTCCTCCAAGCTACTGCCCCCGGAATGCCCCAGGGAGAGGACTGTGGCTGCCGGCTGGCGGGGGCGGCGCGGGTCCTGGGAGGGGAAGCTGTGCACCCACAGGTCTGGTCTCAGGTCCCCTGGAGTCTGGCACTCAAGTGGGCTGGGCCCTTCGGCCCTGTCTTCTCCCCGCCTCCAAGGCCTCCACAGAAGCCTCAAAGACTGCTCTCGCGAGACCCAGGAGAGGAGCAGGCTGGGAGGAGGCTGCAGCAGCGTGTACCCTGCTGACCCAGACAGAAGCAGCAGCGGCCACAGCCACGGGCTGAGCAGCCCTCCCAGGGGGCGAGGGAGTTCAAGGGCCTTGCAGCCACCCGTAGGATACAGACAGGCCCAAGCGCTGGGTCTGAGAAGTGAGAGCAGGGACTGAGGCCAGGCCTGGGGTGCTGGGTTTGGGGAAAGGCCTGCCTGGCCCTGGCATCTCTCTGCAGCAGGTACAAAAGCCTTTCCAGCCTCCTTCCCGCTAGGCGGCTTTGCAGACAAGAACCTGCTACCCCTGACACCCGGGCAGCTGGCAGGTGAGGGCCTCAGGGCTGGGAGCAGGGAGGAAAACTAGGGGGTGCTCGGAGCAGAATACAATGGAGTTGCCTGCCCAGAGGCTGGGGACACAGTGAGAAACCAGTGATTGTATTGTAACCTCTCCATGCCAGCCTAATTTGCTCATCTCTGCAATCCCAGGGCTTGTTGCTGTGTGTGTGTGTGTGTGTGTGTGTGTGTGTGTGTGTGTGTGTGTGAAGGAGGGAAGGAGGGGTGGGATTGGTGGATAGCAAGGTATTTGGATGGTGGATGGATGGATGGTGGATGGACGAACAGGATGAAAGGAATAAGGGAAACTGGGAGAAAGGATGGAAAACAAGAATCTGAGGTCCCTGCCCCGCTGGGGTTTGGAGCTGTGGGAGTAGGGGTAGAAGGAATCATTTCTACATTTGGGGGACCCAATGTCCCTACAATGTCCCCCAATGTCCCTGATACTGGCAGGGGCCCCTCAAAGCAGAATCATTCTATTCATCATCAATAATTTGCAGTGCCTACTACAGGCCAGGTGCCAGCAGGGCTCCTGGAGCCTCTCGGCATCGTAGCTCCAGAGCCAGACTGCCCGAGTCCAAAGCCCAGCATGGCCCCTACTGCTGGTGTGGCCTTGGACATGAGTTATTTTGTTGTTTGTTTTTGTTGTTCTTGTTGTTTGGGTTTTTTTTTCATAGGATCGCTAGAATGATTTAATATTTATAGATCCTTAGAATTGCAACAGATATACAGTAACATAGGGGTTAGCAAGCTACAAGTCTTGGACCAGGTCCAGCATTTGGCCTCTTTTTGTACTGCCTGTGAACTGAGAATGGTCATTACATGTTTTTTATGTTACATATATTTTATCTATTTATTTTTTTAACATCTTTATTGGAGTATAATTGCTTTACAATGTTGTGTTAGTTTCTGCTGTACGACAAAGTGAATCAGCTATATGTACATATAAAAAATATGGAACGCTTCATGAATTTGCGTGTCATCCTTGCACAGGGGCCATGCTAATCTTCTCTGTATCATTCCAATTTTAGTATATGTGCTGCCGAAGCGAGCATGTTGTCGTTGTTTTTAAAATATTTATTTATTTATTTATTTATTTGGCTGCACCGGGTCTTAGTCACGGCACGCGGGATCTTCGTTGCCACGTGCGGGAATCTTCATTGCAGCATGCGGGATCTTTAGCTGCAGCATGCAGGATCTAGTTCCCTGACCAGGGATCGAACCTGGGCCCTGAGTTCAATTTTTGGACATGAGAATTGAATGGACACTTAACAAGTGCCAACACACAGCAGCCACTGTTCTCCATTAAGTTATAAGGCACAGGGGGTTGGTGAACCCAAGTCCTCAGTCCCATCTGAGCTAGAGTGGGTGAATCTCAGGGTTCCTGTGCCTGTGGTTCACCTTGCCCACCTGCCCCCCTCCCCACCCTCAGCATTCCAGGATGTCTTCAAACTGTTCAGCTCCAGCCCGACAGGCACCATGGACACGCGCAGCAGAAAGCTGCCCAGTACCATGTGGGTGTCCAGCTAAGCCTGCAGGAGATGTGTGAGGTTCTACGGCAGGCAGACTTGGATGGTGGGTGACCCTGTCCCTGCCCTCCTGTCCTCTCCCACCTCTAGCCCTGAAGAACGCCTCCCTTGCCCACAAAATCCTGGGCCTGGTCCTATTCTAAAGTTCCCTCTTCCAGGAAGCCTGCCCTGATCAACACGCCTATCCCAGAGCCCCTAAACATTCCTGTTGTGATAATCATCCTGACTTGGGGCTCCCAAGGACAAGGGCTATTTCTCCCCCACTCACCCTGGGACAATGCTTGGCCAGAGGCAGGACTGGATGCTCTATGCCTCGAACTGCTAGCAAGCCCCTAACGCGTATGCAGAGCAGGGCTTTGGCAGGGGGTAGGCACCTACAGCACCCCCTCCTCTCTCTCATCCCAGGTGATGGAACCGTAAGCTTCAAAGACTTCCTGGGTGTCCTCACTGACAGCCACCGACTCGCTCAGTGCTTGGGTGAGGGGCAAGGCTGGTGGGGCAGGAGTGGACCTGGCCAGGGGGAGGCTCTTCCTTACCTGCCCCCATGTTCTCTGGCCCTAGGCAAGGTGAGGAACAGCTGGGTCTGTGATCCCCAGGGCTTGCAAACGCTCTTCTTAGAGATGCTGTTTAAGCTGATGAGTCTGGGCTTTGTGCCCTTCAAGTCGGTACAGGAGGTGATGAGGTGGGCACAACTGGACCCAGCTTCAGGGCCCAAGATGGGGGGAGCAGACTCTGCCCCTGCAGGAGTCCCCAGATGTCCCTGGCCCAGAGACGGGAGCCCTGAATTCTGGGTCAGTTTCCTGGGCCCCAACTTACCCCCAGACCAAAGTGGCTTTCTGTCCTGCTTTGGTTTCCCCACCGGTGAGATGGAGAGGACTGGGGGAGGCGCTGTCTGAGGCGGCTACCCACTTTCCTCCTTCCAGCCACTACTCCAAGAAGCAGCGGTCTCTGCGGCTGAACTCGAACTGGAAGGGCGGTCCGGCGGCCACGGCCGCACCTCGCGCTCTCAGGCGGGCCTCGCGATCTTCTGCCAGGCCGCGCACCTTAGCGGCCTTTTCAGGGCCGAGCTGGCGTGCTCGCTGCACGGACTGCACAAAGTGGGTGCGCCCCGGGCTGGGCGGGGACCTGCGGGACTGGGGACTCTCTCTCGGGACCCGCTCTCAGAACTGGCCGCTCCTTTTCCTCCTACCGGCTTCCTCGCCCCAGGTGCGCGCAGCGCCTACTCCTAGATACCTAACCTGAACGGGCGGACGCAGTCAGAATTCCACACGCGGAACCGAACCCCGCGCCCAGACGTCCGACTTCCCAAGTCCTACCAGCCCAGCCAACAAAAGCGCCGGCCCAACCGTGGGCGGCTCAGCCAAGGTGAAAGTCGAAAGAGGCAGGGCCAGCGGGCGGGGCCGGGTCATGCAGATAAGGTGCGGGCCATGTGAGGGGCGGGGCAGACAGACGGGGAGGGGCGGGGCAGGCGAAGAGTGGAAGAACTCCAAGAAATTGGGACCTGACTGGCGGAGATGCAATAAATCACTCTAGGGCGCGACTAAGGATACGGCGGGGCATAAGAAAACGAGGCCGGGGACCCAGGTAGGGGGCGGGACTGACGGAAATGGGGCGGGGCCGGCAGAAAGGTGGACTGAGGTGGAGCTAACCCTGCGTCTCTAACCCGAGCAGCAGGCTTCACCCTCTGCACGCCCCCTCCACGCTTCCGCAGGGTTCGTGGGCCAGACGCTAGGGTATACGCGCCCTTCGAAGCTGGCTCCCTCCCCCCCAACTCTAGTGCAGGAGCAGCCCTTCTCCCCCTCTCCAGCCTGTCTGCACAGACCTGCTATGAAGAACTTGTACAAGTAAAGCGTTTGTTGTGCTTGGTGGGGGCGGGCACGGAGCGGACGTAGATCTTTTGCAAACGTCTTTATTAATCTTGTATAAAAATAAGGTCCACGGAGAGTCCCCGGAGTTGGGGCGGGGTGGGGGGGGGGTGCCTCGAACTGCTAGCAAGCCCCTAACGCGTATGCAGAGCAGGGCTTTGGCAGGGGGTAGGCACCTACAGCACCCCCTCCTCTCTCTCATCCCAGGTGATGGAACCGTAAGCTTCAAAGACTTCCTGGGTGTCCTCACTGACAGCCACCGACTCGCTCAGTGCTTGGGTGAGGGGCAAGGCTGGTGGGGCAGGAGTGGACCTGGCCAGGGGGAGGCTCTTCCTTACCTGCCCCCATGTTCTCTGGCCCTAGGCAAGGTGAGGAACAGCTGGGTCTGTGATCCCCAGGGCTTGCAAACGCTCTTCTTAGAGATGCTGTTTAAGCTGATGAGTCTGGGCTTTGTGCCCTTCAAGTCGGTACAGGAGGTGATGAGGTGGGCACAACTGGACCCAGCTTCAGGGCCCAAGATGGGGGGAGCAGACTCTGCCCCTGCAGGAGTCCCCAGATGTCCCTGGCCCAGAGACGGGAGCCCTGAATTCTGGGTCAGTTTCCTGGGCCCCAACTTACCCCCAGACCAAAGTGGCTTTCTGTCCTGCTTTGGTTTCCCCACCGGTGAGATGGAGAGGACTGGGGGAGGCGCTGTCTGAGGCGGCTACCCACTTTCCTCCTTCCAGCCACTACTCCAAGAAGCAGCGGTCTCTGCGGCTGAACTCGAACTGGAAGGGCGGTCCGGCGGCCACGGCCGCACCTCGCGCTCTCAGGCGGGCCTCGCGATCTTCTGCCAGGCCGCGCACCTTAGCGGCCTTTTCAGGGCCGAGCTGGCGTGCTCGCTGCACGGACTGCACAAAGTGGGTGCGCCCCGGGCTGGGCGGGGACCTGCGGGACTGGGGACTCTCTCTCGGGACCCGCTCTCAGAACTGGCCGCTCCTTTTCCTCCTACCGGCTTCCTCGCCCCAGGTGCGCGCAGCGCCTACTCCTAGATACCTAACCTGAACGGGCGGACGCAGTCAGAATTCCACACGCGGAACCGAACCCCGCGCCCAGACGTCCGACTTCCCAAGTCCTACCAGCCCAGCCAACAAAAGCGCCGGCCCAACCGTGGGCGGCTCAGCCAAGGTGAAAGTCGAAAGAGGCAGGGCCAGCGGGCGGGGCCGGGTCATGCAGATAAGGTGCGGGCCATGTGAGGGGCGGGGCAGACAGACGGGGAGGGGCGGGGCAGGCGAAGAGTGGAAGAACTCCAAGAAATTGGGACCTGACTGGCGGAGATGCAATAAATCACTCTAGGGCGCGACTAAGGATACGGCGGGGCATAAGAAAACGAGGCCGGGGACCCAGGTAGGGGGCGGGACTGACGGAAATGGGGCGGGGCCGGCAGAAAGGTGGACTGAGGTGGAGCTAACCCTGCGTCTCTAACCCGAGCAGCAGGCTTCACCCTCTGCACGCCCCCTCCACGCTTCCGCAGGGTTCGTGGGCCAGACGCTAGGGTATACGCGCCCTTCGAAGCTGGCTCCCTCCCCCCCAACTCTAGTGCAGGAGCAGCCCTTCTCCCCCTCTCCAGCCTGTCTGCACAGACCTGCTATGAAGAACTTGTACAAGTAAAGCGTTTGTTGTGCTTGGTGGGGGCGGGCACGGAGCGGACGTAGATCTTTTGCAAACGTCTTTATTAATCTTGTATAAAAATAAGGTCCACGGAGAGTCCCCGGAGTTGGGGCGGGGTGGGGGGGGGGGGGAGGGGGCGCGAGGTTGCACTTTATAAGTTACAGGCCAGGCTCCGGCTGAGGCTAAGTACGACTACTGGGGGAAGAGGGGTGCTGCAAGCAGCATTTGGGGGGAGGGGCCAGAGATGCTGCCCCCAGTGGCCAGATGAGGGTGCCCCCGCCTATCCGAGGTGGGCGCATGGCGTGGGACCTCGGCGGAGGAGACTGCCCCGCCCAGCTGAGCTGAGGACCACCTTCCTTGAGTCCTGGCTTGCCACCCTCCCTGCCCCCCCCCCAGCTTCACCGTCCATCTGCAAAAATA
>NW_006782296.1:1433786-1445396 GCF_000442215.2 Lipotes vexillifer | reverse complement strand
CCCCCCCCCCAGCTTCCCGGTCCATCTGCAGAAATAGTGGCTACAGGGAGAGGTCGGAGGTGACCTGAAGCGGGGGTCCGGGGGGGCGCCGACGAGCGCTGCGACGGCCTGTGTCTGTGCGGATGTAGGGCTGGTTCCGCAGATCTGGAGGCGGAGAGGAGAGACATTTACCTTTTCAGAAGTCTGCCCAGGGTTGGGACACCACTCCAGGGCACAGGCCTCACCCCTCTAGGGACACAGGTTGTGTGCACGTGGTAGGGAGCCTGTTTGTTTATCAGACCTCCCTCCAACACAGCCCAGCCATGCATGGTCCAGGGGAGGGCAGCATGACTCAGTCCCCCCAAGGGCCCCCAGAGCTGTGGGCAGCCACTGGGATCAGAGGCCAGGCCGCTGGGTACCTGGGGGCTAGAGGGGGATCTCCTCTCCCAGGCTGGCCTCACAGAGGAGCCTGGACGTCCTCTTGCCGGTGCGAGCAGTGAAGGGCACCGTCTTGAGCACTGAAGGTTGGAAGGGAGGAGGGGAGAGAAAGGGAAAAGGAGAAAAAGAAAAGTAGCAAAGAGGCAGTGAGGCAGCCAGACCCCCAGGGTTGGGCGGCGGATGGAGGACAGCATAGGACAGACCAAGGACAGGACAGGCCCCACCAAGTCCTCACCTGTGATGATATCTTCAATGGCCCCATCACGGTCACTCTCATAGATGAGTGGCTCCTTCTGCTGCTTCCTTTTCAGCTCAGAGATGAGGTCCATCTGTTGCCGCCGGATCTTGGGTGGGGACTGGGGAGGAGGGCGAGGGTATATAGCTCCAACTCCAGGATCCCCTTCCCCCGCTGTGCCACTAAACCCTAGACCATCTGCCTGGTCCCCCATGGTTAAGAGGAGCTGGCTTGAGGAAAAGGAACCCATTTCCACCCCAGGCTACTAGGGCATCCTGGCCTTGGGCAGGGTCAGTCCATAAAAATAAGGGTGTGCAGGAGGGCCAGATCTTTGGGGTGAGGACACCAAGCATCATTGGATCCTAGTACCAAGCTCAGGGGCAGCTGCCTACCTTGGGTGCTGGAGGCTCCCCTTTCCCCGGGGTGTCGGTGCCTGCCTCCTGGGCAGCTGCTGCTTTCTTCCACTGTTCCACCTCCTGCTCGGCTTTCTGAGGGGCCAAGGCGGGTCTGCGTAAGGGGAGTCCTCCCTTCCCTATTCCGTCCCCCAGCAGAGATAACCCCTACCACTCCCACTGCCCAGGTAGAGAGGCTGCAATGCCCTGCAGGGGTCCCAGCCTGCCCACCAAACACACACACCTTATAGGCTTTGATGAAGCGACTGAAGAGAGAAAAGAAGATGGAGGGGGACGTGGTCTTGGGGTTCTCTCCGAAGTACTCCACCACAGACTCGTAGGCTTCCTGCGGGCACAGCCTGTCAGCCCCACCAGCACAGACCCCTCGGAGCCTGACCACTGCTCTGTACCCGCTTAAGACACTGGCCACTTCATCTCTCCTCCTCCAGGCAGATGGCTGCTCCCTCCTGCCCCATCCCCCCAAGGCCTCCCTGCTGTGGTCACAGTGCTCCAGGCCTTGGCTACACAACCCCAGCTAGGTAGTCCTTCACCCCCGACCCCAGCTTCCCCACCTCCCGGGCCGGGTCAGCCCCAGCCCACCTGAGCCGTCTTGCTGTCTGCCAGCAGCTTATCCATGATAGGCGAGTTGGCCCTCAGGAACTCCTTGAGCACTGCGCAGTCATCCTGCCGCACAAACTCCCGCTGGGTCAACTCCAGGCCTCGCTGCAGGGAGCGCACGTCGGCCAGCACGCTGTCCAGGGACACTGAGTGGGAGGTGGGGCAGTAGAGAAGCAGGGAATCAGAGAGGCAGCCTTCCCGTCCAGTTACCTCCTGTGGTCCTGTTGCTTTCTCCCAACCTGTATCCGTCCCCAGGGCTGAGCCCCTCCCCCCGCCCCATACCTGAGCCTGCCTTGTCCAGAAAGTGCAGGTCGCTGTGGAAACCTGTGAGCTGTGGGTACTTCTCAGCAATGACCTTCACCAGGTAGTGCAGCAGCGTCTGCTTGCGGTCAGTCGACTTCATCTCCAGCAGCTGCAGTGAGGACCTTCTGTAAGTCCCAGGCCACCAGCCATCCCCCAGCCCCCAGGCCAGGGGACCTCTCCTTGCCACCCCCCGCCTCACCGCATCCAGACTCTGGAGCCGGAAGCCATAGGCTGCTCCACGCTTGCTGCTGTTCATGTAGTTGCCGAAAGCCAGGACGATCTGCAAGAGGCGGGGTGGGGGTGGCGGGGGGAGCTCAGCCAGGTGTTGGGGCTGAGGAAACCCCCTAAAGTATAAATTGCACAAGAAGAAAAGGTGGTAAAGAGCCAGCCCTGCGCTCAGCGCCCACCGAACTCCTGCGTGGATGCCTCAGGTCCGTGACGCATGTATATGCGTGTCTGACACATGTGCACAGCCAACACCATGGCACACCCAATTTTGTCACCTGCTATCCTTACCCAAAACTGCTGCCAACACCTCCTCCAAGGCTGTGTTGGTTCCCCGACAACACAATGCTCTGCTAATGAACCCTCAGGCAGGGTGTGAGGTGCGCTGTTGTAACGTGGCCCCCATCCCCACCTTAGCTTTGCCCTTATGAGCCTGGATGTTAGAAGTGGGAACCTTATAGTTGTTGCATCCCAGGGACTCAGGGCAGGGCCTGGGTCTCCCTCTCACACAACCCAGAACAGGCAAGGCATCATGGGTGGGCCCCGCCTCCTAGACACTTGCCCTAGGCTCTCACCTCCAGGATCTGGCGGAGTTTGTCCGAGGACTTGATGGACATTGAGGCTGCAATGATGGCATTCAGTTGCTGGGGGTGGGATGGGAGAGGCATGGTAAGTTGGGGCGGGAGTGGGGGGAAACCCATAGGAGGCTCAAGTACTCCCAGATGCCCGCTTGGAGACCAGGCTGCAAGCTGCCTCCTCCCCAGTCCCAGCCCAGGCCGCATCGCCCTGCCAGCCCGCGCACACCGGCATAAGCAGCTGGGCAGTATCTGGGAAGTTGCCCAGGAAGGTGAGCGTGTTCACGCGCTCGGGCAGGCGGGGGATGCGGCTGAAGCGCAGCATGAAACGGTCCTCCTCTGACAGCTCCTCTATGGGTCGCTGCTCCCGCTCAAAACGGGCGATGAGGCTATGTTCATACTCTGTGGGCAGGAAGCGGGTCAGCAACTCCAGGAAGTCCAGGCCAAGGGTCTGTAGGTCGTACCTGTGAGGGGAGGGGCCGGTATCACTCCACACTCACCAGTTCTTGAGAGCAGGACCACTCCTACCCCCTTACTTGATTGAATAAATGAACTTAACCATTTGCTATTGCCAACAGCTTCAGGGAATAAGAGATAACAGTCAAGGGGAGCTGGGAGCTAGGAAGCCCGGAGTCCCAATCATACATCAGTGGCGGCGTCCAAGCTGTAAATGCCTGGGCCTGAGTGTAAGGAGGCAAGAAGGCAAAAGGAACATCTCCATCCGGGCATGGACTCACAGTATGACCTCAGTTTTCTTAACCTGAAAATGGGAACATAGTTCCGTGCCCTACTCTCCGACCAGCATTGGTATGAAACTTGATGGACTCTGTTCCATAGTTGGGGCTCTTTTACTATCTGCCTAACAACCCCGGCCTAGCAGAGGGGCTGCGCTGCCTATAAGCCTGGGGCAGAGGTACTCACGTCTCGATGGCCTGGCAGATGCGGTCTGCCCCCAGGTTGCCCTTGCGCAGGGTGATGGCCAGGTTCTTGGCCCGGTTGGCCTCAATGAGCGTGGCTTTGCTGGGGGCTTTCTGGGCTGCCTTACTCTTGAGGGCGCTAAGGTCTACATTGGGGCCTTGGGACTTAGTCTTGAACTGCTGCTCAAAGTCACTCATGTCCAGCTCCTGAGGGTGCAGAAAGAGGAGGTGGGGCTGGGCGGGGCTGGGGTCTGGTGCGTTCCTGGCTGAGCTCCGTGCTTGGTGCTAGAGCCACCTATCCAGCCCTGACCAGGCCACCAGCAGAGAAACAAACCAGTTCGCAGCCTGACCATGCACCTTGCTGGGGGATACAGGCGAAGCACATGGAGCACTAAGGAGGGGCAGGAACAGCACCCCATCCAGGGGACCCAGACTCCAAGCCGCTTCAGCTGAAGCAAGAGCCAAATTGGCCAGCGTTAAAAAGAGGAAAGGGAAGGGCGTTCCAGGCAGAGGAACAGCATGAACAATGGCCTGGAGGCAACAGAACACAACCCTTTTGGAAAACTGAAAGTGTAATTAGAAGGGCTGAGGCCCTGGTTGTCTGTGGGAAGGTGGTGGGAGAGGGGCCTGAAAGGAGGAGAGAGGCCAGACTTAGGGGAGGGATGAGCCCCTCTGCAGGCATGGAGGGAAAGCCTCCAAGGGAGTCAGGACACACTGCCTACGAGATGCACTAGTCCAGTTTAGCTTGACCCCCATTCTTGGGCCTCCATGTCCTCCTCCATGAAATGGGGTAGAGGAGGTGACCACCCCCAGTGCTCAGCATGATCCAGGCAGGTCCCCCCCTTCTCTGGTGCCCACACTGGCAGCAAGGCAGGACCACTCACCTGCAGCACCTTCTCGTCATTGAGCTCAGTGAAGACAGTGCCTGTGATCTGATTGGGTTTCAGGGCCACCCAGTTTAAGAGTGGCATTCTGAACTTGGTCTGGATGGGTTTCTTGGCCTTCATTCCTGGGACAGAAAGGGAGTGGTCACTGGGGCAGTAGTAGGTGCTATGGCTGGAAGGAACCTGGGCCCAGGCCCAGTGAGGACAGACAGAGCAGACTGGAGGCAGTAGGAGGCCCACAGACAGAGGGTCCTGGAGGATACTGAAGCCAGAGTACCCCCCCACCGTACCCCCGCCTCGTCCCCATGCCCTGGGCAGTCTACTCACCCGGGCCCATCTCTGAGCCAGGCCCTCCAAGAGCAGCAGAGGGACCTCCCGGAGGCGGTGGGGGCGGTGGAGGCACCGAACCGTCAGCGCCCGGAGGCAGCGGTGGTGGCGGGGGTGGGGGCGGCTGGTCTCCCGGCAGCGGCGGCGGTGGGGTTGCTGCTCCGGGAACCGGCTCTGCTGCAGGTGGGAGTTCTGAGCCCAGCGAGAACCGGGGAGGGGGGCGGGGAGAAGGGCGTGTCAATTTCTTAGGTTGAGGGGTCGTGTGTCCGCCTCCCCGCCCTACACATGCGCACTGGGCTCATTGCGACCCACCCGCACCTGCCTGAGCCACGCCCGCAATCCAAACCTACCGCTCCCACCTCTCCCCGCCTGATTAAGTCCCCAGGCTCCTCATGCACGTCCCGGTTCCGCCATTCCTACCCCACCCGGCTTGAAGCCCCTGCACACCTGGGCTGGGGGAGCCGATGGGCACCCTCGGAGTGGGGGCATCGCTGCCGCTCGGAGTTGCCACAGCGACCGGGAGGATCTCGATGGAGACGGCATCCCCGGGCCCCCTCAGGATACGGATCAACCCCTTTTCCTCCAGCTCCTCCACCTTCAGCTCTAGCGCTGAGGGCCGCGCCGGGGCAGGGGCAGGCACTTTCTCAGGCTCAGAGGGACGTCTGGAGGTGCCCATGGGGGTCGATTCGCTGAAGCGCTCCTGCGAGCCCCCGGTGGGGGGTTAGTAACCACCGGCAAGCCTGGCACAGAGCCCCCATTTTCTTGCCGGGGTGGAGGGAGGTGTCAAGCCTAGAAGCCCCAAACGGTCTGTTCTTGGAAGTCCGTCCCACCCCTGGCCCGGCCCACCCACCCCCAACCCCCCGTCCCCCCAACCTCACCCGCAGGGTCTCCAACTCCTTTCGGGCCTGGCTTAGCTGCTTTTCCAGTTCTGCGATCTTGGCCATGGATTCGTTCTCCGCGTCCCGAAGCCGCTCTGTCAGCTGTGGCACCAGCACATGGTGAGCTCTCACCCGCCGACGGGCATTGGCATGGGCACCGAGGGGGCGGCACCAGACATGCCTGCCTGGAGGGCTAGGGGAGGCTTCCAGATGTGCTTAGCCCTGGGGTGCCGCGGGTCAGCCGAGCCTGGCACTTGAACCCAAGTAGGTGAGGTACTGAGAGCACTGAAGTGCTCTCAGGAGGGGAAACCAAGGCACCACTGATGAGGGAGGGAGCTGGAGAGGAGACTGAGCTGGCAGGGGCCCCAGGCACCCAATTCCACCCAAACCAGGGCCTGGGGTCCGAGCACCTGGAGAGGAGGAGACCTGCCTTCCTCAGAGCTCCAGCCCCGTGGAGGAGCTCAGTGAACATTCCTCCATTGAGAAAGGCACCCAGAGGATTCAGGTGAAACTCAGGGGCCCCCAGCTCACACCTAGAACCAGTGGCTGATACCCGTGTGCGGCTCTGTGGGCCTACTCTGTGCTGGGCCAAGTTCAGGAGCAGCTCTCACCAGGGCCACCTGCTCCTGCAGCTCCTCCACGTGCTCCAGCACAGCATTCTTGGTCTCAGTGTCCTCCAGCAGTGCACCCACATCAAAAACATTGTCCAAGTAGGCCTGAATCTGCACCTGCAGCTTGTCACTCTCCGTGAGCCGAAGCCTCTGTCCCCAGATGGAAGGTTCAGGTTGAGGCCTGGTGTGAGGGATCTTTCCAGTACCCCCCATCACCACCAGAGCCCAGACAAAGGGGCCTGAGCCCTAGCCCACTTTTGTTTCTTTATTCTTTATTGAGATATAATTCATATACCATAAAATTCACTATTTTAAAGCGTACAATTCAGTAGTGTTTAGTATATTCACAAGGTTGTGCAAACCATCACCACTATCTAATTTCAGAACATTTTCATCACCCCAAAAAGAACCCCTGTACCTGTTAGCAGTCACTCCCCATCCTCTCCTCTCCCAGCCCCTGGCAACCACCAATCTTTCTGTCTCTATGGACTTACCTATTCCGGACATTTCATATAAAGGAAGCGTACAATATATGGCCTATGTGTCTGGCTTCTTTCACTGAGCATAATAGCGTAATGTTTTCAAGGCCCATCCACGTTCTACCATGTATCACTACTTTGCTCCTTTTTGTGGCTGAATAATATTCCATTGAATGGACATATCACCCTAGCCTGCTTTTCACCTTTTGTTGATCCTGGCTTTCAAAAATCCAATCCCAAAGGCCCTGCTCCTCTGGGACGCCTCACAAAGAAATCAGAAGAAAGCTACAACTTCTTTGCTCAGGCTGAGCCACAAAGTACCAAGCCCCTCTGCCCATCTTCCCCAGAGCAAGGAACTCCCCCATGACCCAGACCCATACAGCATGAGCCAGCTCCTGCTTTGGCCCAGTATCTCTGTGCTCCCCATCGTATGCCTATCTGAGTCTGGTGCTCCCAGAGCCAGACCGAGGGCCACCTAGAGCCTGTTCTAGCACCTGCAACAACAGCTCCATGGTCTGAGTGCCTATTTTGCGGCAGGCGCCACTCTATACATTTACAGTCTTTATTATTTCTATGATTCTCCTGTCTTACAGATGGGAAAAGTGAGGCTTAGAGAGAAGAGACCTATCTAAGGTCACATGAGCTAGGAAGTGGCAGAGTCAGGATTTGAACCTTGAACCCAGGTCTGCCTGACCCTGGCATCTGTGCTAACCACTGAGCCATACTCTGCAGCAAGCAAGTGGTTAAGCCTTGGGGGGAGTGCAGGGCTCACCTCCAAGTACAGGTCCAGGCCCAGGTGGGTGAACTCATACTGCAGGAAGACGCGGAAGTTCATGTTCTCCACTGAATGTACCACAATGTTGATGAATTGCATGCAGGCCACCTGGGAGGCGGGGCAGTGAGCAGGTCTATGATCCTCTTGGTGGGGGGTTCTCAGTGACTTCCACGCCCCCCCCAGTTTAACCCCAAGTCCCCCACCCTTGCCACATTTCTCACCCCACTAATCCAGCTTTGTCCCACCCATATTTCTCCCACGTACCCTCCTCCCAGCCTCCCCCTCACTGACATCCACCCCTCCCCCACCAACCACTCAGTCCTCATATCTGCAGGAGCTGAGCCCAGATCCCAGATACCCAGGCTCCTAACTGCTCCTGGCACCCTAGGGTGACCTGGCCCAGGTTGGGCTCCTGAGCTCACCATGAAGTCAATGTTGCTGTCCTCGTTCCGGAAATATTCCATCAGCTTTTCAAAGCGGTGCTGCTCCCCACATACCTGGGTAGGAGGAATGGCTGTCACTGAGGTCCCAGTGACACACCTCCTAAGCTATCTTCCAGCTGCCCCCTTTATGCCTCTGTGAGCGCCTCTCAAGTTAAATCTAAGTCGGGCCTTGTCACTCTTCTGCTCAAAACCTCAATTCCCTCTTGATCTCTCAGAGCCCTCCCCAACACTGACCCATTCTGGCCACACTGGCATCCTGGCACATTCCTACCTCAGGGCCTTTGCACCTGCTGTTCCACCTGCCTGATGTGCTCTTACTCAAGACAGCCACCACATCAATCCCTCACTTCCCTCACAACTTTGCTCAAATCTTACCTTCTCAATGAGGCTTCCTAACCACCCGGCAACCAGTTCCCCCTCCCCTGACAGCTTCCCTGACTTTTTTCCCCAGAGCATTTACGATTTCACCCCCAACCCCCCGTCCCCCCAACCTCACCCGCAGGGTCTCCAACTCCTTTCGGGCCTGGCTTAGCTGCTTTTCCAGTTCTGCGATCTTGGCCATGGATTCGTTCTCCGCGTCCCGAAGCCGCTCTGTCAGCTGTGGCACCAGCACATGGTGAGCTCTCACCCGCCGACGGGCATTGGCATGGGCACCGAGGGGGCGGCACCAGACATGCCTGCCTGGAGGGCTAGGGGAGGCTTCCAGATGTGCTTAGCCCTGGGGTGCCGCGGGTCAGCCGAGCCTGGCACTTGAACCCAAGTAGGTGAGGTACTGAGAGCACTGAAGTGCTCTCAGGAGGGGAAACCAAGGCACCACTGATGAGGGAGGGAGCTGGAGAGGAGACTGAGCTGGCAGGGGCCCCAGGCACCCAATTCCACCCAAACCAGGGCCTGGGGTCCGAGCACCTGGAGAGGAGGAGACCTGCCTTCCTCAGAGCTCCAGCCCCGTGGAGGAGCTCAGTGAACATTCCTCCATTGAGAAAGGCACCCAGAGGATTCAGGTGAAACTCAGGGGCCCCCAGCTCACACCTAGAACCAGTGGCTGATACCCGTGTGCGGCTCTGTGGGCCTACTCTGTGCTGGGCCAAGTTCAGGAGCAGCTCTCACCAGGGCCACCTGCTCCTGCAGCTCCTCCACGTGCTCCAGCACAGCATTCTTGGTCTCAGTGTCCTCCAGCAGTGCACCCACATCAAAAACATTGTCCAAGTAGGCCTGAATCTGCACCTGCAGCTTGTCACTCTCCGTGAGCCGAAGCCTCTGTCCCCAGATGGAAGGTTCAGGTTGAGGCCTGGTGTGAGGGATCTTTCCAGTACCCCCCATCACCACCAGAGCCCAGACAAAGGGGCCTGAGCCCTAGCCCACTTTTGTTTCTTTATTCTTTATTGAGATATAATTCATATACCATAAAATTCACTATTTTAAAGCGTACAATTCAGTAGTGTTTAGTATATTCACAAGGTTGTGCAAACCATCACCACTATCTAATTTCAGAACATTTTCATCACCCCAAAAAGAACCCCTGTACCTGTTAGCAGTCACTCCCCATCCTCTCCTCTCCCAGCCCCTGGCAACCACCAATCTTTCTGTCTCTATGGACTTACCTATTCCGGACATTTCATATAAAGGAAGCGTACAATATATGGCCTATGTGTCTGGCTTCTTTCACTGAGCATAATAGCGTAATGTTTTCAAGGCCCATCCACGTTCTACCATGTATCACTACTTTGCTCCTTTTTGTGGCTGAATAATATTCCATTGAATGGACATATCACCCTAGCCTGCTTTTCACCTTTTGTTGATCCTGGCTTTCAAAAATCCAATCCCAAAGGCCCTGCTCCTCTGGGACGCCTCACAAAGAAATCAGAAGAAAGCTACAACTTCTTTGCTCAGGCTGAGCCACAAAGTACCAAGCCCCTCTGCCCATCTTCCCCAGAGCAAGGAACTCCCCCATGACCCAGACCCATACAGCATGAGCCAGCTCCTGCTTTGGCCCAGTATCTCTGTGCTCCCCATCGTATGCCTATCTGAGTCTGGTGCTCCCAGAGCCAGACCGAGGGCCACCTAGAGCCTGTTCTAGCACCTGCAACAACAGCTCCATGGTCTGAGTGCCTATTTTGCGGCAGGCGCCACTCTATACATTTACAGTCTTTATTATTTCTATGATTCTCCTGTCTTACAGATGGGAAAAGTGAGGCTTAGAGAGAAGAGACCTATCTAAGGTCACATGAGCTAGGAAGTGGCAGAGTCAGGATTTGAACCTTGAACCCAGGTCTGCCTGACCCTGGCATCTGTGCTAACCACTGAGCCATACTCTGCAGCAAGCAAGTGGTTAAGCCTTGGGGGGAGTGCAGGGCTCACCTCCAAGTACAGGTCCAGGCCCAGGTGGGTGAACTCATACTGCAGGAAGACGCGGAAGTTCATGTTCTCCACTGAATGTACCACAATGTTGATGAATTGCATGCAGGCCACCTGGGAGGCGGGGCAGTGAGCAGGTCTATGATCCTCTTGGTGGGGGGTTCTCAGTGACTTCCACGCCCCCCCCAGTTTAACCCCAAGTCCCCCACCCTTGCCACATTTCTCACCCCACTAATCCAGCTTTGTCCCACCCATATTTCTCCCACGTACCCTCCTCCCAGCCTCCCCCTCACTGACATCCACCCCTCCCCCACCAACCACTCAGTCCTCATATCTGCAGGAGCTGAGCCCAGATCCCAGATACCCAGGCTCCTAACTGCTCCTGGCACCCTAGGGTGACCTGGCCCAGGTTGGGCTCCTGAGCTCACCATGAAGTCAATGTTGCTGTCCTCGTTCCGGAAATATTCCATCAGCTTTTCAAAGCGGTGCTGCTCCCCACATACCTGGGTAGGAGGAATGGCTGTCACTGAGGTCCCAGTGACACACCTCCTAAGCTATCTTCCAGCTGCCCCCTTTATGCCTCTGTGAGCGCCTCTCAAGTTAAATCTAAGTCGGGCCTTGTCACTCTTCTGCTCAAAACCTCAATTCCCTCTTGATCTCTCAGAGCCCTCCCCAACACTGACCCATTCTGGCCACACTGGCATCCTGGCACATTCCTACCTCAGGGCCTTTGCACCTGCTGTTCCACCTGCCTGATGTGCTCTTACTCAAGACAGCCACCACATCAATCCCTCACTTCCCTCACAACTTTGCTCAAATCTTACCTTCTCAATGAGGCTTCCTAACCACCCGGCAACCAGTTCCCCCTCCCCTGACAGCTTCCCTGACTTTTTTCCCCAGAGCATTTACGATTTCTTCATAGACTGTGTAATTTGCTTATTTATTATATCGCTGATTATCTGTCTTCTACTGCCTTCGTTTCTTTTGTTCACTAATGTATCCCAAGTGCCCACTCTGTGCCTGACACATAGTAGGCCCTTGATGAATATTCATTAAAGGAATGCATTGATCCTATGCTGCCTTATGCATCATAGTCTCATGCAGTTACTTCTTGCGAGCCTGTTAACCAGAGTCAGCAACTCTGAGATGTGTGGATCAAGGCCAGTTTGGGCAGAG
>NW_006782296.1:1420418-1433776 GCF_000442215.2 Lipotes vexillifer | reverse complement strand
AGCAGATCCCCATAGGTGTCCCTGTCGCCCCAGGCAGTGCCCCTTCGTGACCCTGTACCTTCCCTTCAGATGAGGAAACTCCCCAAATACCCACCCAGCGCCCCTAGCTGTCCCCAGAAAAAGCCACAATTGCCAGCAACAGGGCTCCAAGCAACACTAGAGGGCAAGTACATGTTTGGGTGGGGGCTCCGTTACCTCCTTGAAGTTGTCAAAGGCCGAAAGGATGATATCGTGTCCTCCCCGAACCAGGCACACCGCCGCCAGCAGCTCCAGCACCAGAGCCTTGGTTCTGGGGAGAGAAGGGGCAGGCTGTCCCTTGCGAACAGGCAGGCCCCGCAGCAAAGGTGGACGTGGGCCTGGCTACGGGGGAGGACAGGGGAGCTGATGGGGTGGGGATGAGCCTGGGTAGCGGTCCTGAGAACTGAGGGGACAGAGTAGGCAAGGGGTGAAGTACGAGGAGAAACTAGACGCGGAGAAAGGTTAGGGGCCTGGAAATCACCTAGGGTTCTTGTTCTTGAGGCTCAGAGCAATCTCATTGACACAGGCTGGGTGGTTCATGACGAGGCTGAAGCCAGACTGGGGAGAAAGGAGAGGTCAGCTCCTCCAGGCAGACCCCCCAGGGTTCTTTTTTTTTTTTGGCTACATGAACCCAGGGCCCCGGCAGTGAGAGCGTGGATTCCTAACCACTGGACCACCAGGGAATTCCCAGGAAGTTCTTTATATCCAACCACGACCTCTTGGGTGGCAGCCAAAGCCTGGTCCCTCTTTTTAAATACCTTTGTCTGGGACTTCCCTGGTCGCGCAGTGGTTAAGAATCTGCCTGCCAATGCAGGGGACACGGGTGTGATCCTTGGTCCGGGAAGATCCCACATGCCGCGGAGCAACTAAGCCCGTGCGCCACAACTACTGAGCCTGAGCTCTAGAGCCCACGAGCCACAACTACTGAGCCTGTGCGCCACAACTACTGAAGCCCTCACGCCTAGAGCCCGTGCTCCGCAGCAAGAAAAACCACCGCAGTGAGAAGCCCACGCACTGCGACGAAGAGTAGCCCCACTCGCCACAACTAGAGAAAGCCCGCACGCAGCAACAAAGACCCAACACAGCCAATAATTAATTAATTAATTAATTTTAAAAATAATAAATAAATAAATGCCTTTGCTCAAAAGCCAGTGTCAAGACTCAGTACCTTGGACAAAGTGAGTCTTTTAAGGCCAGCTGAGTGAGGGAGGACCAGCTTCACCAATCACCCCTCCAAATGAAATAACCCAGAGGCTGCTCTCCCTGGTGTGCAGCCTTTCTTAGTGGGGTGCCTAAGTCCCCACGTGAGGCATATCCATGCCCCCAGCCATGTCCAGGGTATTCTAAGGGACCTGACCAGGAAGGTGCAGAAATCTGGGCTTCCCCTCAAGACTCATCAGCCTCAAGACCCTGAACTAACAGCCCAGATCCCCAGGGTTCTCCAGTGGGGACAGGGTGGGGGACAGTTGGTCCCAGAACCTCAGCAGCTTAGGCAGCCCCCAGGGAGGACAGTCAGTGTCAATGCCCCAGGCCCATTGACCAACCTGGTAGTTCATGATGGCACGCAGACACATGATGCAGATGTGGACGTCATCCTTCTGACTGATGATGCGGGAATTCCTCAGGGCCTTCCTGCTATGGGCCGGGGTCAGCCTGGGCAGGTGGGGAGGAGGCAGCAGGGGTCAGAGTCCCAAACCCAGCTTCCTATTCCCCCCACCACTCAGATGGCCACTGGAGTAAGAGGGGGCACATCTGGAAATGTCTGCTTCCCGTCCACCCAACCAAAGAGGCCAGCTGAGGGCCGGAAGTCTTCCTCAGTTCTTAGGCCTGGGGCCTGACATTTCCGGGGGGAAGGTGAAGAGGCGGGGGTCAGGGAAGCAAAGACCCCCCTAACAGCGACTTGGTAATAAAAAGAGTTGCTGGGGCTTCCCTTGTGGCGCAGTGGTTGAGAGTCCACCTGCCGATGCAGGGGACACGGGTTCGTGCCCAGGTCCAGGAGGATCCCACATGCCCCGGAGCGGCTGGGCCCGTGGGCCATGGCCGCTGAGCCTGCGCATCCGGAGCCCGAGTACGGCAACAACAACAAAAAAAAGTTGCTGTGTTGTGGGGATGGAGAGCTTATAGAGGGAAAAGACTGCCAAAGCTTGTGAACGGCCATGAAAATACTCTCCACAAGGTGGCGCTCACAGCCACGTGAGTTTACCTTGCATCTTGACAATTCAGACTGCCATGGGTCAAATCCCAGCTCACTGATTACTAGGCATGCATGTTACTTAATCTTCCCGGGCCTGTTTCCTCTTTTGTAAAATCGGAATGGTAATAACAGTACCTTCCTGATAGGGTTGTTGGGACTATGAAATGAGCTTAGAACAACGCCTGGCACATAGTAGGTGCTCTATGAATGGTTTTGCTGATTTTTTGCTAAAAGAAACATGATTTTTTCCATTGTCGCAGAACCGCCAGTCAATACTGGAAGGCCCCACTCCTCGCTCTTCCTGCCACATCTCCCTTTTCCCGTCATTGCTCAAACGTGCCTCTGAGTCTTTGCTTGTGCTGTTCCTTCTGCGTGGAATGCCCTTCCCTGTTCCCACCACTGCTTCTAAAGCCTGTATCCATCTGCAAGACACAGTTCCAGTGTCATCTCTTCTGGGAAGCCTTCCTGATGCCCCAGGCAGTGGCCACCTCCCTGCTCAGAGTTCCCAGTCATACTTCCATGACAACCTGTCACACACTGTCTCCTACTAGATGGAAGGCTCCCAAGGGCAGGGTAATCTGTCACCTGAGAATCTACCACCATGCCTGGTACATAGTAAATGCTAAAAAAAAAATGTTTGTTGAATGCATGAATGAATGAACAAAGGAATATATTGTGAGAGTTTGGAGCTGAAGATGAAGTTGGTTTCCTAGACCCAGAGTGGGAAGGAAGGCACCTGGGGTCCACATGAGGCTCCAGGGCCATCTCCTTCCCTCTCCCCACCTCCCAGCAGGATGTCATAAGTTAGGGTGGGCTGAAGTATCCGAAGCAACTGAATCCAGGGGTGTCACCTGAGTTGAACACCTCACCCAACCCCACCACCACCCTGGAAGCTGACCAGGCATGCACCTGCCCCTAGGTGGCTACGTACCGGGGAGAAGGGGGGCATCTGGAGTCCGCATGGGAGAAAACAGGGGATTAGATGATACAAAAGGGGTCCCACCGACCCTGAAACTCCCCCCTTATCTCAGACCCCACTGAGGTTCCAGCCTCTAGGTGCACCCCAGAGGCTTCTTAACACACACATCTCCCGAGCCCTGGGTGAGGCCCTTACTTGGATCCCCGATGCCAGGCTACCCCTCTCACCACCCCCAGGGCCTGGTGGAGCAGGCTGGGTACAGCCATCCAGGGGTGAATTCTCCATTCACCCCACCACCTGCCACCCCGCCAGGGGGCCCACATACTTGATGGTCAGGTGGCGGCTCTTGGGCTGTGGCAGCAAGGATGAGGGCGGGCCCTTGCTGAGATCTTCCACCGACTGCTCCAGCGGCTTGCTCTTCTCGGAGCCCGGGGCCCCATTGTCTGTGCTCTCCATGTAGTACCTGCGGGGGGTTAGACTGGGGATGGAGGCCAACACTGCAGGGCACTTCAGAGGGGGTGGGGGGAACCCAGGGAGAGACAGATCTTCAGTAGAGACTGGGGGCGGGCGGAGGAGGCTGTGTTCTTGGCGCTGTGCTGGGCCTAGCAGGTCCCAGCTGGCCACCGCAGGCCACCTCCCTCCCCGTCCACGGCAGGCCATCAGGAAGGGGCCTTGCTCAAGCCAACTGCAGGGCTCCAGGGTGGACCCAGGCTAAGTTGCCTGGAAGCGGCCCGAGGAGTGGACGAGGCGCAGGAAGGCACGGACTCTGGGGGTGGGCACCAGGGCAGGGCCAGGCTTACGTGACAGAGCACTGCACGAAGGCCAGGTACTCGAGCAGCACATCCAGGCCACGGTTCTCCTCGTTGAGGAACTCCTGCACCCACCTGCAGGGCACAGGGCTCCCTGAGTGCCGCCCAGGAAGGAGGTCCTGCCCAGTGTTGGCACAGAACGGGCACAGCAAGGGCCCCTGGGCTGCCCTTTCCCAGGAAGACAACAGCCTCGCAAGACCCAGTGACGCCAGGCAATGATGGTAGAGGCCTCGGGCAGGACCCACGGCCCAGCCATGCCTCAAGGGTAGGCAGAGCGTGGGCAAGAGAGGACACCCAGCCTGGAGGGGGCCCATAGGCACAGCCTCTGGGGAGGATGGGGGGATAACAAGGGGAACCCAGGGGCTGCCTGCTGCCAGAGCTCTCCCCCTCCCCCGACCTCCCCAGGGAAATCTGAGCCCTTGCTCACCCAATGTGGTTGGTCCTTAGGGAGGTCTCCAACTCCCTTAGCACCTGGGTGGACTCCTGGACTCTCCTCTTAAACTGGGAGCCAAGAACAGGGGAGTCTGGTGGGTGGAGCGCAGGCCTCAGCCCACAGTGCCTGCCCACCCCGACAGCTGGCCTTTCACACTCGGCTGTCTAGACCACCTCCACACACCTGCCCAGCAGAATAAGCATACTCAGGCCACACCTACGCCCCCCTATACAGACACACAGGGTGCACACCACGGCCACGCACAGACACGAAAGAGGCACACACGTCTCTAGACACAGACATATAACGCGCGTGCACGCGCACACACACACCCATATATGAGGACAAAGGGTACACACACATTCAAACATGAACACCCTGGGTACACACACACGTGCATATCCATACACAAGTACAGTGAGTACACAGACATAAGACACTCACATATCCACACACAGACACATGGGGTACACACACACACACACACACCCCTATACAAAGACTCAAGGATACACATACATCCATATGTGGACACAAAAGGACGTACACACACGCACATCCATGCCTGGGCACACAGTGTGCACACATGCACACACACTACACAAGTACACACAAGTGTACACATCTGAGTACAAATAGGAGCTGCAGAGGAACCTGTGAAAGTGCACGCCCGGGGCACTCTCAGTCCCCTGTGAATACCCACACACACTCGTCCATGGACCCGCAGAAGCCTGCAGAAAAGTCTATACACACAGTTACTCCAGCTGCCCAGAGCTTGGAAAGTGCAGGGGGAAAGGGACAGAGAAAAAGGGGGAGACATATACCCCTAAGTTGGACATCCAATCTGATGCTACCTTTCGGCTGACCCCACCGATTTCCAGGTAGCTCTTCAGCTTCTGGATATAGGCTTCAGGAGGGTTCTTGACTTGAAAACGCTCCTGTGGAGATGGAATAGGATGTACAAGGGACCAGCCAGGGCCACCCCGGGGCAAATGGCCAGCCCTTGTCCCAGAGTCCCTTCGTCAGCTCTGACCCAAGGTCCCAGGCTGCCTTAAGACCCCCCTGAATACCAAAGGCATAAACCCAAACATTCCGCCTGCCACTTGAAAAGACCCCAGTCCCCGGCCAGGCCTTCCCTTGGTCTATGGCTACAGGCCTAGAACAGCCTGGATGGAGTGTGGAGGGGTCAGTCCTACTATACACCCCACCCTGGAGGGGGAGACTCAGGCAGGCCAGTGAGTGGCACCCTCCCAGCCCTGTGCCCTCCCTGGGCCACATCCCAGCCCAGAAGTGGGAGTACCAGGAGAGGGAACACCCTGGAAGGGCCTTATGAAGCGCCCAGCTCCTAGCAGGATGGGGGCCCCTCCCGCAGGGTTCCGCCCCAGTCGTAGTGTTCACCTGGGCGTGTGAGTGCGCACACGCAAGCACGTGACCTGTGCTCAACAAAACAATCCTTAACTCCCCCACCCCATCCAGGGCTCCAGGAGCCACTCACACAAGAGGCAGGGGCCCCACTAGAGGCCCTCCACCCAAATGAGCTCCCACCCTTCCCAGTCCAGACCCCTCAGATATGCCCAGCCACCCCCCTCAACCTCCCACTTCTCCCAGGCCTTTGTGAGCTCAACCTGAGACTCCAGGCCAAGGGGCAGGGACCCCTACCCCAGCCCCCAAGCCTCCGGAGGCAGCGCTCCACCCACACAAGAGGCAGGGGCCCCACTAGAGGCCCTCCACCCAAATGAGCTCCCACCCTTCCCAGTCCAGACCCCTCAGATATGCCCAGCCACCCCCCTCAACCTCCCACTTCTCCCAGGCCTTTGTGAGCTCAACCTGAGACTCCAGGCCAAGGGGCAGGGACCCCTACCCCAGCCCCAAAGCCTCCGGAGGCAGCTCCCCACCCTCTCCCCATAGCCCTGCCCCCACCCCCCAGACTCCTGCCCTGCCAGCTCATCCCATCCTGGTCCACTAGCAGAAGCCGAAGGCCCAGCCCTGGCTCCCAGGAGAGGCTCCCTGCTCCCCAAATCCCCACCCCCAGCCTCCAGGGCCACAGGCCCACCTCCCTCCCTCTCTGAATCACTGTGGCAGCCAGGCCCCTCCCTGCCACAGCAGGCATCCTCCCTGCTACCTCAGACAGCAGCCCCACAGCTGAAGGGGCTGGGGCAGCCAAGAGAGCCACGAAGATGGCAATTCCAGGTGGTGACCAGTCCCTGTTCTGCCACTCGGGAGCTGGCTGACTTGGGGAACTGCTTGGTTGACTGCAGCTCCTCTGGATCCAAGGCCAAAGGAGGACAGGAATTCCTGACCCTCCTCCCCACCTCCCATGGGGTGGAGTGAAGATGTCCAGCCCTAGGGCTGCCCCCTCTCTTCCCCAGCCCAGAGCTGGAGGGTGGACAGAGGCTGCCCCGAGAAGCTCAGCAAGGAGGATGGGGACACAGCCCTAGCTGCCCTGGCCAGTACCCTGGACCAGCCCCTGCCAGCTCTTCAGAGGGCAGACCCAGCCCTGCTCATGACCCATAAGGTCCCTGGGGAGGCCCAGGCCCAACACAGGGGGATTCCAGAGTTCTGCATATGCCCTCAGCACCCTCCCCAGATGTTACGCTGGCCTCTGGGCAGGGTCTTGGCCCTGTGGCAGCGTGGCAGTGTCCCCTCTCCTGCCAGCCCAGCCCCAGCCTGGCCAGGACAGGGCACCCCGATGACGGAATGGGCCTGCGCCCACCTGGTCACAGATGAGCTCCCACTTCTTCTCGTTGTCATACTGGCTCAGCAGCTGGACCTTGTCCGGGGGCAAGTTCATGCAGTTCTGGGGAGGAAGACGACAAGATAAAGGTGCTGAGTCTGGGGCCCTAACCTGAGGGGGAGTGGAGCATGGGCATTGTCAGGGCCAACTCCCTAGTAGGCCTGTCATTCACATGAGTCCCGTCACCACCTCACCCCCGGAAATAAGTAGCATTAGCCAACGAGAACACCGAGGCCCAGAGATGAGGCACCTTTCCGAAGGCCCAACAGCTAGAAAGTGACACTGGGGTTTGAATCCGAGTCTGCCTGACTCCAGGGCCTGGGATCTGTCACCCCTAAATCGCCCCCCCGGCACAACTGGCACGGAGGCAGGAGCATGGGTTCGCAGCCTAACTTCCTGCGAACCTCAGGCACCTCTGGGCTCGTTTCCCCACGTGTGATAAGGGGGTACCATCTCTTCTCCCATCTGCATGGGAAGCTAACAGGGACCCATCTCTGGCCAGGCCCAAGTGTGGCCAGGCGTGGACTGTGCCCCGTTCCCACATGCCACCAAACAACACGTGTATGTGGTCCCAGCCCAGGGCACCAGTGTCTCACAAACACCACAAAGCCTCTGCAAGGACAGCAGCCAGCAGCCCCCATCCCTCGCCAGCCCCCTCCCACTTGGTCACTTCGGGACAGACCGAGGGAGATGAGGTCAGATGGGCAGGGAGTTCCAAGCAGGTGCATGGTGGCTGCAGGGCCCAGGTGGATTCCAGGGGAAGGTCACCCAGTTACAGGAACCAGGGAGAGCAGCCAGCACGCTGGGTCTGTGGTGCTGGTGGCCCAGGCTGGGACTCCCCTCAAGAGCTAAGAAAGGTCAGCACTGCTCTGCCTGGGTCCTCCTTCCCCAGCCACAGATGACAAGGGTACAATGTGCCTGCCAAACTTCTCCTCACAGGACAGGCTTAGTGTCCCACCTGGTGCTATGGAATCACCAGGTGCCACCAGCACTAGGAGCTCCCTGGACCCCCAGGACTTGGCGTGTCTCCCTAAAAGAACCAGCAGATGATGCCCGTTCACCCCGATTCAGTAAACCCCAGGTTTATTGAGGGTCTACTATATGTCAGGCTCCAAAAGACAGTTCTGGCCCTCAAGGAGCTTAGTCTGTACTGGGGACGTGGGAGCCCCAGGGAGCCCCAACCCAGGGTAGAAGAGGCCCCTGTCACCAGCTCTGGTGGCTCAGACTACACATCCTCAGTCACATGGCCCTGAGAGGAGGCCACAGCTGGAGCAGAGAAGGGGCCACACCCACCCAAGACTTCTTGGCCAGCTTCCTCTCCCGGGCGCTAGGCCTAATTCGGGGGCTCTGGCCAGATCTCACCCCGAAAATCACTGCCTTAGGTCGGCCCCAGACAACAGGAAGCTTGGTACCCTCTGCCCCAGTTGCCCAAGCTTTCCGGCCGGGGCCCTACTTGAGAGGTGAAACTGCCCATCCACCAGGCCCTCTCCCCTGGGCCGGCTGGGCATGGCGATACGTCATTCCTCTCCCCGGTTGCGAAAGTGAGCCCAGATTGAGGAAACCGCCTGCGGTCTCATCTGCTGCCCTCCCCCAACCTGCCAACAACCAGGACAGCTCCTGCCCCACGGGAGGGACTGCCCAGGAAGGGACCCTGGAGCCCAGAGAAGGATGTACCTGGCCAGGGAGGCCTCCCTGGGGCCATTCTCTGTCTCTGTCTCTCTCTCTTTCTCCCTGGTCCCTCCAGATCCATCCCCACCTCACAGAGACCCAGGGTGGGGCAGGGCCGAGGTGGGGGAGGGGGCCAAGGCTGAGGGGGGAGGAGGAAGCAGAGAGAGAAGGCAGGCGATGCCAGGGAAACAGGGAAACTGGACCCGTGGCCAGCACGGAGGAGGAGGTGGTGGCAGGGGAAGGAGGGCGCAGAGGAGTGAGGGGGAGGGCTCGGCAGCTGAGCCTTAGAGGAGATCTCTGCTTCCTGACGTGGGTCCTTCTCGGCCCTCACCCACCCTGGGGACTTGCTGGCTCCAGGAATGGCTCCAGTGGCACTTCTAGAGACAGCAACTAATCATCATAATGACTCCAACAACTGTGGTGCCAGCTTTGCCCGAAGGCTTAGCAGCCCTGCTCACAGATGGCAGCTTTCCACCCTCACCACCATTATTGGCACTGCTATTAGTCCCATCCCACAGGTGCAGCACAGATTAGTTCGGTCACCTGCCCAAGGTCACGAACCCAGTAAGAGGGGAGCCAGGTTCACTTTGAGCCCTGAGCTGACCCAGAACAAGCGCCCAGGTCCACTCCCCCAGTTCAGCCTGCGGTTATTACTGGGGAGGGGGAGGTCTCTGCTGGGCCAGTGCCCCATCCCAGCAGTGGTGGAGAGCAGGGCACCCCTTTGCCCCTTCCCCACCTGGGCCTCCTCAGGCCCCCGGGCCTACATGCCAGCCTGCCAGACGGGCTAAATTTAGGCTCGGAAATCAGAAATAGCTCTGACAGCGCTGAGCACTAATTAGCAGCCGTTCCTCGGCTGTGCCCACAGAGGCGATGGGTACCCTAGGAAGCAGGAGAGGGACCAGCAATGCCACTCACTCAGAGTGGGGTGAGGCCATCCTGGAAACAGTGACAGACCCCCAGACTCGGGGCCCTTAGCAAGGAGGCAGGGGACTGGGAGACTGGGGACTGGGAGACAAGCAGAAGGTTGGCTGATGGCCCTCAGATGGGACAGGGAAGGACCGGGAAGTCCAGGTGTGCGTGGCGGGTTGGGGGAAGGGGGGGAACACCCGCCTCCTGTGACGGGACGGGGTGGGGGGGGCGGCTGTGATGTGGAGGAATCCGAGAGGGATTCAGGGGACCCAGGCTCTGGGCCCACCTAGCCTGACTGCTTCTTTGTCTCCTTGAGCCTCAACTTCCTCCTCCATAAAATGGGCACACTTCCCTCCTACCTCAGACTCACAGGGCTCCCGGGAACCCTTCAGTGAGAAGCTGTGTGGGGTTTTTTTGTTCGTTTGTTTTTGTTTTTTTAACATCTTTATTGGAGTATAATTGCTTTACAATGGTGTGTTAGCTTCTGCTATATAACAAAGTGAATCAGCTGTACATATGCATATATCCCCATATCTCCTCCCTCTTGTGTCTCCCTCCCACCCTCCCTGTCCCACCCCTCTAGGTGGTCCCAGAGCAACGAGCTGATCTCCCAGTGCTAGGTGGCTGCTTCCCACTAGCTATCTATTTTACATTTGGTAGTGTATATATGTCCATGCCACTCTCTCACTTCGTCCCAGCTTACACTTCCCCCTCCCTGTGTGCTCAAGTCCATTCTCTGTGTCTGCATCTTTATTCCTGTCCTGCCCCTAGGTTAGAAGCTGTGTTTTGATGTAATAATACTCTTCAGGGACGTACCACTATGAAGAGGCATGTCACAGGTGTTGGGGGGGGGGGGGCAGGGGAGTCCACTGAAGACCCCAAGGTGAGGGCTGTGTGGCGGACAGAAGTTGGTGAAAACATTCGGAGAAGCGGATCTGTCTCCAAGGCTTGGCCAAAAATGAACTGAGCCTCCAGCTCCCACCCGCTGCTGCCCTTCACACTTTGCGAAGAGGGAGATAGGGTTCACCTCTCAGGGTGCGGCCAAGAGAAGGAGCTGTTTCCCTGCTCCTCCTATTAGAATGGGTGGGATCATTCCCCTCCTTCCCTGCCCCCTCTCTGTGTGTCAGAAGGGCCTCCAGCCCTGCACACCCAAGGCCAGTCCCTTGCAGGCCGCCCCCCATCCCAACACTGACATGTGAGCAGGTGTCCCTGGAGACTGAAGGGGCTCTGGCTACGTGTGGACACAGTCACACCCTCCAGTTTCACTTTCAGTTTGAGCTGAGACTACGTCCCAGCCCACCAGCCCACCCTCTCCCTAGGAAGCCCAGCCCTTCAAGCCCCGGGAAGCCCTTGAACTTAGGCACCAGGCCGTCTCAGACCAGCCCCACAGGCATTCCACAGCCTGATGGATCCAGAAGCCAGCCCTGTCCCCCGGCCCCACTTCCCCATCCATCTCCCCTGCCCACCTCTACATGGCTTCAAGCTTGGTTTTAGAGCTCTCAGAGCATCTCCAAAAACAATCAACGTTATCCTCTTCTAAAAATTCTGGTATATAGCTTTTCTAGGGCTCTTACAAGCAATCCCAGGTTTAGAGGAGGGTGTGGGGTAACCCGGCCCTAGGGTGCTAAGAACCCCAAAAAGTTAACAGCTTCTCCCATCAGGGTTGAAGGGTCCCCACGGCAGGAACAAGGGCAAGCAGGGTAGGAGTCAGGGCAGCAGGCACTGCCCTTATAATCCAGGCTCGTAGGAGAATAACGACAGCAACAGTGATTAATATTCCCCCAAACATTCAATCCGTGCTAGGTGCCATGCTAAGGGCTTTACATCTATTAACTCATTTAAATCTCAACAACAAGCCTACAAAGTAGATACTATTATAATCCCCTTTTCACAAACGGGAAACTGAGGCACAGAGCCATTCAGCTGCTTGCCCAAGGTGACCTAGCTGGCAAGCTGGTAAGCAGGCTCAGTTTCCTCGGAAGAACGAGCGCTCAGAGCAATGAGAAACATGGGTCCTGGCCTCCGAGGGGTCTTCTGCAGACAGCCTGGCCCCCGCGCCTGTCTGAGGAACCAGGAACAGCCGGCCCCATTTCCTGCCACCCAGCACCCTACATTTCCTGTTGTTGCCCACACTGAGCTCTTACTGGGGAACCCCCCTCACCAGCACACCCTCTCTCTGAGGGAAGTGGAGGCCTCCCCACCCCTCCCCATGTGCACACAGCTACCGTTAGTGCCACCGCTGCCCCACCCTCCAGGAGAGGTGGGCCCTCCCTCTCGTGGTTTCCGGCCACCAGGCAGTTTTCATCTAGGCCGCTCTGTGGCTGACGTGCGTGATGGCAGGGAGGGCAGCCTGACCTGTGACTGCTGAAGACTAAAGATGGCACCCTTGGTTGGTCTTGGAAACGGAGGTGGGGGGAGGGAAGAGGCAGGGTCTGGGCTCCTTCACCTCGAAGGGCCCCAAGACGAAGAGGACCAGATCAGCCTCAACATCATCCTGTCCTCACAGTGGACAGTGTTTATTGAGCACTTGCTCTGTGTCAGGCATTGTGCTAAGCACTCTATTTAAGCCCCTCAACTCTATTTAATCCCTTCAACAATCCTAGCAGGCTGGCATATACCCTTTTCTTTTTGGGGGGCTGCACTGCACGGCCCGCGGGATCTTAATTCCCCAACCAGGGATGGAACCTACGCCCCCTGCGTTGGAAGTGTGGAGTGTTAACCACTGGACCGCCAGGGAAGTCCCTGGCATATACCATTTTTATTATCTTTTTACACAGGAGGAAAACTGACGCTCGGAGAAGGTGGGTAACTTGTTCAAGGTCACACAAGTAGTAAGTGGCAAAGACGAAACTCAACTCCCAAACTTCATGACCCCAAAGCCCAGGAAGCTACTCAGCCTTTCCTGTGAGTAACCCCTGCCCTTCTCAGAGGCAGGGAGGGCTGAGCCACCTTCCAGGGCTCCATGTTCCCAGGAAAAATTTAGAGGTGGCCCCAAGAGCAGCCCCACCTGTTCCTGCCCATCTCCCCCAGCTCTTTGCCAACTGGTCCCAGATGTCACTGTGAATCATGCCTACCACATCCCTGTGTTTCCAGGGGCAGCGTGTGCCAGCGCTGCCTGCTGGGAACGGCACCCCACGGCCTCTGCCCAGCCCAGCCTCTGACACAGGGCCACAACCCCATTGGGATCCTCCATGTGAGACCCCAGAGATGGGAGGCACAGGGCCTAAGCGACCCACAGCTCCATGCGCCAAACGTCATCTGCCCCACCCCGGAGGAGGGAGCTGCCTGAGGAGGCAGTGCCTCAGTCACAGCCTACAGAATGGAGACACCCACCTCTGCCCTTCACCCCCAGTCCCAGCCCCAGCAGGGAAGGAGTCCAGCGAAAAACAGGACTCCCAGTATCCACATCCTGCCGGGGACTGCCCTGACCTCCCCACACAGCCTGGACAAGTGCCCACCAGCCTGGGCACATGCTAAGGGCACCCCAGGGTGCCAGGCCCCAGCAGGTAAATTCCTCTCCTCTCAAATGGCAGCATCACTTGGCCTCAAGCACATCACGGCACCTTCCCTTGATCCCTTTGCCCCTAAGTTACAGGCTCCTCCCTGCCCAGACACATCAGGGGTGTCCTAGGCCAGGCCGTAAGCCTGGCAATTCTGGCAGGCCTGGAAAGAGT
>NW_006782296.1:1418347-1420367 GCF_000442215.2 Lipotes vexillifer | reverse complement strand
GAAAGAGTGGCCTGCCACCCAAAACCCTGACCCCTGCAGGGGAAGGCCTGAAGAGGCTGGAAGACACCCAGCGTTCAGCGTGGCGTAGGAGAGGCGAGAGCATGGAGCTTGGTGGGCAGGTTTTCCCACCATTGCGGCAGGCAGCCATCACTCCTCCACTGTTGCTAAGGCAGCAGGTGGAAACCCTGGATCAACCTGCTCTTCCTCCGCACCACCATTTAAGCAAGGGCACCCCTCTCTCTCAGAGCCTCCCCAGAAAAGTAGCTCGCACCACCCATTCTTGCATGGGAAAAAGGCTGCCCAGGGGGAAAGGGAGAACGGCACCCTTGTCTCCTGTCTGGCAGTGGGCCTCGGTCCGGGATACCCCTAACCCACAAGAGGAGTTCCACAGCCAGAGCCAAGGAGTGGTTTTAGATTTCAGGATCCTACCACCCACCAGGGATGAAAGGGCTGAGCTTCAGTGAAAGGAAGAGTTTCCCTGGGGCCATGTGACTAGATCCCAAGGGGAGGGCTGTGCTTCCCGCTTCCAGACTGGGGGATCCCTGGGGGTGGGAGGCCCACCACTCAGCAGTCTGAGGTTCTTCTCCTTTTATTAATTTTTTTCCTAAGGATTTTATATTTATTTATTTATTTATTTGGCTGTCTTGGGTCTTCGTTGACGCACATGGGCTTTCTCTAGTTGCGGCCAGCGGGGACTACCCTTTCATTGCGCTGCGTGGGCTTCTCATTGCGGTGGCTTCTCTTGCTGCGGAGCACGGGCTCTAGGCTCGCAGGCTTCAGTAGTTGTGGCTCGCGGGCCCTAGAGCGCAGGCTCAGTAGTTGTGGCACACGGGCTTAGCTGCACGGCATGTGGAATCTTCCTGGACCAGGGCTCAAACCCGTGTCCCCTCCATTGGCAGGCGGATTCTTAACCACCCACCGCGCCACCAGGGAAGCCCTCTTCTTTAGACATTCACTGAGGACAGGGCTCAGCTCTGGCCAAAGAGGCAGTGCTCAGATGGAGGCACTCCCTGTAATCCCCGTCACTGGGACTATAGTTTTAGCCAAATCTGCATCCACGCCCCCACCTCCCCCACCCCACCCCCCCACCAGCCTCAGGCAGGGGCCAAGGGCATGGTGAGGAGTGCAGAATGAGGTTCTTAGCCAAGTGACCTTGGGTTGGGTGCCTTCTGTAAATACAAGACATGGGACAGACTGATCCATCCCCAGGAAGAAGGGGGAAGTGTAAACACACTGGGGTTCCTTGGGGAGGGGGGCGGTGAACCCTAATGGGTGCTGCTGCCCTAGATTTCTACCTAGCCACCACCGCTTTCTCCACCAGGACACCTTCGGACCCCTCTCTGGGCCTTCACCCTCCATGCCCTGGTTCTCAGGGACTCCCAGTGGCACTTAGTGTCAGACTCAGCCAATCAGAGCTAAGGCCAAAAAACACGCAAGCATGGCAGTCAAGTCCTACACAGGCATCAGAACCTCACCACTTGACTTTTGGATTTTCCGGTGGTCTGAATTATTCACCCAGCTCCTCCCCATTAGGTGTGTGTAACAGAAAATGGACTGGGACCTGGACTTCACCCTGAGAGCCCATCCCCCCCATCCATAGACACACACTTGGGGGGAAGTCAGGCTGGCCAAGGTCCAGGGATCCACCACCAACTCAGTCTCCCCACATGGCCCCCAGAAACCGTCTGTCTCATTCTTCCCCCTCCCCCTTCTGCTCTGCTCAACTCAGCTTTGTGAAGCCAGGGATTTGGGGAAAGGGAAGCAGGTGGAGAGGTGGGGTATTTGGGGACTAGCCTGATGTGAGGTGTCCCTCAGCGTCTCTCCCTCTCCCCAATCAAGCAAGGTGCCTTCACGTGGACAGCTCAGATCCCGCCCCACCCTACAGCTCCTTCAAATCCCTCCCAGCCTTTCTCCTGGGAGGGGGCAGCAGACAAGACTTCCTGGAACTGGGAGGAGGGGCCACACAGGGGATCTGGCAAGTAGGGCCTCAGGGCAGGCCGGGGTGGGGGGGGGGGGGCGG
>NW_006782296.1:1409047-1417914 GCF_000442215.2 Lipotes vexillifer | reverse complement strand
GTGGGGGGGGGGAATGATGTCAAGGAGGTGGAGAAGGTGGAGAATCAACAGGGCCACCAGCCTGCGCGGCTCCGCTGCCTGCGTCTACCTCAGGCCCCCACCCTCAGACCTGCAGCGCTAGCCGGCTCCGACTTGGAAGTGCCTCGGGGGAAAAGCACGGTCTTATTTGCCTGTCACCCAGGGTCTGGCAAGGGAGCTGACAGCAGACAGGCCACCAGGCAATTAGTTAGGGAAGGAGCCTGGGACAGGGTTGAGATAGGGAGAGGGAAGTGAGAATGAGTGGCCATTTCCCCTCCTTTCTTCTACCAGGTCTTAGAGAACCCTGACTTTGCTCTGGAGTCCCTACCCACCAAATCCATCCCAACTGCCTCCAGGCTCAGTTGATGGCTTCCTCCCCAGTGGCCTAGTCCCCAAGCCCCCCAATCCCCTGAAGCAGGTGACAGTGAGGGAGAGGGGCTTCCAGACTTTTGCTCCACCCCAAGCCAGAGTGACCAACCCATCCTGACCCCGCCCTTCCTAACCTTCATCCCTCCAGTGGGTATGAGGGGACGCACAAGATAAGGACCCACAGACAAGCTCTCCCGGACTTGCAGTGAGGGAGAAACACAGACACCCCCACCTGCGTGATCTGACAACCCAGCTCCCAGCAGCTCAGGCACCAGCAGATCAGGACCAAACACCTCTACTCAGTTTCCAGCTCCCAGGAGGTTAAAATATAAGCCCTTATGTCTCTGACCCTGAGACACAAGTAGATACTACTGCACCCTGTGGCTGGGCCTGCGTGCAGTGGGGAAGGGGGTGCTCCGGGACCGCCCCCCGCCCGCGTGCTGCGCTCCCAACTTCCTCACAGGACATTTTTGTTTAGACCTTTAGACCCAGAAGCGCTGTGGGAGGGGGTATCTTGGGGAGGGAGACTGGACGGTTGCAGAAGAAAGTTTTGGGGGGAGAGTGCTAAGTCACTCTTTAAGAAACCACTGTCACTTCCACCCCCTGGAGGGGCCGCCAACGAGCCGCCGGAGATCTCCAAGCGGTACCTGAGCCCCCGGGGGCGGGGACGCGTGGCGAGCCCCTGCCGCCCCCCGCCCGCGCCCCGCGCACAGCGGGCCACACTCACCAGGACCCGGTTAAACCTCTCCTCCAGCTCTCCGGCCGCGGGCATCGGCTGCTTGGGCGCCGCGTGATGCTTGGGGGACAGCGCTGCGGGGCTCGCGGGCTGCTCCGCGCTGCCGGCCGCGTTGCCCATGGTGGTCCCCACCCAGTCGGCCAGGCGCCTCCAGCCTCGGAAATCCAGCTTTCCCGGGGAGGGCGGATGAGGCTCCCGGCCTGGGGGGCGAGGAGGGCAGCGGCTCTCGGCGGCGGCGGGGGCTCGGCGACGCGGGCGCTCGGCTCAGCGGCGCGCAAGGGCCGGGGCGCGGCGTCCCATCGGGGCGGCCCCGTCCGAGGAGCCGGGCGGCGAGCTGCGGGGTCGGGGGAGGAAGTCAGGCTGCAGGCCGCCGGGGCCAGAGGGCTGGGCCGGGGGCAGGAAGCTGCGGCACGGGCTCCCCCCTCGGCGATCTTCTAACTTCTGCTGTCGCTCCCTGTGCGCGCAAACCGCATTTCGCCTCCGCCGCCGCTACGCACCCAGCCCCAGGGGGGCGGGCTGGAGGGAGGGGGAGGGCGCCGGGCGCCTGCCGGGGGTCGGCCGCAGCCATGGCGTGACGGAGAGGGGGCTACCGACCCGCTTCACCTGCCGCAGAGGGGGCGGCCGGCGCCGCTTCACCTGCCGCAGCGGGAGCAACCGAGGCGAGGCAGAGGCGGCGGCGCGCTCGGCCGCGCCTCGGGGTCCTAGAACCGCAGGCTCCCGCTCGCTCGGAGCCGGGCGACTGGCGGGGTCTGGGTGAAAGGGGTCACGGCCTGGGGGACTGAGGGGGCAATGGTCGGAGTCGAGGACTGCCACCACTTACGAGAGCGGCTTGGAGACCCATGACGGTGCGGCGTTGGGGCGCAAGGGCTGCGTCCCCCTCTCGGGTTCCCGCCGGAGAAGGTGGGAACCCCCTTCCAGGCCCCCCACCCCTTGTTTCTCCCCTCCTCTGTTTAGCCCAGGACCGAGCTGAAGACCACAGAGAACCATCTGCAAATAAGAATCCCAAAGCAGGGCGGGGGGCGCAGATACAGGCCAGTGGAGACCCCCGCGACCTGTCCACTCTGGACCAGCTCTGCGCCTGTGCCGGCACCCCCAGTGCTTTTAGAATGGGGGCGCCCAAGGAAAAAGGCAGGCTGCGAAAATCTGAGGACCACCAAGGCGGTCTCAAGGAGAAGCGCGGGTATTGGGGAACGGGAGGATTAAAGCCAGCATCCACGCTGGGAAAGGAGCAGGAACCGCAGAGGGGGAAAACATCTTGAAGCTGTCACCTCCAAAGACCTACGGTGGCCTCTCGCTTGCCTTAACGAATAACAATCTCTGATGTCTGGCAATTACAGAAATACTTCCAGAGGTCTTCTTTCATTCATCCTGACAATGACCAGGGAAGGTAGGTATTGATATCCTCATTTTAGAGGGGGAAATTGAGGCTCAGAGTGGTTAAGTGACTTGCCGAAGGGCACACAGCTAATAAAGGGCAGAAACAGGCCTCCTTTCTCTCCACCTCCAAAATCTACAATGCCTTGGAGCTGCTGCCCCTTCCTCCCATTGGCCCTCTCATTCAGGATGGACCGGAGGATGAGAGAGTATTGCGGCGGGGGGGGGGGGGGGGCGGGGTGCGGTTTAGAACCCCAGGTCTGGGCACAATCTCCAGCCTGAATTTGAGGCTTTTCTTTCAATTGCTCTTCCCACTCCCATCTTTTTTTTTTTTTGCGGTACGCGGGCCTCTCACGGTTGTGGCCTCTCCCGCTACGGAGCACAGGCTCTGGACGCACAGGCTCAGCGGCCATGGCTCATGGGCCCAGCCTCTCAGCAGCATGTGGGAACTTCCCGGACCGGGGCACGAACCCGTGTCCCCTGCATCGGCAGGTGAACTCTCAACCACTGCGCCACCAGGGAAGCTCCCATCTATTATAATTTGTGGGGATCCCCAGTTGGTCCTTCCTTGCACCATCAAGGCATTGAGGACTGGGGGCCCATTAATGAGCCCTGGATTTTCTCTAGGCCAGGCAGGGGCCATAAATATCCCCTCCACTATAGCTTCCTCTTCCTTCTGCCCTCCCTCTCAAATTCAGAACCACCAAAGTTTAAGCAGGAGCTGGGAATTTATCTAATCTTAAGGAAGGCCCTGGAATGAACCAGTCCCTTCCCCCAGGCTGACCTGATTTAAGCCTTTCTTCTGCCAAGGTCACCAGTACCTTTGGTGGGTGAGAGATGTCATCACTTATTTCATGTCCCAGGCAGGGACCCACAAAGTAAGACAAAGCAGGATATTCCTTGGGTGTGCTAAGAAGGTGATCCATTCTGTGCCCACTGCCCTCACCTCCAGCCTAGAGCAGACCACACTCTTGCCCTTGGGTTCTTGCCCTTGAGATTAGCTAAGACCCCTCTCTCTCTCTCTTTCTTTCTTTCCTTTCTTTCTTTCTTTTTTATTTAAAGAATTTAGTCCCTGTTCTCCTCAATGACTGTCTCTTTCCATTTAACAAGGCTTTACATAGCACTAGCTCTGTGCCCGGGACTGTGCTCACTCCTGAAGATTCTGTGGCAGATGAGAAGACTCTCTGTCCTTGGGACACACTCTAAACACATCTGGGAGAGTGACTGGGAGAGTCAGCCTGTGGTGCCAGGTGTTCATGCTTACTCTTGCTTAGAACTCCTCTTTGAATGGGTAGGACAAGAGTGGGAGTTGTGCCCCACAGCTGAAAATCCCAGTGGGCTGGGGAGCCTCTAATGACTTAATAGTTGCCAGCCTGCACCCTCGGTCCCTGGGGTTGCTCAGGCCATTGCCAACCACTGCCCACCCAAGGCCTGATGGAAATAAGCCTGGGCTAAGTAGGACCCGTTGTGTGGAAAATGATCAGCCCAACAAGCCTACATTATCTCTCTCTCATGCTGATCAGAAATGTAAGGTACCAAAAAAAAGGGGGGGGGAATTTTAATCAATTATTACCTAATAGATTTGGTTGGCTTGGCAGGAAGTGTCTTTCCAATCGTGGTTCACAGAGGAGGAAATCCTAGAAGGGATGCTTGAAGTTTGGGACCAATACTTTGGTGGGTCTGTGCTTCCCCCTGCTGGGAACAGGCGGTATGACAGCCAAGACAGGGCGAGGCCTCCAGAGGTGATAGAGATGGAGTCACAGCATGGGTGACATTTCTGAATTGCTGTCGCCTTGTCACCTCCGATGCAATGACTGTGCAGTCACTGGGCACACTCGGAGCTCAGGTGACTGAGCAGGTTTCCCCAGGAATCTCCTCCCTCCCCATCCCTGCTCACCGTTACTCAGTTGGTGCCTCTTTTTTTTTTTTTTTTTTTTTTTTTTTTCTTGCGTTATGCGGGCCTCTCACTGTTGTGGCCTCTCCCATTTGCGGAGCACAGGCTCCGGACGCGCAGTCTCAGTGGCCATGGCTCACGGGCCCAGCCGCTCCGCGGCATGTGGGATCTTCCCGAAACGGGGCACGAACCCGCGTCTCCTGCATCGGCAGGCGGACTCTCAAGCACTGCGCCACCAGGGAAGCCCTCTTTTTTTTTTTTTAAGGTAATGCATGGGTACAGTTTAAAAGAAAAACAATGTTAATGTCTTTCCAGAGATATTTTGGATATATACAAACAGTATGTTTGTGTGTGTGTGTGTGCGTGTTTGACACAAATGATGGCACACATTCCACACTGCATGACACCTTGCTATTTTCACTTAATAATATATCTGCCTCCACAAAATCTAGTCTTCCAGCATATGGAATGTGTCACAATTTATTATTTTTTTCAATAATTTTTTTAACATATTTATTGGAGTATAGTTGCTTTACAATGTTGTGTTAGCTTCTGCTGTATAACAAAGTGAATCAGCTATACATATACATACATCACCGTATCTCCTCCCTCTTGCGTCTCCCTCCCATCCTCCTTGTCCCACCCCTCTAGGGGCTCACAAAGCACCGAGCTGATCTCCCTGTGTTATGCGGCTGCTTCCCACTAGCTATCTATTTTACATTCGGTGGGGTATGCATGTCCATGCCACTCTCTCACTTCGTCCCAGCTTACCCTTCCCCCTCCCCGTGTCCTCAAGTCCATTCTCTACATCTGCGTCTTTATTCCTGTCCTGCCCCTAGGTTCATCAGAACCTTTTTCTTTTAGATTCCATATATATGTGTTGGCATACAGTATTTGTTTTTCTCTTTCTGACTTACTTTACTCTGTACGACAGACCCTAGGTCCATCCACCTCACTACAAATAACTCAATTTTGTTTCTTTTTATGGCTGAGTAATATTCCATTGTATATATGTGCCACATCTTCTTTATCCATTCATCTGTCGATGGACACTTAGGTTGCTTGTGTCCCAATTTATTTTGCTCTTCTCTACCTAGTGGATATTTAGGGCATGTCAGCCTTTTGTTACTATAAACAATGGTTCCTTCACGGAATATCTTGGTACATATAATTGTTTTGCACTTATGTGTGTATCTGTAAGACAAATTTATAAATATGACATTGCTGGGTCAAAGGTTATGTGCTTTTAAATTTCAGATAGATTTTTCACTGGAATTTGGATAGATTTGGAATTGACTTCCAAAAAGTTTGCAGCACCAATTTGCAACCTCCAGCAATGGATGAGATCACCTGTTTCAACCATCCTAACTAACAGAGGATATTTTCAGGCCTTTTGGTTTTTGATGAGGCCTCTCTGAAAGTCTTTGTCACAAGGCAGGTGATGATCTTTCTCTTTCTTCAAGACAGAAACTGTGTCTTTTCTGAACCTGCCTCCCCAGCACAGGACTTAAATATTAAATGAAAGAAAATAGGACTGCATTTTGGTAGGACTGGAGAGGGAAATAGAGGGTTAGGGTTAAGCATGAAGCCTGTCCTTAAGGGTCACTCTCGTTTCCAGGCCCTGGTCAAGCCTCTGCCTCAAACCCAAAAGCCCTCATCTTGAGAATTCCCTGGCGGTCCAGTGGTTAGGACTCTGTGCTTCCATTGCAGGGGGCACAGGTTTGATCCCTGGTCAGGGAACTAAGATCCCTCAGGCCACGCTGTGTGGCCAAAAAAACCCAAAAGTGCTTCTCTTGCAGGAGCCTCCAAGATTTCGAGATCTGAGGTTGAAGGTCCAGCATTCCCTAGGCAGTTCTCACTTAGCTCTTTTGCATCCCAGGGATGGGACTCATCATCCCTCAGCTCTTAAAGACTGGAAGTAAGCCAGATGTTCAGCTATAGAGGATTAGTTCAACCAGCAACTCAACAGAACTTTCTGCGACGATGGAAATGTTCTCTGTGCTGTACAATATGGTAGCTACTAGCTACATGTAGCTACTAAGTGCAACTGAGGAAATGAATTTCAAATTTTACTTAATTGCAATTTTCAGTGTAAATAGCCACATGTGGCTACTATATTGGATGGTGAAGGGTTTAATGAACTGTGGTAAAATGCTATATCCCCCCAGTGGAAGACTATGCCGCTGTAAAAAAAAAAAAAAAAGAGAGAATGACTGATATGGAAAGATCCTCAGGATATATTTTGAAGCAAAAATATGGTGCAGAACAGTATATATAGTATGTTAACTTTTGTATAAGAAAAGGAGGCGGAAATAAGAATAAATGTTTGCATTTGCTTGAATTTACGTAGGGAAGGTAATAAAAGTGGTAACCTATAAGGTTCTGGGGAAACAGGGTGGACAAGGCAGAGGTGGGAGCAAGACTTCTCAATGCATTTCTTTTTTTTCTTTCTTTCTTTCTTTATTTTGGCTGCGTTGGGTCTTCATTGCTGCGCGCGGGCTTTCTCTAGTTGCAGCAAGCAGGGGCTACTCTTCATTGCAGTGAGCGGCCTTCTCATTGCGGTGGCTTCCCTTGTTGCGGAGCACAGGCTCTAGGTGTGCAGGCTTCAGTAGTTGTAGCACGCGGGCTTCAGTAGTTGTGGCTCACCGGCTTTAGAGTGCAGGCTCAGTAGCTGTGGCACACGGGCTTAGTTGCTCCGCGGCATGTGGGATCTTCCCAGACCAAGGCTCGAACCTGTGTCCCCTGCATTGGCAGGCAGATTCTTAACCACTGAGCCACCAGGGAAGTCCCTAATTGAATATTTTGAATACTCCAGTTGACTACTGGAGAACAGACTGTTGCTTTCAGTCACACATTTACAAAAGTGACCACATATCAGATCATAAGGCAAGTCTCCACTAATTCAAAAAAATCATTCAGACCTCATTATCTGACAGCAATATAATTAAATTAGAAATCAATTGGGAATTCCCTGGTGGTCCAGTGGTGAGGACTCCCTGCTTCCACTGCAGGGGGCCCAGGTTCAATTCCTGGTGGGGGAACTAAGATGCCACAAGCCACGGTGGCCAAATAAAAGGAAATCAATAACCAAAGGTGACCCCATGAATTTGAAAATGTCAAAATGCACTTCTAAATAATTTATGCGTTGAAGAACTCATACAAGAAATTAGAAATTATCTAGAATATTTGGGGGGGTTCTGTAAAACAAACTTGGCAGTAGTCAGTCTTTTTTTTTTGGCTGCGTTGTGTCTTCATTGCTGCACGTGGGCTTTCTCTAGCTGCACGAGCAGGGGCTACTCTTCATTGCGGTGCACGGGCTTCTCATTGTGGTGGCTTGTCTTTGTTGGGGAGCATGAGAGCTAGGGCACACGGGCTTCAGTAGTTGTGGCACATGGGCTCAGTAGTTGTGGCTCGCGGGCTCCAGAGCACAGGCTCAGTAGTTGTGGCTCATGGGCCTAGTTGCTCCGCGGCATGTGGGATCTTCCCGGACCAGGGCTCAAACCTGTGTCCCCTGTACTGGCAGGCAGATTCTTAACCACTGTGCCACCAGGGAAGTCCCCATTAGTTAGTCTTGAGGTCAGAGGAGGACGAGAAAGTGTGAAAGGCTGAGTTTGAAGGTAACCACTGAGTCTGGGAAGGGAAGACCCAAAGGATGAGTTACAAACAACAGCCCTGTGAGCTGGGGATTATTCCGGTCCCATTTTCCTAATGAGGCCACTGAGGCTGCTAATGGTAAGGGAGCCCAAGTCACCTAGTCAGAAAATGGCATAGCCGGGATGCAGACTCTGGTTGGCCCTCTCACTTTCACAGTGCCCCTGAATGGACAGCTGAGGGAGGCGGGGATGGGCTTGTCAGTTAACAATAAATCTTAATCTCAGATCAACTGTCTTCATCTTCGAAATAGTCTGCCAAGGAGGCATTTGCTCGCGTCTCAAGCTCCAAGCTGTCTGGCTGAGCCGAGAGGCCACAAACCACAGCCGTCATAGGTCTGTCTGTCTGTCGGTTGGTCTGTCTCAACCAGCTCTGCTAGCCCAGCCAGAAGTGAAAAACGTGGTCTTTCATGCAGAGCCCTGAAGTCCACACAAACTAGGGCAGATGGGGCCCCATTCGACCAGCGGCCAAATGAAGCGGGGCACACAGGTGCCCAGAGTTGCCGAGCTGAGAGGCGAGGGCGGCCTGAGGGAGCCACAGGGAGCACCCAGACCCACCCCCCAGGCTAGAGGTCACCTCACCTATGATGGGGAACAAAGCCTTTTGCCTGGCACACAGTAATTGTTTAATGAATGCTGACTGAGGGACATTTATGGAAGACCTGCTGCATACAGGCACAGTGTCTGTGAAAAGGTCTTAGTTTAGTTTGATTCTCATGGTAACATGCTAAGGTTGGTGTTATTAGCCCCATTTTTTTACAGATGAGGGGACTAGGGCTCAGAGAGATTATGTGACTTGTCCAAGGTCAAGAAAGTGGCAGAGCAG
>NW_006782296.1:1408783-1409037 GCF_000442215.2 Lipotes vexillifer | reverse complement strand
CCGGTTTGGGGGCCCCTGCTTCCCCTACCATGTCTCCCAATCCAGGGACAGCTGGTTTTCAAAGGTCTCCTTCTCAGCCAGTCCGCCGACCCAGAGGTCACTGTGATGAAAGCCAAGATCAGGACAAGGCCTTGGGCAAGCAGCAGAACCGCTTTACTCGATAACAATCTCCTGTGAGCCAACAGCCTGTCTGGTGAGCCCACAGCCTGCCAGGCACCGGGGAAGAGAGAAGAATTAACACTGGGCCTGACTCG
>NW_006782296.1:1397828-1408746 GCF_000442215.2 Lipotes vexillifer | reverse complement strand
CGGAAGAGCTCACAGCTGAGACTGGGGGGCGTGAGGGAGGTTCTGTGTGCCCCAGGGGCCACAGAAGAGGAAACTAACCCCAGCTCCACTCCTGATGCTTGTGGATCCAGGACAAGAAGTCAACTGGAGCCCACTTACAACTCATCTAGATGTTTAACAGTTATAAAGCAAGCCAGCCCAGGGACTTCCCTGGTGGTCCAGTGGCTAAGACTCCATGCTCCCAATGCAGGGGGCCCAGGTTCAATCCCTGGTCAGGGAACTAGATCTCATATGCTGCAACTACGAGTTCACATGCTGCAACTAAAGATCCCGCATGCCGCAACTAAAGATCCCACATGCCACAACAAAGATCCTGCACGGGGCAACGAAGATCCTGCATGCCTCAACTAAAACCCAAACCAGGGACTTCCCTGGTGGCGCAGTGGTTAAGAATCCGCCTGCTAATGGGGGGGACACGGGTTTGAGCCCTGGTCCGGGAGGATCCCACATGCAGCAGAGCAACTAAGCCCGTGCGCCACAACTACTGAGCCTGCGCTCTAGAGCCCACGAGCCACAACTACTGAGCCCACGTGTCACAACTGCTGAAGCCTGTGGACCTAGAGCCCGTGCTCCGCAACAAGAGAAGCCACCACAATGAGAAGCCCGCGCACCGCAACGAAGAGTAGCCCCGGCTCACCGCAACTAGAGAAAGTCCGCGTGCAGCAACAAAGACCCAACGCAGCCAAAAATAAATAAATTTTTTTAAAAAGACGATTCTTTAAAAAAAACAAAAAGACCCAAACCAGCCAAATAAATAAATAAATAAATATTAAATAAATAAATACAGCAAGCCAACCCAGATAAATACATTCTATCCTCTTACCCTCATAAATATACCTTCAAGAGGATCTAGAAAGCCAGTTATAAAAATAAATTCTCAGACTAGAGCTCTGCACTGGAACACCCCCAGCTCTGTCCTGCAATAAGAGGAGCCACAATCACACACACACACACACCCCTCAGGCTGCATAGCCAAGCCCCTTCCACACCCACACCCTTCCAAGCACCCTGACCCACCTGTACAACTAGAGCTGTGCACACCAGCTGTACAGTCTGCCCTTAGGAGAATAAACCTGGAGGGTGGCCTGTGTAGGCCCTGGAAGCAGGCTTGGGACCCTCTGGGTAGGGAACCAGAGGTAACAGGTCCCTAAGGCATGTGCTAGCCCTGGGTGATCCAATATGGTAGCCACTAGCCACATGTAGCTACTTGCATTTTGATTTAAACTATTTAAAATTAAATAAAATTTCTCAGTCCCACTGAACCACATATCAAGTGCCCAATAACCACATGTGGCTGGTGGCCACAGCACAGACAGAGAATATTTCTATTACTGCAGAAAGTTCTACTGAACAGCACTGGTCTAGACGGTGAGGCAGGCCTCCCAGTGAGCTTCTCACCTGGAAGAGGTCAGAGCTGCACCCCTCTTGCCCAGATGTAAAGGCTGCACAGCCTGAGGATGTCAGGAAGTCTTCACAAAGAAGGTGTCATTTGAGCACTTGACCAAATTAGTGGGTGGGGGTGGAAAAAGGAATGTGAATGGCCATTCAAACAGAGAGAACAGCATGTGCATATGCAAAGGTCCAGTGGCCACTGGAATGAGGGGCATGGGATTAGAGGGGGGAGGGTGGGAGTCTGGAAGGATCCACAGGCCCAATCCTCAAGGTCCTGGAGGACATGCTAAGGATATGAGACTTGAGCTGGTGGCTGATGGGGGCACGAGGGGCAAGAGAGACACGGCCAGCTGGGCACATCAGAAAGAGAAGGAAGAACTGAAGACCAGTTAGGGATTTCAAAACAAAACAGAACAACAGACCAGGAGAGAGAAGCAGAGGGGTGGGGAGGGTGAGATCTTTCAGAGGGAAGACATGGCTTTGATGTTAGGGTGAAAAACAGCTCATGTTTGGGGAGGAGATGATGGGGAGATGGTGGGTCACAACAGGGACAAGGACAAAGGAGGAGTCACAGGGGGAGAGAAATAAAAGTTCCATTTGGGATTCCTAGAATCTGAGGGGCATCCACTGGGTCAGACAGGGGGTGGACACTGGACCAGTCCTGATCTCCTATGTTAGAGAAGAAGAGAGGGGACGTAGAAGCCGTGAGAAGACTGAGCTTTCGCAGGGAGGCGAATGAGTCCAGAGACCCATCTGAGGACAAGAACGGGGAGGATGTCCCCACTGGGGTGTGGGGAGGCTACAACAAAGATCAGGACCTGCAGATTTCCCCGGATAAACCACACTTGCAAGGCTGACTCCCAGAGAAGCCAGGAGGCCCAGCCAGCACTCCATCATTTGTTGAGGAGGGAGGATGGGCAGAGACTGGGGAAGCAGGGCCTGGGAGGTTTCAGGGAGGAGGGTTAGATTCCAGCCCTGGGAGGAGGTCAAGAGGATAAGGACTATGAAGACGATTGAGTTGGGCAATCGGGATGTCCCTAGTAGCCTTCAAAAAGAATAATGCTTTCCATGGGAACTCTGAATTTCAAGGGCAAGTTTGGCAGCAGGAGGGAGATGAGGGGAGAAGAGAGGGTCAAAATCTAAACCAGGGCTTCCCTGGTGGCGCAGTCGTTGAGAGTCCGCCTGCCGATGCAGGGGACAGGGGTTCGTGCCCAGGTCCGGGAAGATCCCACATGCCGCAGAGCGGCTGGGCCCGTGAGCCGTGGCCGCTGAGCCTGCGCGTCCAGAGCCTGTGCTCGCAACGGGAGAGGCCACAGCAGTAAGAGGCCCGCGTACCGCAAAAAAAAAAAATCTAAGCCAGCCACCAGCAGACAGAAAACACACACACATAATTTATGGTGCCATTGTTAACCTGTGTTGAAAATCTGGTTCAAGTTTTTACAGATAACTCATGGGTTAATCCTTAGAGGTTCAGGGGCTCCACGAAGTCCTTAAGGTGGAGAATCCCACCTCAAGAACATAAAATATTGCTTACGTAGTATTCCCTCCCAGGGTGTGTAGACTGAATCTACCCCTAAGGAAACAGCAGACAAACCCCAGATGTGGAACACTCAAATAAAAGAAGAAAAGGCAGGCAGCCTCTACTCTGAAAAAATGTCACAAAACATGAAAAAAGATAAGGAATTGTTCCAGATTAAAGAAGCTTAAGAAACATGACAGTTGTGTGCAATCTGTAATCCTGGTTTGGATCGTACACTAGAGGGAAAAGAATACTCTAAAGGACCCTATTGAATCAATTGGTAAAATTGGAATATGAACAGTAAATTAGATGAAAGTATTGTATCAACCTGAAATTTCCCGAAGTTGAGAAGAGTGCTTATGCAAGAGAATGTCCTTGTTCTTAGGAAATACCCGCTAAAGTATGTACAGGTAAATGGGCATGACGGTTGCCACTTCTCTCGGTTCAGGGAATAAATAAACAAATATTAAATATATATTTCACAGAGAATAAAAGAGGGCGCAATTGGGACAAAATTTTAACAACTGGTGAATCCGGGTAAGGCGTATATGAAGGATCTTTGTATCTTATTGCAGCTCTTCTGTAAGCTTAAAATTTTTCCAAATAAAACCTTTTAAAAAACAAAAAAACTACCCAAACGAGGAGCATCCTGCAGTTAGGGCCCATTATCCTGCTCTTTTGCTCCAACGCTGACCTTGGGCTGGCCCAGGGCGGACCCTCGGTCGGTGTCCTGGGTGTACAGGGCAGCATTAGGGCCGCGGACGGCGACCCGAAGGGACGAGGCCCGCCGCTGGAGGACACGCTTCGGCCGCGACATTTTCTGACCCGACAGCTGGTGCGCTCGGTCGCCCATCCAGCCCGGAGTGACTCACCCGCTGGGCTCCCTGGGCGGAGGGGAAGCCCCGCCCCGCAGGGAGGGGCCCGGCCAGCAGGTGTCGCTGTTGAGCCAGCGCTGGCAGAACCTGGCAGGGGCTCAGGTGGCACCTGGAGAGGGTCAGCCGTGGGGTGTTTTCCAGAACCCAGCCCACTGGGGTCTGTAAGCAGCCTCGCACACCCTTGCTCCCCCTACATCCTTGCACTTCCCACTCCGGGGGCCTCAGCTTCCCCGCACCCCCTCCCCCACCTTGGATGTCCTAAAGGCAATTTTCTTGGTTGACGCCTGGTGGAGGAGGGGAGGGGATAAGCAGGAACAGGCTTCAGTCCTTGGCCCTAGAATCCGAGCAGCAAATTAATCCTCCCCTTTTCTCTGCCCCATCTCCCTCTCCTCCTCCTCTTCGCCCCCTTTCACTCCCCTCCCCCTCCTCCTTTTCCCAATTGAGCGGCCCCAGGGCTTTCAAAACTTGCGCACCCTGTCAGCCCACCCCCAGCCTCCCTGGGCCTTTCTCCAGGAGTTGTTTTTCCTAGACTCCAGCTCCTTTTGCTGGGTCCAGGGATCAGGATGGAGACGGAGAGGGGGTGACAGGGTGCTGAGGCGGGTGGAGAGATGCCCTGATGCCCAGTGAGGTTATTTTTTCCTGTGTGGAAGGGAGTTGCTCTCACAGCCCTTCTGCAGTAGAGGGGGCTGGGGTGGGCGTTCGGAGGTCTCCCCTGCCTGGGAGGTGGAGCTGGCCCTTTACTCCCACTCTTCCCCGGCACTCCCAGACTCGGGGTGAAAGGGGCCTAGAGAGGTCATTTGGTCCATCCTTCTGGCTGCAGGAAGGACCATTTAACTGTGTGAAGTTCTCCGAATCCTGTGTGATCACTAAGGCCTACAAGAGCCCTTCACTGAGCACCAGCTCTGTGCGAGGTACAAGGAGTCTTAGCTAATGCCAGCACTTTAAATCCGCCCTCACAACCAAAAACAAAATCCTCACTAGGACCACTGGAGACGGGCACTATTACTCTAAGTTGGCTTGTCCTGAAGTTGGCACTTCAATCCAGCGCTCCACTGTGACTCTTCCTGACTCTCCCAGTGGGGTTGATCTCATTCAACTTTGGGGTGACCCCTGCACCTCACATGATGTCTCAGTTACTGCAGTTGTCTTCCTGGGTCCCCCCACCTGTGCCAGAGTGGGTTCCAGATCACTTGATGGGAGACAGTGAAACCTGGGAGCCCTGCTCTAGTCCTCACTATGTGGCCTTAAGGAAGTTCCTTAATTTCTTCAAGTCCAGTTTTCTCATCTATAAAACAGGGCTAATGGCAGTACCCTCCGCATGAGGTTGAAGTGACAGTAAAATAAGAAGATGCATAGAAAGTGCTTAGCACAGTAAATTTAACTTAAAAAAGGAAGCCCTTCCCCACCAGAATGGCTAAAATGAAAAGAGCAGACAACAAGCGTTGGCCAAGGATGTGGAGCAAAGGAAATCTCATACTCAGTTGGTAGAAGTGGAAAACCATTTAGCAGTTGCTGTCAAAGCTAATTATATGCATACAGTACGACCCAGCACTTTCACTCCTAGATATATGCCCCAGAGGAATGTGTGCACATGGGCACTAAAAGATATGTAAAATAATTTCCATAGCAGCACTCATCATAATCCATGCAAAACTGGAAACCTCCCAAATGTACAGCAGTAGCAGAATGGATTCATGCATTTTAGGATATTCATGCAATGGAATACTATACAGCAATGAAAAATGATCACCTGCTCCTCATAGCAACATAGATAAATCTCACGGACATAATGTTGGTGGGAAGAAACAGAGCACAGAAGAGGTACATATAGCATGTTTATTTTCACAGAAGGGCCCAAAACAGCCAACTTGTCTATGTTAGAGGTCAGGATAGAGGTTGCCCTTGGTGATTAAAAGCGAGGCTTGGGGAGATCTGGGGTGCTGGTAGTGTTCTGTTTCTTTATTGGGTGTAGTTACACAGGTGTATTGACCTTATGAATATTCATTAAGCTGTACAAATGATTTATGCACCTGCTTGTATAAATGTTATACTTCAATAAAAAGTATACCCTAAGATAGAAAAGACAAATGAATTGAGCTACTTGTATCACATCAATAAATCTGAAAACATTTTTGTGCAAAGACCACATTATGAAAAGATTTGGGTCGTATGAGTCATAGAAATTTTTAAAGTACCTAACACTACATTTTGTTTAAGCATACATACCCAGGTTGTACAAATAACAGACATGCAGGGGGATGATAAACCCCAAATGCAGAACAGAAGCTCCACTTTAGGGGGAGAGAGGGGACTCAGTTATGCACAAGGGACTTCAAGTGTTTTTCTAGCTTTCTTTCAGAAGTTAGGTTGTTCTTATCGTGGGTGTTCATTTTATTATTCTGTATCCTTTATACTTTTCTGATTGCCTGACATATTTAAAAGTACTCCTCAGCGTTAAAAAACGAAAACAAAAGTGTGTGTGTGGGGGGAATTGTGTCTTATTTATCTTTGTCTTTCTGGTGACAATCTAGTGCCTGGCACTCAACAAATGTTGGTGAGTGAAAGATCACTTGGCCAGTAAAATCGTCGGAGCCAAAGTTCAATGTCAGGTCTCCCCACGCCAAATCCCAAGTCCAGGGCACACCCCACACACTGTTCCCCAGCCCTCAAGTCCGGGGAGGCTGGGAGGGAACAGCCATAATGCAGGCCTCAGCCTCACTCAGCACTCTCTGTATCTGAGATGAATTACAGAATTACTGAATTACAGGGTACAGAGAAGGAACAAAACGGCTTCATTAATCGGAACTCTGCAAATTCAGAATCTGGTGGCCTAAATTTCTGCGAATCATACTGCCAGAATCTTTTAATAACTTGCTGTTTATCCGAAACCTTTTAAGATTTATCTATACAGTTGCTCAATTCTTTTTTTTTTTTTTGTATTAGCGCATTTAATCTCTCCATGGAACAGAAAAAGGGGGCTTTCTAAGCCAAGGTTTGACCAAAACAGGATTGTGGGTCATATTTGACACATGCAAGAGAATAAACAAACAGCCTTCAGCACATTAATTCTTTGTGTGTGAAAAGATGCCACTAATTGCAGATGCGTTTTATCTGTTTGTTAGGCCCCTTGTGGAATGCAGACTCTTGAGAAAAGCACTTCTCACCACTCAAAACCCACCGAAGCATGCCCAGCCCTGAGAGGGGCTTCTAGGAACGCAAACAAGCGGCTGCCTCTACGGCAATCAGAGTTTAACTGCCTGATGAACACAGGGGAGGCGGTTATTTTTAAGGAAGAGAAATAGGTCCTACCTACTCCTGTGGGAGACTGATTATTCACTTACCTCCAGAGCTAACAGTTTTTGAAGGGTTGTGAGTGACACTGGTGGTGGCCAGAGCTGGGAGAAGCCCGTCTGGTCATCCATCACATCATCACACACCTGTCTGCACAGCAGATGTCTCCCCCTCACTGATGTGCCTTCCAGCAAGGTCTCTGCTTGGTAACATAGATGAAGGCAGTGCCACGCTGTACTTGATGGGGAAAAAGATGACGATTCTCTTCCAAAACTCTCATTCAGACTTTCCATTCAGACTGTCTTCTTGCCACCAGCACCCCCGACCAAGGCAGGCTGCGATCAGTTAAACAGTTACTCATTCACTCAGTTACCAATTTAAATTTAATAGGGGGACTTCCCTGGCGGTCCAGTGGTTCAGACTCCGTGCTTCCACTGCAGGGAACACGGGTTCCATCCCTGGTTTGGGAATTAAGATCCCACGTGCCAGGCGATGGGCTAAAAAAAAAAAAAAAAAGAGTGAGAGAGAAAACAAATTAATAAGGAATTCCCTGGTTGCCTAGTGGTTAGAATTTTGGGCTTTCACTTCTGTGGCCTGGGTTCAATCCCTGGTCGGGGAAATGAGATCTCGCGAGATGTGCGGCGCCACCAAATAAATAAATTAATAAATTTAATAAAATCCCCATTTGTGCCACCCACCGTGTTAGATGCAGGGGTGACAAAGATGACTAAGAGGGTCACTACCCTTAGGATCTCAGAGTGAAGCTAACAGCTCACTGTGAGTCCATGTAATTAGGGCAATGACAGAGGGAATTACGGAAGTGAGGAGGGCGGGGCTGCCTGCTACCTCCCAAACTCCCTCCTCCCCCACCCGTACCCAGCTTGCCATCGTGCCCAACACCCGCTTCCCAAACTCCTTCCTCCGAGCCTTTGCCCTGCCGTTCTCTCTGATAGTGATGCCCTTTCCCACCCCCACCTGACTGCAAGCCCCTGCTCCTCCCCCAGGATTCAGCTCAAAATAAGCCCTAAATTCAGGTGGGTGGTTCATCCGGGAGGATGCGATCGGGGAGGAAAACCCTAGGGATTCTTTGTAATGTTTTATTTCCTAAGGAGGAGGTTCAGTCTATCATCCTATATGCCTTTCTGTGTCTAAAATATTTCATCGGAATGTATTTTCTTTTTCTTTTAATACATTTATTTATTTTATTTATTTATTTTTGGCTGTGTTGGGTCTTCGTTGCTGCGCGCCGGCTTTCTCTAGTTGTGGCAAATGGGGGCTACTCTTCATTGTGATGCGCAGGCTTCTCATTGCGGTGGCTTCTCTTGCTACGGAGCACGGGCTTTAGGCGCATGGGCTTCAGTAGTTGCAGCATGCGAGCTCAGTAGTTGTGACTCACAGGCTTAGTTGCTCCGCGGCATGTGGGATCTTCCTGGACCAGAGCTCCAACCCGTGTCCCCTGCATTAGCAGGCGGATTCTCAACCACTGCACCACCAGGGAAGCCCCGGAATGTATTTTCAAAAGAGAGTCAGTTCAGGGACTTCCCTGGTGGCACAGTGGTTAAGAATCCACCTAACAGGAATAAAGACGCAGAACAGGAACAAAGACGCAGAGGTAGAGAGTGGACTTGAGGACATGGGGAGAGGGAAGGGTAAGCTGGGACGAAGTGAGAGAGTGGCATGGACTTATAAATACAACCAAATGTAAAATAGATAGCTGGTGGGAAGCAGCCGCATAGCCTAGGGAGATCAGCTCAGTGCTTTGTGACCACCTAGAGGGGTGTGATAGGGAGGGTGGGAGGGAGACCCAAGAGGGAGGAGATATGGGGATATATGTTTATGTATAGCTGATTCACTTTATCATACAGCAGAAACTAACACACCACTGTAAAGCAGTTATACTCCAGTAAAGATGTTAAAAATAAATAAATAAAAGAATCCGCTTGCCAGTGAAGGGGACACGGGTTCGAGCCCTGGTCTGGGAAGATCCCACATACCGCGGAGCAACTAAGCCCGTGCACCACAACTACTGAGCCTGCGCTCTGGAGCCCGCGAGCCACAGCTACTGAAGCCCGCGTGCCTAGAGCCAGAGCTCCGCAACAAGAGAAGCCACCGCAATGGGAAGCCCACGCACTGTGACGAAGAGTAGCCCCCACTTGCCACAACTAGAGAAAGCCCGCGTGCAGCAACGAAGACCTAACACAGCCAAAAATAAATAAATAAATTTATTTATTTTTTAGGAAAAGAGTCAGTTCAAGCTACACCTCCACCTCAATCCCCACCTCCTGCTATGTTTCCTTGTCAAGAATCAAACTCAAAAATCCCTTACTGTCAGTCAAAAGCAACGTTGTGTTTCTAAAGATGTGTGGAAATGACTGTCATCAATCTAGGATCCTGGTTCCCTTTAGGGTATGGAATGCAGTTGAGGAGTGATTGCTGCTGGGCCTTCAACAATAATAGCAATACTGCTATTTCCTTAACTGGGTGGTGAGGTGTTTGTTTTATGTCTAAAATATTATGTAATAAATTAAACATTTAAAAAAGCAACTGGGGCTTCCCTGGTGGTGCAGTGGTTGAGATTCCACCTGCCGATGCAGGGGACACGGGTTCCTGCCCCAGTCTGGGAAGATCCCACATGCCGTGGAGCGGCGGGGCCCGTGAGCCATGGCCGCTGAGCCTGCACGTCTGGAGCCTGTGCTCTGCAACGGGAGAGGCCACAACAGTGAGAGGCCCGCGTACCGGAAAAAAAAAAAAAAAAAAAAAGCAACTGTGTCCAGAGTGAGATGGACAAGAAGAAAGCAGGAAGGGAGAAAGAGCTTTAGAGAAGTTCAATAAGAAAGAGCAGAGGTGACTTGCTCTCTGCTAGGCATGGAGGGCACATTGAGAAAACTGGTTTGGCTGCTGGTGTGGAGCAGAGGGCACAAGGCTGCATCTCGCTGTAGTGAGCCATGTGGTGGTGGCTAAGAGCATGGACGCTGGAACTGGACCATCTGGGTTTAAGTCCCAGTGCAACCTCTTATCAGCCCATGACATTGGGTAACTGACTTCAATTTCCTCATCTTGAAAAATGCTTGAGGGGATCAAGTGTGTGATGTAGTGTGTGACACTTGCACTGGTTGGAATCTAGCAATTGCTGAATATTGTCATTACTTGCGTTACTACTGCTTAGTCATGTGACCCTGAACAAGTCACTCCGAAACTCAGTCTCCCCATCTGTGAAGTGGGGACCTCGTCATATCGCCCAAAGAAACTCATGTGAATGAAAGCGCTTTGAACACTCAAGTGTGATTCATCAACAAGAGTTAGTAATAAATAAGAAGCTGTAGGGGAAAAAAGACAACAAGAGAAGGTAAGCTCCGTGAGGGCAGGAGCTGTGTCCATCACTGTGCTACCCCCCAGTGCCTGGCACAGTGCCTGGCACAGCACAGACACCTACTGTTATGAACTGACTTGTGTTCCCCGCCTACAAAAAATATATGCTGAAGTCCAAACCCCAATACCTCAAAATGTAACCTTATTTGGAAATAGGGCCTTTACATAGGTAAATCAAGTTAAAATGAGGTTATCAGGGTGAGCTCTAATCCAACAAGACTAGTGTCCTTATAAAAGGGGGAAATTTGGGGCTTCCCTGGTGGCGCAGTGGTTGAGAGTCTGCCTGCTGATGCAGGGGACACGGGTTCGTGCCCCGGTCTGGGAAGATCCCACATGCCGCAGAGCGGCTGGGCCCGTGAGCCATGGCCGCTGAGCCTGTGCATCCGGAGCCTGTGCTCCGCAACAGGAGAGGCCACAACAGTGAGAGGCCCGC
>NW_006782296.1:1372052-1397721 GCF_000442215.2 Lipotes vexillifer | reverse complement strand
TAAAAAAAAAAAAAAAAAAAAAAAGGGGAAATTTGGGCACAGAGACAGACACACAGAGAGGGAAGACAAAGAATCGGAGAGATGCATCTACAAGCCAAGGAATGCCAAAGATTGCCAGCAAACCTCCAGAACCTAAGAAGAGGCAAGGAAAACTTCTTCCCTGGCCGGGGTCCCCAATTACACCCCCGCCCCCTGCCCCATACCGGTCTGAGGCCTATTAGGAACCAGGCTGCACAGCAGGAAGTGAGGGGTGGGCAAGTGAGCGAAGTTTCATCTGCCGCTCCTCATTGCTTGCATCACCACCTGAACCATGCCCCCTGACCATGCAAAAACTGTCCTCCACGAAACCAGTCCCTGGTGCCAAAAAGGTTGGGGACTGCTACCCTACAGGTCTCAGAGGGAGCACGGCCTGCCTACACCTTGGTTTCAGACTGCTAACCTCCAGAACTGTGAGACGATACGGTCTCAAGCCACTCAGTTCATGTTACTTTGTTATGGCAGCCCTAGAAGACGAATGCAGCCAGTAAATATCTGTTGGACAAAAAAATGGTGCTTCTGGTGAGACACGGCATCTCTTCACCAGCAGAGGAGGACGTATGTGTCCAGAGAGGTGACGGGGAAGGTTCCTCTCCTATTCTGCAGTGGGTGGGGAGCAGCAGTGGACAGAATAAGGCAGAATTGAACCTGAGTAGTCCAATGCCAGAGTCTGAGCTCTTCACCTCTGCACTGGAGAAGCCCAGCTGGCCCTAGAGAACCCTCCTTGCCCAGCCTCCTAGTGGCCTCCTCCCTCCCTACCTCTGCTCTGGGTAAGCAAGGAAAAATGGGACAGGAGATAATCAAGAAGGCACTAAAAAGGGAAGCAAGGATAGCATATGATCCTGAAACTTCAGGCAGACTCATACACAACACTTGCTCACAGATGGATGCCGGTAGCAGGAGGCCGGGTAATCCCCCAGTCCAGAGCTCCCACCCCACCCCCGCCCAGATGGGGGCAGAATCGTCATCGCACACAAACCACAAGTGGTTGTGCTGCTGTGGCCATGAGGCAATGATTCTTTGCCAGGGAGAATTTCAGAATCTGATTGCTGGAGGGGCCCTCAGCATGTTTTCTGGTCTCACTTCCTGCCTTTCTTCACGAGCCCTGGCACATCCAGTGATGGAGGCTGCAAGTCTCCAGGGACAGTTTGGACCCTCCACTGATTGGTGGAAATTCCTCCTTGCTCTTTAACCTGAGCTCTGCCCATCCCCTGGTCTACTCTTCAAGGCTCCCCAAACACCCTGACACCCTGACTCACTGCTGGCGTCTGCCCATTGGAGGTCATGCCATCTTGGAGTCTCCTAGGGATGTGGACAGATGCCAGGCACCTACACACCTGGCCAAGGCAAGCTGGGCAGAGAGAATATTTGGAACTCTTAGAACTCTAGTTCTCAGCCCTGGCTGAACCTGCACATCACGCCCACCCCCCACCCCAGCACCAAGCCTTAAAAATTCCAATGACTGGGAGTTCCCCGGGGAGTCCAGTGGTTAAGGCACAGCGCTCCCACTGCAGGGGGCGCAGTTTGATGGGATCCCGGGATCTAAGATCCTGCAAACCACGTGGTGCGGCCAAATTAAAAAAAAAAAAAATGGTTAAAGAACATAAGAGAGGGACTTCCCTGGTGGCACAGTGGTTAAGAATCCACCTGCCGGGCTTCCCTGGTGGTGCAGTGGATGAGAGTCCGCCTGCCGATGCAGGGGACGCAGGTTCGTGCCCCGGTCCGGGAAGATCCCACATACCGTGGAGCGACTAGGCCCGTGAGCCATGGCCGCTGAGCCTGTGCGTCCGGAGCCTGTGCTCCGCAACGGGAGAGGCCACAACAGTGAAAGGCCCACGTACCGCGTGTATCTTAACCCTATTTGAATAAATACTAGCCATTAAATTCATAAAAAAAAAAAAATAGAATCCACCTGCCAATGCAGGAGACACAGATTCGAGCCCTGATCCGGGAAGATCCCACGTGCCGCGGAGCAACTAAGCCCATGCGCCACAAACTACTGAGCCCGCACTCTAGAGCCCACGACCCACAACTACTGAGCCCGTGAGCCACAACTACTGAAGCCCATGCATCTAGAGCCCGGGCTCTGCAACAAGAGAAGCCACTACAATGAGAAGCCTGTGCACCATAATGAAGAGTAGCCCCCACGCGCAGCAACAAAGACCCAAAGCAGCCAAAAAATAAATAAATAAATGAATTTATTAAAAATAATAAAAGAATGTAAGAGAGAGTCACAGATTTAGAAAGATATTTAATTCAGCCTAAAGACAGGATATTGAACTACGTAACATCTAGGACTCTCTCACATGCTTCCTTCCACGATACCTATATCTGTGTCTATATCTGCATATCTATCTATATCTTTATATATAGATACATAAAGATATGCTTTGGGGAGGGTATCTGGACATACTGCTTTTAAATGTACTCTAGAAAAATTTAAAATCTAAGAATATACCGGAATCTTTAGTAAAAGAAGGGTAAGGAGAGACAATAGAGCTGTCAGATATTAAAGCGTATTAAGTAGCGATAAGAATTTTTTAACGTGATTAGTTTATCAATAAATGAGATAGATTTAAAATTAGTGGAATATTAAAATTGGCACCATAAAAAAAAATTAGTGGAATAGAAAACTCACAAATGCATTTGTGAAGGTAGTTTTTGACAAGCATAGAATTTCGAATCGTGATGAAAAGGCTTTTTCAATAGTGTTAAGATTTGGGGAATTCATGCGGAAGGTTAAAAAAAGGCGTCTAGCATCTGAAGCCCAGGGGAGGAGGGGGGAGAGGCAGCTGAGGAAGGGGAGCTGAGAAGGATCCTGGAAGTGGGGTGAATCCAGGGAGGGGTGTTGCCTGTGGCTACAAACACAGCTGATGTGGATTACAAGTGAGGACAGTTGGACTAGGGGCCCAGAGGAAAAGATCCTGTTTATCAAAGGCCCAAGCGGGAAATGGCTGAGGCTGGGACGGAGAAGCCAAGGAAGGGAGGTCTAGCCAGAGAGGACAGTGGGGCCTGAGGGCCCAACAGTAAGAGAGGATGCTGGCCAGTTGGGCAGCCACAGGGCTTGGTTCCGGGCACAGCTGTGAGAAAGCCTGCAGCTTCCCTGTTTCCAAGTCCTCACACTATGGTAAAGGAGTCTGAATGGCTGACTGGGTGTGTGTGGGCCTAAGGAGAACTCCAAGGAGGGTGCTGGAAGGATCAAGAGCCAGGACAGACTCTAGGCCCCAAAAGATCCCTTTCCCTTCCTTCTCCGTGGAACCTTGGGCTGTGGCCGCGGTAGGCTCTGGACACACTCATCATGTCTTCTCACAACTTAGTCTCCTTGGGAACTTCCTCTCAGAGCCACTGGAGTGGAGTAGGGATGGGGCAGGGGAGGGGGCCCGTCCTGGTTGTCCTGAGGCAAGAGACAGCAGGTGCCCAGGGGGCTGATCTGGGTGTTTCTATCTTGGATGGGGTCCCGGGAGGATCTCTGGGGCAGGTGGTCTCTGGAATGTCCATGCCCACAGGCAGCCTGGACACAGTGGCCAACTGGGGAGCCAGCTGTTCAGTCTGTCCGCTGCCAGGCCAGGCCTGTGCAGTCCCCTCCCTCCCCTGGGTCCACAAAGTCCTTTTTGTTTGCGGGGCAGGGGTGGACATTCAGCCATGGAGAAATGGGTGAACTGAGCTCTGCTGAAAGCAGCAATAACATCTTCTCTAGGGGAGAGGGGAGCCATGCTTTCTCACTCCCACCTGCCTTAAAGGCTCAGGGTGCAGGCAGCCCCTCAGTCCCCACAGAAGCTGTCCTCCTAAGGAGGCCAGTTGAGGACAAAGATAAGGTAAGTGGGGGTGAGGGGAGCTCCCAAGAACCACCTTGGAATGGAGCTATTCACTTCAGGGCTGTGCAAGGCTCCGCAAAGTAGTAAAATTTATGGCTGCTTCCATTTGAGAGCACTTCCCACACAGCTGGCACTTTGCTAAGCCCTTAACTTACTTTATCTCTTTGAAGACAAGACAACACAGCGGTCAAGAGCTCGAGTACAATCAGACAGAACCGGCTGCTACTCCAGTGAAGCAGGAGTTGTGCGACTTTGGGCAAGTTTCTCAACCTCTCTGAGCCGAAGTTTCCTCATCTCACGCCTCTGACCCCAAACCCCACGGTATTAATCACACGGTCTCCTGGGGCCACCTTCACTGCCTGGACCCGGTAGCAAGGAGCTGAGTATTAAAGAGGAAGATGTTTCAGGCCCGGCATCACAATCCCAGACAGAAGCTCCCAGCCAGGGGTAAGCCCTTGGAGGGCCCAGGATCATGGCCTGAAGCCCCCCCAGCCCCTTGAACAGGGGAAAGGAGGCTCCTGAGTTAGAAGCAGAACTGGGATGGATCACAGGGCTTGGGACCCCTGGTCCAGCGCTCCCTTCACAGAAGGCCCTCAGGGAATCTGTGCTTTTCCGCATACAGGTCCCAGAAGACTAGTCTTTCCCTCTTGTCTCTACCGCCAGAATACCCAGAATAAGTAAAGCCACAGAGACAGAACGCAGATCCATGGTTGCCTGGGCAGAAATGGGTATGGCGCTTCCTTTTGGGTTGATAATGTTTGGAACTAGATGAAGGTGGCAGTTGTACACATTGTGAAGGTACTAAACGCCACTGAATTGTTCACTTTAAAATGGTCGGTTTTATGTTACGTCAATTTCACCTCAATTAAAAATAAGGGTACCTGGGGAATTCCCTGGCCATCCAGTGGTCAGGACTCTGCGCTTTCACGGCCAGGGACGCAGGTTCGATCCCTGGTCGGGGGAACTAAGATCCCGCAAGCCGCTGGGGCACGGCAAAAAAATAAAGAAAAAAAGAAAAAAGTGTACCTGTAGATAAGAGATTACAGGAAGAAGAGTGGGCAAGTGCCAAAGCGGGAAGGGAAGGACAGCCTGAAGTGAGGGAGGGAGGACGTCGTTGCAGAAACAGGGGAGTTGGAGGTGGGGGAAAGGCTTGAGGGGGGAGGTTTCCTAGGCTGCAGGGGAGGGTGGCCTGGAGGATGCAGCTGGTTGAGGAAGCAGAGTTTGATCCTGTGAACTTGGGAGCCCCTGCCCTTTAGAGGAAGGAGGGAGAACCAGGAGGGGGAGCGGGGCAGGCGCTTTCAGCCTCCGAGCTGTTTGCTTCCTCTCAGACTTTAGACTGGAAGCTCCCGGGGGTGGGGGCAGGGACCTCATCTTCTTAGCTGCTTTTAATTTTCAGCGCAGAGCATCATCAAGGTAGGCAGTTCCTTTAGAAACCCTGGCACCAGTGGAATGAAATCGAACACATTAAGCAGCAGGAAGATCACCCACCACCCTCCCACAGCGGGGAAGTGAGGACGGCACTGAGCTGTGTGTGGGTGCCATCTCCGGGCAGTAGGGGGGCTGCCGAGACCTCCCAGGGCTGAGGGGCCACCTGTCACCCCCTTGCAGGCCCCAGAGCCCCTAGAGGACAGCACCCACTGGGGGTCTGGGATGGGGGGGAAGGGATTGGCTGAGCGCCGTGGGCTCCTTTGTCAGACCCAGGAAGGAGAGAGGGGGCAGCTACAGGAAGTAAGGAGGGGAGAGGTGCTCCCTCCGGAATCTCTCCCGCCACTTCCCTCCCCTCCAGCTCCCACAGCTCCTGCACATGCTCAGTGCGCCCTCGAATTGGGTTGGCTGGGGGAGGGCCTTGACTGGCATCCCCACTTAAAGGGCCAGTGCCATCTTTGCCCGCACCCAACGGGGCACAATGGGAACTGGCCACCCTCTTCACTCATACTGAACCACATCACCTCAGACCCCTTTCCGCACGTCCTGGCAGCTCCTCCCGCCGCCTCAGCTGCTCTGTGCACCCATCACCTCTCATTCCCTGACCCCACTGCAGGCAGGGACTGTCCACTGGACACAGGGGTGTCCACCTGGGGTGGGGAAGAAAGGAGGACCCCAGACCAGGGTACAAAATCCCTCCTGGGAACTACCTGCCTCTCTTGGCCTCCCTCCCCCAGCCCAGCTGACCGAGATGGTCCTGGAAAGCAAATGGCCATGAGGGAATGAGGCACTGAGCATCTGCTCTGGAAAGGCCTGGGGAGAAAAGGGGAGTGTGTCTAAGTCCGGCTTCCCCAGCAGATAGGGTGGTAAAGGCTGTAAACTGGAGCTTCCTCACTGAGGTGGGGTCCCAGGACCAGGCAGCTGGAGAGGGAAAAGCAAAAAGAACCCGCATCTGGCCACCGGGGCTGAGGTGGCCCTCCCCAGTGCCGAGCCCCGAGTCACACCAGCTCTACCCTGGGTTCTGGGCGCTGAGGTCAGGGACCCAGGTGGGGGGAAGGAGGTGACACTGACTCTTCACTGATCCCTCTCAGCCCCTCCTGACACTCTCCCATCCCACACCCTTCTCCTCTGGTTTTGTTTTTGTTTTTGTTTTGCCTCTCTGTTTTCTTGCCCCATCCTGAGCCCCACCAGCCTTAGGAAAATTAACCCACCTCAGTGTGACCCTGACCCAGAGCCCTTCAGCCATTGTGTGTGTGTGTGTGTGTGTGTGTCTGTTGGGGTTGCAGCAGCTTTCCTGTCTCCAGGCTCCTCAGCTCCTTGACCAAGAAAGGCCAAGCTCCTCACCTGTCCCCTCCCCCGTGTGCAGCTCCTGCCTGCTCAGGGATACACCTCCAGCACACTACACCCACACCCCTCCCCCACACTCCAGCAGCCCTCTGGAATCCTCTCTCCCCTCCTAGTTACTTTTACACACACACACACACACACACACACACACACACACACACACCCAGGCCTCGGGTAAACAACCTTGTCCTGGCCCTGGCCCTCCCCTCTCCCTCCAGCTCCATGCTGAGGAATGCAGCAGCTGGGAGGCTGCCTGCACCCTGCCCAGGGGCCTTCATGTCCCTGGCTAGCACCCCACAGGGGAAGGCCAGCCTAAGGCCAGCTTTCCTGGAATCCAAAAGCTGCTTCCTCTCTGAGCCTTGGGTTTTCCTTCTGCAAAGTGGGGACAATCATTCCTCTAGCCCTTCCTGACAGAGGTGTGTGGGATCAAAGGGGAGGGGGCTAGGACTCCCAGCCAGGGTTGGGTGGTGGGAGACCCCAAAGATGGGAGATTTTGCTCTCTTAAAACCCATCCCTTCCTAGGATCTGTTCTGGCCTTACTTCGCTGTAGAACACGCTGGAGAGGTCTGGGTGTGACAGGGCAGAAATGAAAGTTGTCCTGGCAACACACAGGATTTTTCAACATTTCCATCCCAGCAGCTCCCAGGCCTGAGCCCTTCTCTCGCGCAATGTGGCCTGTCAAGATGAGCTTTCCTGGAACTGAGGTTAGGCTGGGCCCGCCAGGCCTCTGCCCCTCCCTGTGCACGGTGGCAGAGCCAACACAGGCTCATTGGTGAGTTGACTAACTTCCCCTCCACCACCGCAGCCTGACACTCTGCAGCCACAAGAACAAGAGACAAGGTGTCTGGGGAGAAGTGGGTCTGCGTGTGAGGGGTGTGTGAGCTCGCTTCAGAGCCCAAGACTGCTGGTGTGTTGGTGGCATATCTGGGCTGACTCAGCTCTCTATCAGACAGACAGGTGAGGGGCTCACCTCAGAGGGAATTAACCACACAAGTGATTAGTCTAAAAGCAGCAGGATGCACAGACGCACGGCAGGCACCTCGAAAGCCAAGCCTCCAGCTCTGCTAAGGATCGATCCCCTGTCCAACCAGCCTTGGGCTTATTTTCCATCAGGAGAAAACTCCCCTTGAGCGCTTTCTTGTAAGTGCTCTTCTAGGAGGTCAGGGGGCAAACCTAACCTCCTGCCCAACCCCCAGCTGGGAGATGGGGTGCGGGAGGGGAGGCTGTCAAGCACAGAGAGACACAAGGCACCCAGACCTTGTCTAGCCCAGCCCTCTACACTGTGGGGAGGACAGGGAAAATACAGGGAGCCTGGGAACAAACCCTGAAGAAACCCCTGGACTTGGGCCTAATCCTCTCCCCTCCCGGGGAAGTTCCCAGGTCCTCACAGCAATCTTGCATCTTAAGTCAGGCTCTGGCTGAACCTGGTGACTCCTGACTGAGACCCCTCCCGCCTCTGCCTTCCCCTCTCTAAAACCTTCAGAACAGTCTGATGGCCCCCAGATACATGGAGCAGATTTCAGGCATTCTGGAGACGCTGAGAAGCCCCCATTGCAGGGGTCTGCTGTCCTCCCAGGCTGGGGGCAGCCCCAGGCCTCTCTGCGATGGAAGTGCTTTGATTCTCAGAGCAGCCCTAGTGAAATCAATGCTAGCCACTCCCATGTGATCTCACCAAAATCATTTAATTCCTTTGTGAAAAATAAGATGACATCAAAGAACAAACTGTGGAAATGACAAGATGGAAGCTGGAACCTAAATGAGCTGTCCTCAGGGGGCGCAGAGGTGCTGAGACCTGCCTCCTTGAGACTCGGCTGGCCTGAGTGTGTACAAAACGGGACCTTCTCCTTGGGTCAGCCTGGATGGGGGGGGCACCCCTAGGTGCCCCGCTCCCCACCACGGCGGCCACCTTCTCGGTTCCACATCTCATTCTCCTGCCGAAGCCGCTGGTTCTCCGTCCGGAGCCTCTCTACCTCGGCGGCCAGCTCCTCCACCTGGCGACAGGGCCGCTGGCTGGTGCACCCCTGCAGCTGCTGCAGCCTCCTCGTCTCCTCCTCGGCCTGTGACAGCCGCCTCTCCAGATCCAGGTAGTCGCGCACCAGCTCCTGCTTGCTGCGGCCCTGCAGGCTCTCAGTGTGATAGCGCTCATAGGCCTCGGAGAAATCCCTCTGCTGGAACTCCCCATGAGCTCGGCCCCTCGAGTCGCTGTCCCCGGCCTCACTCTCCCCACTGGAGCCTGGGTGAGAGGCCCCTTGGGGCACATCCAGGTTGGGCTCCTCGGGGTCTCTGTCGTTCATCAGGAACTGCGTGGTATTGTAGGGTGCCACGGGCTGGCCTTTGGCGAACATCTCCTCTCGGACCCGGGAGGCCCGCTGGCTCTGCCTCTCATCCCGCTGTTGCTTCTCAGCCCAGCTCAGCTCCAGGTAGGGCCGCCAGTGCCGCTTGCGCTTTGAAGGCCGCCGGCGGTGCTTCTTCCGTGCCAGTACGGCCTCCACTGAGCAGCGCCCTGGGCTCTGGGCCCGGGGACGCCTACCGTTCCAGCCTAGGCCGCTGCCGGGAGGATCTTCCTCCTCTGAGTGGCTCTCCATCCGGGGTGTCAGGGGCAGGGAACCTCCAGGGTCATGAGGCTCGGGGGATGTTTTGGGGCTCCCAGGAACACGAGAGGTCTAAAGAGAGAGGAAAAAGGAGGACAGATCACAGATGGCCCGTCTCATGGTACAATCCTCTGTTCATCCAGCCTGAAGCCGACCTGCCCACACCCAGCTCACTTGGTCCCTCTCTAGCCTCGCACCTTCTACAACCATTTGTCTGTTTCTGGGCTTACCTGTCTACTGTCTGTCCCCCAACCCTCCCCAGGCAAACTCATGGTGAGAGCCAGAATCTTGCCTGTGTATTTCACTCTGTAATTTCAATGCCTGGAACAGCACCTGGCACAGAGCAGACATTCAATAAATACTCTTTGAAATGGGATGGGAAGTGGCTCCTGATGTATTGTTGGTTGATCAGAAGCCCAAAGGGCACTTGCTCTTCCCTCTTCCTAGAAAGCTTATCTTTCAGACAAAGCTGGTTTCCTTGCAAGTGACCTGTACAGTCCCAGAGAGCCCCCCATTCAGAAAAGCCCCATGCTTTGCTTAATGCTCTGCTGTCATTGTCTTGAATTTCTTAGTAATTTTTGAATTAAGAGCCCTTTGCACTGACCCCACAAATCATGTTGCCAATCCTGCTTCCAGCTACTTGCATAACTGATTCTTTTTCATCCTTTAGGGTTAAGTGCCAATGTCAGCTCTTCAGAGAGGCCCTCCCTGACCACCCTATCTAAGTAGCCCCCATTCCCCTTCCCGGTGACTCCCTGTCATGTGACAGTTAATGTCCCACTTAGCATTTAGCACATTACCATTTACCACTTGTCTTTCTCCTAGAAGAATGTGTCCTGTCTGTTCAGCTCACCACTGTGTCGCTAAGCATGGCCCAAGGTGAGTGCTCAATAAATATATGTTAAATGACATAAGCCCAGAAGTGGGGGGTATCCAAAAGATATTGGAACATGAGACTCTCGCTTCTGTCATTCTAGGGTGAATGGAGTGTATTTATTCCAGGCACAAGTTGGTATCACTCTTCTATATGAGGGGCAGGAAAGCACTAGGGAGAGGAAGGGCCAATCTCCAGTCTGTAGCCCAGAGAATTCTACACCTTATCTAAGAGGCGGAAAGCATTCTGTCAAGCGTGCGTGTGTTCAGGGCATCTGTTTATCTCTGCCGTGGTGAGGGCGGGAGTACTGAGTCTGGGGGAGGAGAATGAACTGCTGGAAGTCTGTGGTTTGGGGAATTCTAATAATAACCACCACCACTGGGACAGTGTTTTATAACGTTCAACACGGTTCAGAGACATCTGAGCATAGGTCTACACGAGTGTAGGGAGTGTACTGGGGGGTGCATGCAGCCCTGTTTAAGAGCTGGAGGTGTGTTAACGTGCATCTTGGAGACCCCAAAGTTCTCTTCATAATTTGGGATGGGGTACGTTGGAGTGTGTGTACGTGTGTGTTGTTTGTTGTGTTGTATTGTTACTTTACCTGCAGGGAGAATGTCATAAAGTAACAATACAATCAAGAGTGACAGGCCTTGTCACCACCAGTGTCTTGGGCCAACTGAGAAGACCTTCTGCCCCACCCAGGAAGAGGCAAGGCCACTGGAAGTCCGAGGCAGGGGGGCTTGCTTCGGTGCACACAATCATTCACCCGTTCCCAGCCCCCCACCCAAGCCAGCCCTGCCCCTCAGCCCCACATGCTGCCTCCCTCCTGAAGGCTTGTCCCCTTTCCACCATTACCACTATTGCAGATAAGCTGTGTGATCCCGGGTGAGTCATTTGCCCTCTCTGAACCTTCAGGCCCTGACATGCCATGAACTCCAAATTAAATAAATCTGGAAAATTTACTGGAAGTAGCTAGGTAGGGTGGATCAGAGGACTAGAGTTCCCTTCTTACCTATAGGGAGCTGTGGACTAGGGGAGAAGAATGGGCAAGGTGGGGGCCGGTGAGAGAGGGCATAGGGTGGGAGGGTTTGGGCTCCTGTTGCCAGATCAGAAGGTGATGTTCTCTGAGGGCCTGATACAATCTGTCTCTCCCCTCCCTCCTGGGTGATTTCCTGCCCCCTAACCTCCATCCTAAATTATGAACCGATGGCTCGAACTCGTCTCCCTGCCTCAGACTTGGTTCACAGCCTAGACAAAATGCAAGGCAGTGTTTAAGACGCTAAGTTTAAACCCTGCGTCTTCTGCTTGCTGGCTGCGTGATTCTAGAAAAGGCATGTCAGCTCTCAGAACATCAGCTTCTTTGAAATGGAAATAGTAATTTCTACCCTGAATGGCTACTAGGATTTCATGAGATAGCACAGAATTAACATCTGCCACATTGCTCAGCGCATAGTGGGGACTCATTTAAAAATACTGGTTTTCCAAATCCACTAACACATCTGAGACAAGAAGCCAGGATCCCAGTTGGCAGGACCCATGTTCAGGGCACTCAGGTGGTTGGGAGAATGGGGCTTACCTTGGCCTCCTCCAGGGCTGCTGGTGACTCTGTGTTAACAGTTGGTCTGGTTTGGAGTAGCCACCTTCTTCTGTTCCAAATCTTTCAGCAGATGCCTTTTAACTAGTGACACCTGCTTTAAATAATAGAAACCTAAGTCCCGAGGGAGAATTTTCAGGAAAACTCTGGCTACCCAGCAAATTTTTACCAAGTCAGCGGCAGCCATTTTGTAGCACCAGACCTGCACACCCTCATTTTCAAATGAAGGGCCGCCTCCAGCCTGGTTTTCACACCTCCAGCCAGCATGGGGTCAAATGGAGATTAAGGGGCCATCTCCTCAGTCCTGTTCCTCAGGCCCCAGGCCAGGGCTTACATCCTATACTCTTCTCCTGAAACTCACTGAGGCAGGCTGGCAGTTAGGAAGCTAGGCCTAAGCTTTGTTCCCCCAGCAACCAAAGAGGGCAAAAGACTGCCTGGGGAGGCGAAGACACAGCAATGACCTGGACAGGCTGGGAGTGGAGTGGGTCGGTGGCTCCGACAAGCCCGAGGAGGAGTCCTTTCCCCACTGCCTCCAGCAGCCCCAACCTTGACTGTAGGCCCCCACCTCCTCCCCAGGCTGGGCTCCGGAAGTCATCACCTCAAAACACACGACTGGGCCCAGCCTGGGGCTGAGGCCTTTTCATCTACAGGGCCTGGCCTGCCTCCCTCCTTCTTCTCAGGATGGGAAACGGAGGAAAGGGTAAGAAGTCTTCGCACTACAGGCAGCTGGGAGGGAAACCCAACAGGGATAAGGAAGGATTCCTTGGAAGAGGGGAAATGATCCGGGAAGGAGATTTTGCAAAGGCGGAACTGACCTATTTGCTGTCAGGGGCTATGCACAGGACTACATCTGTGTGTCTTTCTGTGCGACCGCCTGTCTGCAATTCCCAACGGCTCAGCCCTACCTCTTGCTGCAGTTGCTGCAGCTCTGGTCAAGCCGCTCAGGTACTGAGGTTGGGGGGAGGCCCCCAACCCCGTCCTGGCAGCGCGGTGCCTGCTGGGGATTGTAGTTCTTCTAGCTAGGGAAGGCGGATCAAGATCCTGTAATTTCAACAGGCACACAGAAAACTCTAAAACCCATCTACCCTTGCGCGAGTGGCGTCCCGCGCTCACCGATGCCTCCTTTGATTGGTCCACTCGCCTGCCAATATTCCCTTTTTCGTCAACGATTAGCTGTGCGGAAGCATAATACAAACGCCTTTCCCAGCTCAATTAAAGAGTTCATTGATGGCGTTAATCTTTACTGGGCAGAAAACAGATCCGGCTGAGGGGGAGGGGCTTGGACGCGGAGGGATCCTCGGCTCTAGAGGAAGGCGACGAGAAGGATCGGTGGCCGCCGCCGCCATTTTGGGCTGGGAGGAGGCAGCGGAGGGACTCGCTGCGCAGTGAGAGCACCCCATGGGGGGTGGTCCGGGCGTGGGGAGAGGCCGGGCCGAGTGGGCTGCCTGAAGTGGCGGCGCCGGGAGACGGCGGGGGGTGGGACCGGGGACCGCGGGGGGGTGAAGGTTGGAGTCTCTCTGGCCGGGCCCGGTCCTCAAACCATCCCGGCAGCCCCGCAGCCTCGCCTCTCACAGAGGGCGGGGTTCTTGGGTAATTACCGCGTATTTCCCGAGACCCCAGCTGAGTAGAGACCGGGTGAAATGACTCTCCTTTGCTCTTTCCATGGGGGCGCAGATCTCGATGCCGAGCTCCGCTAAGTTCTTTCCCCACCCCCATGCGGCCTGGGTATAGCGGCGAGGCCCGGCGTAGCGGGAACCCCCACTTCGATGGGCGACGCGGGGGCGGGTGGAGGTCGCAGCTCCGACTGCGCGTCCCTCTGGCGTGGCAGTCAGCTGGAGGCTCCGAGGGCAGAGAGCCAGGTGCACCCACCATCTCCCCCCGTACACCAAGGCCATCCCGCGGCCAGGGCTGTGAACAGGAACAGCCTTCTTCCTACTGTAGCAACCACTAATTCTCCCCAGGGACCAGCTAGATCGGGGCACGTGGAAATCTCTGAGCGCTCTTGCCCTCGAGATCTCTCCTGTCCAGCCCCGATTCTCTGAACGACCTGACCTCGCACGTCGCCAGCCGCTTTGGGAAACTCCAAAAGTGTGCTGTTCCACATCTCTTGAAAGTTTACACCAAAGGGGTTTGCGCTTTTGCCCTTTGCAGAGTTGGGACACAAAACAACTTGGAGTCGCCACGGTTCTGGGAATAAACATGGAGTGGCCCATTTCGGATGCTTCAGGAACATCTGTTTGCATTTTGAAATCTGAGCCATAACTTTTACCAAAACTTTTTGGAGATGGCCGCCCTCCTAAAGGAAAAAACGAACTAATTCCAACGTAGTCTTTATAAGGCTACAAATTCTTTACGGTTTAAAGAACTTTTCTCCCACAGACGAAACAAAATGGGGGGAGTATTTTGCCACTGGTGCATTGTTACTAGGGAACCTCTATTTTGAAATTCCAAGTAATTGAAAGTCACTTCTGTGGATCCCAGATGGCCACCAAAATAGAAATTGCAGTTTTGAGCTACTTAATATACGTGGCGTTTGGGGGAGCAGGGGAAACCTACTTTGAGAAAATAAACACTCAACATCATAGCTGTAGCAGCTTCTTAAGGATTGAAGTTTGATGTGAAATTCTTTTCTTGAATTGCAGATGAAACCATTTTGTTTCTTACTGCTTGAAATCTAAATTCAGAGAGATTCATAGGTCAGGGGTAGCTTAATGTTGTTGCTAAAAGGTCAGTTGAAATTATGCCTAGGTAGACTCGTAATTAGGAGAGTGACTGGGCGGTGAGCTTTATCTTAGAGGGTACCTTGTGGTGCGTCTCATTGCTGATTACAGATGGTCAAATCGTTCCGAAGCATTTGGCCTTAATAGCAAAGTTTCTTCAGAACTGAAGCCCTGTTCCTCCTATTAATAAAGTGATTTTTTTTTTTAAGTTGTAAGAGTGACAGTTCCATAGCTTTAACTGTTTTCTCCCTTTGCCCCCCAGATGTTCTCAGAGAAAGTCTTAGAACTGGATTGCAAAAATACGATCACCTTTGACTCAGGTTAATCTAAAATTTGAACCACTTACCCTAAATAAAGCTTCAGGACACTTGATTCATGCTGTGGGTTGACTTGGCTTATGTCATGTTCACTTCACACTGTTGTTCAGATCAAGAGAATATGCCAGTTAGGAAAAGCTGACACTAACTTGGTAGGAGTTAAATAGGTGTAGCTGAAAGGGGCTTTAAAGATTATCTTTGTGGTTCCTCTGTCAAGAATTTAATGGTGGAGGATCTCAGACTGTGATTCATCCTCCATTGTGAAGTAATCTAGTTAAACCTTTGGAAGCTACTAAGTGGAGAATACTGTACCAGGTGCAGAAATTTGGTACTCATTTTTAAAGATGAAAGCTTATCATATTTAAGGTTGACCCATAAGCTTTTCCATTCCTTGATAAGAAAAGTTGGGAGTAAAATCAGTTTATTAACGGTCCCTTGGTTATCTACTGAGCAAAACACAGCACTGGAAGTTAGGGACTCCCAAGTTCTATTTCTGTGTGTGCTACCACAGATTTGGTTGGCTTGGCTAGAGGCCAAATCCTGAAGATGAGGCCAAACTGGCCATTTTGTTGCTGAGTCTATTGTCTAACTTTCGACTAGACCTTCAACTTCCTCCTCAGCTCTCCTCTTTCAGATGAGTTGCTTTGTGGTTTATGACAAATTCTACAAACCCTATATGCCTCAGTTTCCTAATTTGAAAATGGTATCAATGCAGCCTCCCTCATAAATACCTTGGGTAACTACTCTTCAGTGGCCATGTAAACATTTACTTGCTCTAACTTTGTTACTTGGAAACTTTAGGAGTTCTGCTTCAAAGGTTATTTGGGGCATTTGGGAGGCCTGCCTTACCAAAGTGGGGCCTTGGTTGCCATGGGCCATCCAAGTCGGTTGAACAAGGGTCAGTCTCAGGGTACCAAGCAGTTGTTACCGCAAGTCCTGGATGTTTGACGTTTGCCTGCTGGCCACCTCCTGGGAGTAGTGGCTCTGTGTGGTCGGCGTTCATTGACAGGCAGGAGTAGTTCTTTGCAGCAGTCCTCCTCTTCAGGATGAAGATACTTGCTTCTGAACTATTTGATTTCCAGTTTTTTACTTTGTTGAGCCCTCACCATCCTCTTCTCTGTCTTTTCTCTTTTTAAATTCAAATGTTTGCTCTTTTAAATGCACTTTTAGTAAGACCCAGAGAGGAGGGTAGAGCTAACCTCCTAGACATTCCCTTCCATCCTCTGGTTGGTCTTCTGCCTTTGCCTGAAAGTTGTCTGGGAGTTATCCAGGCATGCAGAATTGCGTGCTTAAAGCCAACTTCAGAACTTCAGATCTTCTCCAACGCTCTGGAGTCTAGGACAAATTCTACTCAGTAGTTTACGAGAGCAGTGATGCTGTCATTTTCTCAAATTCTTGTGCATGGAACACTCTACAATTCCTACATTTTCCTTCAGGAATATCCTTTTTGATCACCGTAGATCCAGGGCTTTTTAACACTTGACACACAGTCAGTGGATGTGTATCAAATAGAATGTGCCTTCAGATGAGGGTTTACAATACTCTTCTGAATTTTTGCTCTTTTGGGAAAATTTTAAGCCAAATGTAACGAGGGAAAGAATCACTAGCTGTTTCAGGAGGCTTACCAACAGTTCCTGGTACCAGCTCAACCATTTGAAAGAATTTTGTTGGTGTGCAGAAGTTTGTTAGTAAACTACTAGGATTATTCTGCTGTTACCCATGTTACATCATTTGTCATAATTGAACTGCCTCAAAGTAAAGCCTAAGAAAAACTTCATTCAGGAGGATTTGTGAGAGCTGTGTTATTGATCTGTCTGAAACCAGCCTTTGTTTTTTCAACAAGAAATGAAATGAGGTTGTATGCTTTCCAGCATTCAAAGACAACTGGCAGAAATTGGCCAAATAGTGAATCTTTGCCTCCTAGACCATATATTTTGTCTTACTTACAGAGTATGACTATTACCCTTTGGTAAGCAGATCCCACTCTTCAGGGCCTGAATTTGACATTTTCTTTTAAAAATTAGTTTTTATTTCTAGCAACAACCATTTACACTTTACACGAGAAAGGATAGTGGAATTTTATTCCAATAATCTTGCTTGAGAAATGTGAAAAATCATTTAAAAAAACTCACAAACTCAGGTGTACTTAGGTACAAGTACAGTGCTATTTAACTCTAGCCAGCTTTTCTGTCACACTGTTGTGAATACTTGTTTCCTTCTGGCGGTGTTAAGTGGACAGGGGGACACCTGTAGTACCTTACCTAATATTTGACTAAACATTGGTTTTCTGAAGGTAGACTATTTAGTTGTGGATTTTGTTTATTTCTGTAGATTCCCTCTTTGATTTCTCTCACTTTTGAAGTCACTGGGGTAAAGTATATTTATTTATATTTCCCCAAGCAAAGGATTTTTATTTTACTCTGGACAAAGTGAAAATTAAAATACTGATCAAATGGGCAACTGCTCTGGTCTTAAAAAGAACCAATAATAATACCAATGGTACCTTACTTTTGGATAGCCTATTTTCATGCTGTCTCCTTTAGTCCTTAACAGCAGTTATGTGAAGTAGGCACGGCCCCATTTTGCTGATGAAGAATTAGGCTCAGAGAGTTTAATAAGAGATGTGTCCAGGGTTGTACTGCTAGTATTTGTCAAAGGTATAACTAGGAGCCTGGTTTTTGACTCCTAGTCTGGTCTAATTTTATAATGTTTTCTCTCTTTAGATACCTAGTCCATTTTTCAGAACTAAACCAATCTGGAGCTCCTTGGCTTGTTCCCCTGCAAACTGAAATCTAAACGGCTCTGTCTCTTGAGGGTCACTTTAGGTTATAGGCTGGCCTAAGAAAAGTTTTCCTTACTCAAAGGAGGATTAAGCAGTCCAGCCAGCTGTCTCCAAAATTTGGGAAGTGCTTTGCCCTGGCTGGATATCCAGGCCCCAGTATAAGAAAGAGAACTGAAATTGCTAATGTGTAAGCATGATCTTTGGAGCAGCTCATTTACAATGTTTAGCAGAAAAGCCTTTAGTGAAAGGCTAGAGTGGACTTGAGGATCATTTGTCATGATCCTGTTAGTATAGGTAATTCAGAATTTTTTCTCTCTGCCCTTAGAACAATATGTTAGGTGTTTCAATGTAGAAAGTGGTGATAGAAAACTGAAATTTTGCACAAATCTCATCATTCTAAGAACATAAATGCAGTAGGTGCCTTTGAAAGCAAAATTCAGGCAGAAAGTTGCATATCTCAAGGTAAATCAAAGTAATTTATGACAGTTACTTAAAGCTAAATATTTATATATTTTTTAAGACTGGATTGAATGTCTCCTAAAACTTACACTTTTTTCCTGATGATAAATGCACTAAGAGTCTTTCTAAGACTAATAGAGAAACAAGATGGTTATATTTAAATCCATCTTGTTAAGTAAGCAGAGTTTCTGAAATCAGAGGTCATCATTGCTGCATCTTGTATAGTTCAGTCAAAATGAGGCTTCTGCTGTGCACTGTAAAGGCAGAGGGCAGTGTTGCTGCTTCTGGGACTGCTGCATGACGTCATGGCAGAAGGAAAATTAAAAACAAAAACTATTTCAAAATAGACTTTTAATGTAATTTTTAGGCCAAAGGAAAGCTGATCAAACATCGTCTCCAGTGGACCATCTGCCAGAATAGGGCCAGCTCAGTCCAGCTTTGAAGGCCCTGAGTCAGGCTTAACTGCCATAATTTCCCTTGATTCATGGATTTGTGTATATGCTTCTCATGCATCATAAGGTGCGTTTCACTCTTGACATACCCACCACCTCCACTACTTCGTTTAGCTGCAAAAGCAAGCTTCCCAATGGGAGGTTTTTTCCCAGGGGTTCTTAACCTTCAAGGAGTTTGATAATTTCATGTTCTCTCAAACCCTCTCCCCAGAAAAATGTACACATAATACAAGTCTACATATAATTGCATGGGGTTCATGGAGCCCAAGGCCCCCTATGGTTTCTAAGGCCCCATGTGACGGAACCCCTGTGCTAGTGACTTGAACAATGCAGTTGCTCTAGGGAAACACTGACACAGGGCAGGTAAAGATGGGCTGGGTTAATCATGGTGACAGGAGGGAACAATCTTACAATTTCTTACTATTTTGATTTGGGGGCAGAAATTAATTCCCAGGGCCTCCCTGCATTTTCAAGAGCAGAACTACTCAAGGACTAAGCAGCTATCAGTAGTTTAGGAGATTGAGAATAGCGGCTGTATAGGGAAGGTGCATGGTTCCCACTTGGCCCCTAAGGACTTAATTTAGCTCCTTAACCAGAAGCTTTACATTTGGTTTGCAGTGAGGGGGCATTTCTAATTTTAGTTTGACTCTCATGGAAAGGTGGACAGCTTCTATTCCTTTTTTTTTTTTTTTTGGTATAGGGAGCACCTAAGTATTGGACAATTAGGGTTAAGTCCTTGGAATGCCCCAAGTGGCCATTTCCTCTATAAATTTAATATTCTCTACCTCTGAATATTTTAACATAAAGAGCTGCCTCACAAGTTTATCCAACCATTGCTTGCACTAAGAAAGCAAGAGGTTTACGAAGAGCCTTTTCCAGGCATCCAAGAACTCCTTCCAGCCTTATTGGGAGGAGAGGGGAATTACTAAAACCACACTTGTAGGAATGAAATGAGGCTGTCAGTTGTCTAACCTGACAAACTGCCAAATTAGGCTCACGTTTTTGTTAATAGAGTTTTGAACGGCTATTGAGAAGCAGAATTAAAATGTTAAGCTGCTGATTGTAGTTACTTCCTACTCCCCAAACACCCAACACTGGTTTATTTCTCCAGCATCAAGAAAGAAAACCAAGGCACTAGAAAACAAGCACACTTAAGTACTGAAGATAATTAAATCTTTATATTTTGCCGGAACTGTATATTGTAGCACACTAAAACCCATTCAAGGGAAAACTGGGCAAATTGAAAATTCTCCCATTAAAGATTGTTTTTAGAAAATGGACAAATTAGATGATTCCCTTACCCCCCAAAAAAAGGCAATCACATAAATCAGTACTATTCTGAATTAGCTCTAGAAATCACACTGAAACTACATTACATTTACAAATATTAAATTTATTATAACTAGAACGAATTTAATGGTTCTCAGATTTGGCCACCTTATAGCTCCATTTAAGGAGGGGATTTTTAACAGAAAAATGCTTTATAACTTGGTCAAATTACACATTAAAAAAGAAAAAAACTCCTAAAGGAAAACAACAAAAGCAACCCTTCAGTTTCACATAACTAAAGAACAGGAGAAAGTACACAAGCTACATCATAGCTAAATTTACCAAACCAACCAAAGCCAGGGGGGATTTCTTTTCTGATTATGTGTCATAAAAAGGTCCACTGTCTTATATACACATGTATATAATGTTACATTCCGTCACTGTAAAAAGTCCCCTTTGCCCCCCTCCCCCCCCAAAAGTTTCAGTCTAGTCTCCAAACTTGGACAGCGGTGCTCGCTCCTGCTGCCGGTGCAGTTCGTTCTCCGTCAGCAGCTGGAGGTTCTCGGCGCGCAGCCGGTCTAGCTCCAGCTCCAGCTCCCGGACCCGCGCGTCGTCGCCGCCCAGCCGCTTGCTTTCCAGCCGCAGCCGGTTATTCTCGTCCTCCATGCGCGAGAGGCACTTCTCCAGCTCCAGGTACTCTTTGATGAGCTCCTGCTTGCTCATGTTCTGCAGGCTCTCCGCGTGGTACCGCTCGTAGGTCTCCGAGAAGTCCCGCTGCAGAAACTCGCTGCCGTCTCCTCCCATCCCGTCGCTGCCCCCATCCTCCTCGCCCGCTTCTTCCATAAAGTCCTCATCGCTGGTGTCGTCAGATTTGGCAGCGGCCCGTTTGGGATAGAGGCCGGTTTTAAGATCCGGCTCCTCCTGGTCGTGATCATCCATGAGGAACTGCGTGGTGTTATAGGGAGCCACTGGCTGGCCCTTGGCGAACATCTCGGCTCGAATCCTCGAAGCTCGCAGGCTCTGTTTCTCATCGAACTTTTTCTTCTCCTCCCAGGTCAGCGTGTAGTACGGTTTCCAATGCCGCTTCTTCTTGGAGGGGCGTCTCCTATGTTTTTTCTTGCCCAGCTGTCTCTGCTGCTGTCCCCACGCCTCCTCGCCCCCTGCGGTAGAAGCCCCCAACTTGTTGGCCTTCGGCCTCTGTTCCCCTCCCGCCGCCGGCTGGGGGGCACCGCCAGCGGACAAGTCGTCCCCATTCTGGCCCTTCTCACCCGCTTCCGGACAGCTGGATTCTGGGCAGACCTGGGTCTGCACGGGAGGCGGCTGGAGCTCCACGCTCCCTTCCCCGCCCAGCCCCGGAGAGCCACCCGACTGGGGGGACGCTCTCGATTGCCACCTACTGTCCTCCTCCGGCACCCGCTCCTCCGCGCCTGGGGGGCGTTCAGAGTTCGGCTCTTCATGGACAGCAGCAGCACCTGTACAGTTGCTAGTTTGAGGCTGGTGCTGATACTCTGACAAGAGTGGTTCGGCCATTGTTAATAGAATCCTCTTCTCGGAGTTTGAAGAATTTTGGCTGTAAGTCCTTAAGGAAAAAAGGGTTTTCTTTTCTTTCGAAAATGTCCAGCACAGTCCTCTTCGGTCTGTAATTCCTGCAGTGATGCCTTCAGCCAATCTTTCTGTCAGCAAACTCCAGTTGCAATTTGGGGGCGCTCAAGTCAGTAAAGGGTTAAGGGCCCACAGCGCGGCCGGCTAGCGGGTCCAAGGGGGTGCAGCAGCAGCAGAACAGTAGGTGTTGTGCAGAGGGGGTGGGCCTCAAGCCTCCCCACAGAGCGCCCCCGCGATCAAGGAGTTGGTGGGCAAGGAGATTAGGTTAAATCCAACGGGCTAAACCCAGCCCCGAAGGGGTTAAAACTACCCGATGACGCTGACTCCGAGGGGCCGGATCCACAAAGGGTTAAATCCCCTGCCGCAGAGCCCACAAGGGGTTAAAGTCCCAGAGCCACCTCCTCCCACTTCCACGGGTGTCGCTCCAACCCGTGCTCCCACTTCCTTAGGCCCGGCCGGAGCCTCAGCCGAGGACAGACAAACTCATCTCCCCTTTGGCTCGATGCTCTGCTCAGCTCAGTTCTCCTCCGCCTCCTCCTCTTTTTCCTCCCTCCCTCCTCCCCCCTCCGACAGCTCCTCTTCCGCCTCCTCCCCCGACTTCCCCTCCCAACCTGCCTCTCCACCTGCCAACTTCCAACTGATGCCTCCCAGCCCTCTGCGCCCCTTTTATATAGAAGACGGTCCGCCCCGCCCATGCGCATGCGTAACGGAGTCCCCATCGCAGGAAGCTGGGAGTCGTAGTTCCCATCTTTCAGGCCCGCCGTCCTCTCGCGCCGTGCGACGTAGCCAATCCCAGGGCGCGTCGGGGGCGTCTTCCAGGCCGCCACCTTCCATCGTTTATCCCTCGCTAGAGAAACGTGAGCGCCCATTGGTCAAGAGGCACATGTCTCGCCGAGGAAGGAAGGCCGATCGCAGAGAAGATGGGGCGGGTTCTGGACCATACCATTCTGCTTCAGGAATACGAGAAGATTCGATGGCCTATGAGGGCCCGCACAGAATATTTTTATGAAAAGGTGCGTCTTAAAGGCTACTATTGTATTCTGTCCTCAGCGGAAAGGTTCTGAAGGTCATAAACACTTGTTAGCTAAAGCAAGAATGGTTTACTCCTAAAAAGTAGTCCCTAAAGTGTAAACGAGTATTTAATTCTGTAAAGAGAGATATTGGCCCATGGCTAATATTTCTCGATTCTTAAAATTATAGGAATGTCTTTAAGGTGTGTGGTTAGTGACTGGGACTGACGTTTGCGGAAGGATATTGTGAACACATTTCTGTTTAAAAAAGCGCATGAAGAAGTAAACAAATGAAGAATAAAAAGTGCCGCCTTAAAGGGACAGTGTGACTGCGTTAAGGCATTAACCTCGGACTAGGCCTCAGAAAATGAGAAAGCAGGTTCGAGTCCCGGTTGACGTCCGCCTTCGGACTGGTCTCGGGACCCTTGGCCGAAAGTGGCCGAGTCCCAGCCCCAGCGTAGTCCTTCTGGGCCACCGCCGCCCCAGGGGCCAGTGCAAAATGGTGGGCCGTGACCGAGGCTCTCGCCTGGGCCGGGAAGCACCGGGTGTGCGCCCTGGGCTCCCCCGAGACCCGGCCTGTAAGGCCTCGCCCCCTCCTCCCCCTCCCAGGGCCTCAGCTTTTATCGAAGAAAATGGTCTTCTGGGGCCGTCTTGGTCTCTTCAGTTGGGAACCGACCAGGAAATTTTCCTGAGCCCGGACAGGAGAGTCCAGGGCTGCTGCTGAGCCTCTGTTGGGGGAGGGGTTCGAAGTTAATACTGAGTTGAAATAATCAAGCCTGGCTAGTCGAGAGAGAAGGGGGAATCATCCACAGAGGCTCTTCCTTGTCAGTGGGCGCTGGGCAATACCGGGAGGGAAGCAGAGCCAGGGGCTTCCGCGAGGAGGAAGCCTTGCCCAGAAATGGAGGCAGGGGGATTCTGGCCCAGAACTGTGGGACAGATTCATGGCGGGGTGGAGGGGGGCGGCGGCATAGTCTCCTTGTGGAAATTCTCCAGATTCCAAGCTCCCGCCCAAAGGACAGGGGCCGGGAGTAGCCCAAACCCTCCGCCCAAATCACTTAGGCCTAAAATCTCCCCGAAATCTGTTTCTCCCACTTTCCATGCGCACAGTGACCCGTTCTATTCTTACTGTTCTTACTATTTCTTCCTCAGCTGCCGTGTATTACATTCCAACCGCTTTCCACCGCACAACGTTCTCTTACACACAGAACCATTTGCCCCACCACAACAGCCCAGTGAGTTAGGCAAGGTAGGGATTATTGTCTCCAGTTTAGAGATAAGAAATCTCAGAAATTGACTTGTCCAAGGTCACATGACAGTTGAGTGGCAATTTCAGCTAAAGCGAAGGTCTTTGTGTGTGACCCCGTGCCATTTTTCTTTCTGTCACAAACACAGAATTCCTTTTTTTTTCTTAAGAACGCTAGATTTGGTTCCTTTTCATCTCCAACAGCTTCAGCCAGCCTAATTCAGGTCCTTATTTCTTTTTTTTTTCCTCTCTCTCCTTTTTTACCCTCTCCCCCACCTCCTTTTTTTTTTGGCTGCACCACACAGCATAAGGGATCTCAGTTCCCCAACCAGGGAACGAACCTGGCCCCCTGCAGTGGAAGCGGGGAGTCTTAACCACTGGACCACCAGGGAAGTACCCCAGGCCCTTCTTCACTTAGCAAACATCGGATAGCAGGGCACAATGGTGAATAAAATGTCACCCTTGCTACTCAGGTAATGTGTAGCGAGGCCATCAAACCACAGTAAGCAAGTGAAGAAACTCCTGGTAGGAGCTTGTGACCCAAGTTGCTTAGGAGTTGAGAATTGTGGACAGGTTTTGTGCAGGAGGTGACTTCTTGGCTGTCTCTGAAAGATGAAGCATTTTCAGGCAGAATAGCATGAAGTAGGGCATTCTAGGAAGAGCAAGCATCTCATCCCAAGACAGGTCTTGTCTGGGGACTCAGGAGTGGTTCTGTGGGGAAGTGGTGATGGGTATGCCCAGAGGGAGAGGCAAGCAAGAGTGACCCTGAGGCACATCCAGGTGTTTTGAGGTTGAACATCCTAGCCTGTTTTCCCTGGGCTTCCAAGAACTCAGGTCTATCTGAAAAGCCTGCCCCTCCTCTGTGCTGCTCCTCTGTGAGGCTTCCCGGGAGCAAGAACTGCCCCTCACACTGGGAGCTCCCCAAGGAAAAGTCTTTGCAGAGAACTCGACCGGGAGTCAGAGACTTCCAAATTGTTACATTTTCAGACGCCTGAGGACTCCTGGGTACCCTCAATCAGGGGATTTGGAAGGTAAACTGAGCCCAACCTCAGTCTACTGGACAGGGCTCAGCTATATGGACTCATTTGTCCTATTTTAGGGGAGGGGTGGCCAGACTGATAGTTCGTAATTCTAGAATTCTATGAAAGGAGGCCAGGCACCTTGATATTAGCTGAGGTTTAACTCTTTGCTAGGCATTTACATGTCCTGGTCATTTATTTTTTTTATTTTAATTTTTGGCTGCGTTGGATCTTTGTTGGCCGTGCGCAGGCATTCTCTGGTTGTGGCAAGCAGGGGCTACTCTTCGTTGCGGTGCGCGGGCTTATTGCAGTGTCTTCTGTTATTGCAGAGCACGGGCTCTAGGCACGCGGGCTTCAGTAGTTGTGGCACGCAAGCTCTAGAGCGCAGGCTCAGTAGTTGTGGCGCGCCAGGGCTCGAACCTGTGTCCCCTGCATTGGCAGGCGGATTCTTAACCACTGTGCCACCAGGGAAGCCTCTGTCCTGGTCACTTAAACCCCTGGAGTGCTTTATGATGAAGAGATCTTCATCGTTATCTCACAAAGCAACCCAGGCTCAGAGCAGTTAAGAATCTTGCCCAGGTCACACAGCTAGTATGTGCAACTGGTGGAGCTGGCTTCCGCCCGACTCCTGCATCTCCAGCATCAGTTTGGTCCCTCTTCCACGGCCCTCCAGTTGTCCGTCCTTAACACACGGGTTAACTCAAAATTTCGGAGCCCCAGCAACCTACAGCAGCCAGCGATCCCCGGAGGTCTCTGCACACTCCGACACTGGGCCCACCCCGACCGGGGCTCCCGCGCAGGGCCCCGCCCCCACTCCTCTGGGAGGGGCGGGAACGAAGCTCCCGCCGGCCTTGGCCTTCCAGAAAGTTCCCTGGGAAAGCCCGAGCGCGGAGGTCACCGGGAGGGGGAACGGGGAGCGAGCAGCTGAGGAGGGGGGAGGGGGCAGTAAGCACTTCTGGGGCTGGGATCTCGGCCCCGACCCTACCCCTGGCGCGCGGAGCAGGGAGTAGCCGCCCTCCCCTTCGGGCGTGGACGGAGCCTGTGCCCGGGCCCCGCCGCACTCCTCTCCTCCCGCCACCCCTAGCTCGCCGGTTCCCTCCCCCGGGCCACGACG
>NW_006782296.1:1370296-1371199 GCF_000442215.2 Lipotes vexillifer | reverse complement strand
CCCTCCTCCCCCCACCCCTAGCTCGCCGGTTCCCCCCCCCGGGCCACGACGGGGCGGGGGGCGGGGCCAAGGGCGCGGCCCCGCCCCCACCGCGGCTAATCTCCTCCGCCTCCGTTCAAGACCCTGGGCTGTTGCCTCCACTAGCCCGGGTAGCTGGGAAATGCTTGTTCTGGGACGCCGCCCGCTGGCCTCTCGGGGCCGTCCACGGGCAGCGGGGGAGTGGGCAGGGAAGGGACTTGAGGCTCGCGCGCCCCGAACCCGCTCCCCGCCTCAATCCGTGGCAGCCCAGACGGCAGAAGATGAAGGTTTTATTTTATTTAGTGAAACACTCTTTTGTAAGTTAATGTTTAGTGAAGACATCCTGAGTATATGTGGGGGTAGGGCGGCCAGGAAAACGGAGCAGACTCCCCTCCCCCGGGGTTAGCTCTCTCCGCCTTTCCCCATCTCGGTCAGGCCTCCCAGCCAATCATTCTTCCAGGCCCCGGCCCAAGTCCCAACTTGCCCACGAGCTGAGCCTCCTCGGGGAGAGGCTAGGGTAGGAAAGGAGTCAGGTGACCCAGAGGGTGGGGAGGGCAGAGGCTGAGACCCAGCAGCTCCGCCCCTGAATCAGCCGCCAACCCTGAACTGGGGACGTGCACCACACGTGCAGCCTCCCCAGGGAGCCTGAGGTGGTTGGGGGTGAGAGGAGGGGAGTTCTGTGGAGCTGCAGGAAGCGTGGGGTGCTATCCGGCTCCCCATTAGAGGAGAGGTGCCAAGGCAAACACTAATTGGGGCAGGAAGGGGGTGGGAGCAGGGTTTAACGCCGTTCTCCTAAACTCTAGGAAGGCTCAGAGTCTCCTCCGTTGGCTGCAGAGACTCCTCCATTGAGAGTCACCTCTTCTGGGTCCGAAACTGTCGGAAGAG
>NW_006782296.1:1364852-1370169 GCF_000442215.2 Lipotes vexillifer | reverse complement strand
ACTGGACGATGAAGGGCCACAGGAGGAAGAAGAGCAGCGTGGGAGCAGAGAGCCCGGTGCTGGGCCTTGGCCTCTGCCGCCAAGAGCAGAGAGTCAGGAGCCAGCCCGGGCCTCAGCACAGGCTGGGCCCTCCTTCGCAACCTGCTTGCAGAGCTCAGGTGGGAGCTCCTGCCTCCCTCTCCACAGTCTGAGGACTGGGGCTCCCAGTTTGTCCCTGACATGTTGAGCCCTAACTCTCTCCCACATCTTCCTCCAAGGTGCCGAGAAGGCAGAAGGCTGAAGGCTGAAGGCTGGAGAGGCTGCTGAGTGGAGAGACTGGCTTCGAGGCCATCTCCTCTGGGCCACAAAGCAGTGACCCTGTTGGTGTGGCCCGAAGACCCCATATTGTAAAAGACATGCCACATATCTCAAATGAGGACCCTGGGTGCTCAGATTTTAGTTTCTAAATACCATTCTCTGCTGAATGGAGAAGTGGCAGATTTTAGGTCTGGAGCAGGGAAGGTAGAATTGAATGTGAGACGTCTTGTACCGGGAAGCAAGGAAGCTTTTAAAGATTAATGAGGTCAAATTACCAGAACATAGGACTCAGCTTGAAAGGGTCCCACCAAAGTTGTGACAGCCTGGGCATCAAAAAGAATGATGACTGCAGTTGACTGAACTACTGAGTCTTTAAAATCCGTGAGTTCATGATGATACTCAAAGAGAAAGGGGAAATTTATCACCATTGAGGTGGCTGTTAAATTAACTCCTTACTCTAAAAACAGATAATTAAAGAGAAAGAATTGAGCACTTATTCTGCCTTCCATAAGGTGCTGTATTTCAGGGAAATCCTAGATGATCAGGGAAACTCTACAGAAAAATGACAGCTAATAAGTGTTGAAGGAATAATAGAATTTAAAAGTCAGCATTGTTTTTTGTAACCAGTAAATAAATTATTGATCCAGGCAAGGAGTATCTATCAATTGTCAAAAGCTGTGTGTCAAATGGGCTTGATGGGGAACTGGACATTCCCTGGCTGCAAGTCGTGGGAACAGACTGTCACCCCTTCATCCCTGCTAGTGGTCCACGCTAGAATCATTCACGGTAGGACATCCAAGTATGTGTCCCTTGATGTAAAGAAAGAACATCAGCTCTGATGTAATCTGGTCATGTAAACGAGCCAGGAGGCTGTCATCAGACAGACCACAAGAGTGGAACATTCTACAGGACCACTATCCAGTCTCATCCGCAAGTCAGTAGCAAGGAAGAGGGACTAGTCTAGACTTAACAGAGTCTTAAGAACAGAGGCTCCCGGCCTGGACAGACAGGGAAGGTGGAAAAGGGGATTTGAATGTGGATTGTGTATTTTACGATATGAAGGAATTACTGTGTGTGATAAAATTTTGTTTTTGCTAGGTAGTAGGATGTCCTGTTTTTAGAGATGCAAACCCAAGTATCTCAGAGTGGAAACCTTTAAAATCTTCAGCATATAAAATTAGGAAAAGGTAAACAATAAATAAAACCCTGGGGGGTGAGTGTTGAAAGGTTAGCCGCTGTGGATCTGAGGGAATTCCTGCCAACCTGGCTGACACCCACTGTGCCAAGGGGGTGAAGGGTCATGTGAGTGATTCCCCCACATCCAGGAACTCAGCCATCCCCTGCCCCCACCACTCCAGGCTTCACAAGAACAGACTCACTCATAGTGAGTGGTGGATGCCAGCTTTGGTGGGAGACAGACCTAGGGCCACTCCCAGCTCCATTACTTAACGTTAATACTAATACTAACAATGAACCCCATTTGAGAAGTCCTCCCCGGGCACTGCGGAAGCACCTACATGCATTATCTCATCTAATCCTCAAAGCAGCTCTCAGTCTGTGTACCCTCAGGTAAGTTACTCAACATCTCAGAGCTGTAGTTTCCTCATCAGTAAAAGGGAAATGAAAAGAAAACCTATTTCACTGGTTTGTTTTGAGGATAAAATGAGATAATGCAGGTAATGTGTTTGGCACACAGCTGGGGTTCCAGAAATGGCTGCTGTTATTTATTTTGCAGAAGCAGAGGTGTAAAGGGCAAGCAGATCTAGAAGTTGAGAGGAGGGAGTGAGGGATGCAAGGGCTGAATTTGGGGAGGGCGAGACAATAAATCTGGGAACAGAAGTCCTGACTGAGGGGCAATAGGGACACCCCACCCCCCAGCCCCAATGCAAAGAGCAGACATATTCTGGCCCCTCTAACTGCTGGAATTCCATCTGTCCTCAGTTACTCTTCAGGCAGAGGGAGATAAGAGCAGGAAAGGAGGGCCTCTCCCACTTCCAGGCTGGAAGCACTACTACAGACCCCCTGACTTCCTTGCCTGCGCCACGAGCCACAACATTCTCTGGAGAAGGCAGAGGTGTGAGCAGGCAGAGTCGTGGGGACAAAGACAGAAGTGGCTGGATGAGGAGTCCAGAAAAGAGACCCTCAAAGTTCTGCCCCAGCCTTGCCCTGGGCCTTCGGACGGGGCTCACCTGCTTGCGGGGGACGGGCATGCTCTCCAGGCTCTGCAGTCTCCCCTGGACGTCCCGCATGCTCTCCTGCAGCGCCCGAACCGTCCCCACCAGCCATGTGTCCAATTCTTGGGGCCCCAGCAGGGTGCTTTCCAATCTCCCTGCAGTGCACAGACACACAGGGAAGGGGACTCAGGAGGCAGCTCAGCTAGGGGCAGGGTGGTGGCAGGCTGGGGCAGGTCCAGGGAAGAATAAGAGTAGAGTGCGATCCCTTGTACCAAGTGTGAGTCTTGTAAAGCCCATCCATGTGGCTGAGTAATGGGCTGCCAGGGGTTTGAATCCCAGCAGGACTACCACTTAGCTGTGTGACTTTGGGCAAGTCGGTAACTTCTCTAAGCCTCGTTGGTCAACTGAAAATTATGTCATCTCCCTCACAGGGCTGCTCGCTCTGAGGAATAAAGGAGATAATATTTATGAAAGTGCCCCTTATGGGACGTGGCACACTGGAAGTTCTAGAAAGGGATAGGGCAGAACTCGTTGTCCTAAGAGAGTCCCAAATGGGAGACCCAGAGAGAGAGGATGACTCCCAAGACCATGTAGGTGTAGGTGAGAGAGCTGGTCTAGGAATTCTACCCCAGCTGCCCTTCCTCAGTGCCAGCCAAGAGTACAGACTCCCGGTGGCCCTCGGAGAGGAGGCCAGGCAGTGACTTTGCCCATCCAGGCCAGTGTCTGGCTTTAACCCTTCCTGGGCAGAGGCTAGGCACTCTCTCCAGTGCCTAGCGTTGGATTTCACCTCTCCCCGTGAGGGCAGCCAGGGGAAGGCCCAGGGTACCAGAACCACGGGAACGGCCGAAGGGGGTGAAGGGTCAGTCACGGGCTCACCTTTCTCTGCAGGAGACTCGGTGCTGTTTCTGGTGTTGAGCTCTCCTCTCAGGGCGCCCCTCTGCTCTGCCCCAACCTGCTGAGAAGAGTCACAAAGTCCAAGGGGGGTGGTGGGAGCAGCTAGGGCCCAGTGGGGTAGGGAAGGGGAGGCAATGGGAGTGGGTCTCACCAGCTCAGGCTCCAGCTGCTCCATGGAATCACAGAAAACCTCAGAGTCCTGGTCCCTGGGTGGCTGGGACTCTGAGAAGGGGATGAGTAGGGTTAGTGACAAGAGGGAGGCCACGGACGGAGGCGAGGGGGGTGCATCTAGGCAGAGGCATCTGTTCAGGGCACACTAGTGATACTGCCACAAGAGGCACAGATGGCTCCCTGAGTGGGGCCCGGGAACAGGAATCCCAGAACCTGCCCCTGGCCTCTGGGAGCACAGGAGGTCTCAGTGTCTGGGCACGAGGCGTGACAGGCACAGCGTGGCACCTAGCCTGCTCCCCTCCACCCTGCCTGGAGGTCCCCCCCACCTCCGGCCTGGGTTTGGCCCTCTTCCCTTTCTGCCCAGGCACTGACCTGGGCTTGGGGGTGCGGGTTCCTTGGGAAGGCAGGGAGGCTCTGGGGCAGGCTCAGCATCTCCATTCAGCACCTGCTCTTTCCAACCTGCGGAGACACAACACCCAGAGGTGGGGCTGGGAAGACATCAGGCCCCTGCTCCCCAATTAGCCATGGACTCTGCCTGAGACCCACCCCATCAGGGGCACTGGTTGTGGTTCTTACAGGGACATCACCTAGAGCCCTCTGCCCCCAGGCTCCCCTCCAACTGAGCAGCCCCCCGAGACAGTTCAGTCAGCACTCGTGAAGCTCCCAGCCTGGGGGCCTGACCTGTGACCCTTTTCAGGAAGGTCTCCGGGGGCCTCGGCATGTCAGGGATCACCTGGTACAGGGGCTCGAAGTAACCAAACATGTCCTCTGCCACTTCGCCCAGGGGCACTGTGTCGATCACCTGTGCAGGAGGGGGTCTAATGGGGAAGGGCTGGCCCCTCCCACCACTGCCCCCTTGAGCTGGGCCACCTCCACCCTGCTTCTGCCCTATCATACGTCTCCCCCTTGTGCCCAGTCAGGAACCAGAGACAGGCAGGGGTGGGGGAACAGCATGAAGGTGGTTAATTCCCGTAGGGGTATCAACGTGCAGGAAACATAATGGGGGTCAGACTGGAAGGGTGGGGGGCAGGCCACCTGGCTGAGAGCTTGCTTGGTCACAGAGAGGAGTTTGCAGCCTCTCCCTACCCTCTGGGCCACCAGCTTCATCTCAGTGATGTAGGCAGACATGGCCTGCTCCCTGCTCATCTTGCCCAGGCTGTTCCAGGCATCCCTGGGGGACAGAGGGCTGTGAAATGCTGGTTGACAGCTGAGGCTTGTTTGCCCAGCCGATGGGGAGCTCACCATTTATAACGTCCAATAGGGTCCCAGAACCCAGGCTGGGGGACCAGGCAGGGCCCCATGGTAGCCTGCTTGTAGTAGCTGTAGAATCGCAGCATCTCTTTATAGGAGGGGCGGTAAGAGCCTGGGCAGGGGTTGGGAAGTGGGGGAGAGAGCATCACTCCCAGCTCAAAGAGGATGGAGGTGGGGGGAGAACCACCCTTGGGGAGGGCAGAGATGGCAAGGGGTCCCACCAGGGCAGCTGGACAGGGGCAGGTAGCAGAGGGGACCCCCCAGGACAACTCAGGCAGGGACTTGTCTGTAAAAACTGCCAGGATCAAAGCCTCCTGGGAGGCGGACCCCAGTCGTCTTGACCCCCAAATGCGGGTCCCCATGCCCTCACCGTTCTTAGGCAGGTTCTGAATGACGCTTACTGCGGCCTGGAACTGTTTCTGGCAGTCTGGCTCTGGATTTTCACTTTCGATACCCATACCCAGCTGCTCTGAGCCTTGGAGCCCTACTTTTGAGCGACTCTGCAGGAACAAGCCTGTGTGTGAGCAGGC
>NW_006782296.1:1362692-1364738 GCF_000442215.2 Lipotes vexillifer | reverse complement strand
AGCAGGCTCCAGCCCGCCCCACCTGCCCCCCGCCCGCCCCCCGCCCCAACTCCTCCCTGGCACACGCCTCTGTAAGTCACTGGTCCATTTTCCAGGAGCAAACTAAGCTCTTTAGAGGCCTGAGTGAGACACCCCGGGAGGTCAGAAGCTGCGACTGAGACTCCTTTTCCTACCCCAAGGCAGCGTGGGTGGGGCCAGGATGGGTGGAGAGGACCTCGGTGTGTGGGTGGAGAGACAGGTGGCAAGGGTCGCGGTGCCTCTCTAGATGCACATCTCTGACTCCTAGACAGGAGAACCCGCAAGCCGAGGGGAGACAGGGCGGGGCAAACATCCTCCCACCCCGGCCCCCCATACCCCGGCTTCAGCTGCCCGGCCGCCCGGCACTCACCCTCAGCGCCCACTGCCCGGACACCTGGGTTCCCGCTCGCCACTAGCCGGAAGCTTCCGATTGACCTCCTGGCCGGGTCTGGCCCGGATGGGGACGCGGAGCAAGGGGGAAAATTTAAGCCAATGAGAGAGCCCGTTTCAGACACCTCGACCACTCAACGCGGCCCTTTCGAGATTATGCAAATAGTTTATAGGTGCCTCTCCCAATCAGGCGGGGCAAATCCGCGGGTTGGTTCCTCAACCCTGGACCGCCAGAGGCAGGCGGAAGCGCCCCCTGGTGGACACCGTGAAATGACGCTGTCTCTTGCGCCCCCTCTGGTGGAAACCCGCTAGTCAGCTGAACCCAGGTCCCCCAAATTCGAGCCACGCAACTCAGCTCTCCAGACACTTAACAGGCGCTGGGGATAAAAGGGGGAATCATGTTCTGTGGTCAGGGGTTCTAAAGGAGGGACACTGGAGCTGAGTTTTGGAAGCCTTAAGAGTAAGCCAGGAGAAGAATGAGGAAGGTCATTTCTGGAGGAAGGAATTGCAGGATCAAAAGTACAGAGGAGAGGACTCAATATTTAGAAAGAATATCCAGAGAGGTGTGGAGACGCCAGCCAGCACGGACGGAATCTCTGAGTCCGGGATATCTGAAAATGGAGTAGAGCAGTAGGTGGCAAATCTAGGTCCTGAGAAACTAAGCTTTATCTTTGGGATGACACACTCCCGGCCGCCGCCGAGTGGCGGTGTGCACCCAGCCCTCCACCCCCGACCCAGGGCACTTGCTGCAGAAGACGCACATATCGCACCCCTCGCGCACAAGTACGCGAGGGGTGCGATATGTGCGGTTTCTTAGGTAGTAAGTGTACGCATGACACGGTCACCGGAACCCGCCCTCGACGCTCACCCACAAGTTGACGCCAAGGACATCTACGCAGCGTGCGGTGGCCGTCCCAGGACGATCAAAGGCCCGGCGGGGCTGCCAACCTGTCCAAGCCTCCAACCACAGATTCTGCCGGGGTCTCCAGGCTTAGCGCCACCCCATCCTCTCCAGACCAGTCAGCTTGGAGTCTTCTACCCCTTTGGGGACGGCAACTGGCCGGGCGAGGAGACGGTTAATCCTATGGCGTCATGGCCAGAGCCTTCCTCCCTCCCCACCTCCAGTCAGTTCCCACTACCCCCCACCCCCCACCCCTCCGGTTCGGGCTGCCCTGCCGCCGGCTAAGCTCCCGGGGCTTTCCGGGCCCGCGGACCCTAGGCCCAGGACGATCCGGCCCGCGGACCCTATCCCCTGTCTGGCTTCCCTCGGGCGGGACGGGGAGGAGGAGGGTGGGGAGGGGCCCTGAGTCCACACTGAGTCAGGGTCCGGGGAAAGGAGAGGGTGTCTGTGCCAGAGGGCAGCCCTCGCTCCCTCCGATGCCTCCCCCCAGCACCATGGGGGCTCAGGACTCCGATAGGGCCGGGATCCCAGGACCGCTCGGAGAATGGGGAGGCGGACTCAGGAGCAGGGGCCTAACGCGGAGACTCTGGGTCGCGGGTCGGGCCTCCTCCCCACACTTCCTCTAGGGCACGGTTCCCTGCCTGGGGCCACCGCCCCCTCGCACCTCCCCACGCCATCCTTGGCCCCGCCCTCTCCCTCCGGGTCCCTCCTTCCCTAACCCTCGTCCCTCCCTCTTT
>NW_006782296.1:1347716-1362612 GCF_000442215.2 Lipotes vexillifer | reverse complement strand
CCTCCCGACACCTCCTCCTCCCAACTCCCTCCCGGCGCCGCTAAGTTTCTTCGCTCGACACGGCGCACTGACCCCGGGCCCGGCCCCGGCCCCGGCCCCGCGACCATGCTGTGCGGCCGCTGGAGGAGCCGCCACCGGCGGCGCGAGGAGCCCCCGGTGCCGGCCCAGGTCGCAGCGCCCGTCGCGCTCCCGTCTCCGCCCGCACCCCAGGACGGCGGCAACAAGAGGCCCGGGCTGCGGGCGCTGAAGAAGATGGGTCAGTGAGCGGCTGGGGCGGCTCGGGGTGGGCGCGGACGGGCCCCGGGGGCGCAGCCTGGGAGGGTTGGGGTGTTCCGGCGAGCCGTTGGTGGGCTTCCCAATGGGGCTGTGGGGAGTCCGGCGAGGGATGGAAGGCCAGCACCGTTCCAGCGGGGGAAGGGAGGTCGCACCTGGGGTCACCCGAGGTCCTGGGGTCCGAGCGAGGCTCCCAGGATGGCTTTTGTTTTCCACCAGGAGGCGCCCTACCTTCGGGTCAGAAAGCCAGAGTTGCCTTCTCAGATTTGAGGGAAGTCAGTGGGGGAAAGGAAAGTAACTGTGGTTTATCAAGCATCTCCCAGACACTGGCCAGCACTGGGTGGTTACAGATGTGGTGCCCTTCAATCTTCTTCACCTTCCTGAGAGGCAGGTGGTATAATCCCCATTTCACAGATGAGGAAACTGACTCAGAGAAAGTCAGGAATTTGTCTATGACCACACAGCTAATGGCAAAAGTTGGTATGTACCCCACACTGCCCCTGGCCCCCTCTCAGAACCAGGGTAAAGTGGGACTGACTGGGGGGTTGAGGGCTTGAACGAGGGCGTTTATGTGTGAGAGTATTTTATACAATGTAAAATACTGTAAAACTGAAGTGGTGTAGTAGAACTGTGGTCGGTAGAATAGTTAATGAGGTGGGGCTGAGGGAACAGAGGGCAGGGCTGCCCGAAGACCTGTGTGAATCTTGGAGCAAAAATCAGAGGTCCCGATAGCCGGTCTTACCTTCTCTTTACCACTGTCCTCCACCCCTTGTTCTTTTTTTGTTTTTAAGATTTAAAAGATTTTTTATTTATTTTATTTATTTATTTTTGGCTGCATTGGGTCTTCGTTGCTGTGCACAGGCTTTCTCTAGCTGCGGCAAGGGGAGCTTCTCTTTGTTGAGGTGCACGGGCTTCTCGTTGCAGTGGCTCCTCTTGTTGCGGAGCACGGGCGGAGCATGGGCTCTAGGCGCAGAGGCTTCAGTAGTTGTGGCTCGTGGACTCTAGAGCGCAGGCTCAGTAGTTGTAGTGCACGGATCCACGGCATGTGGGATTTTCCCAGACCAGGGCTCGAACCCGTGTCCCCGGCATCAGCAGGCGGATGCTCAGCCACCGTGCCACCAGGGAAGCCCCACCCCCTGTTCTTACTTCTGCCTGCTCTCATTCATTTGACCTGAATTTATTGAGTGCTGTGTTCTGAGCACCATGCCTGGCACTCTTCTTATGGAGACAGAAGATGTGGTCTCTGCCCTACCTTTCATCAATCACACATGCATTCCACAAACATTTATTGAGTGCCTATATTATGCTCTGCCCTGGGGATTCAGCAACGAACAAGGCAGACACGGTCCTGGCCCTCAGAGAGCTGAAGTACCAGCAAGGATGTCAGACAACGAAGCAAAGAAATAAGGCTATGAAAGAAGGACCAAGATGCTGGCGAGCCCTGGCTGCACCCTGGAGCTGGAGAGAGACTAGAGTGAGGCAAAAGGGGAGAGGCAGGTGGAGGCTGGGTCCTCAAGGCCCCTGCTTATAAGGTTATGGACTTTCTCTGGAGGGTCACAGGAGCCCGGGAAAGGTCTCAGGCCGGAGGAGAGAGGCAGTAATTGTGTAGAGTAGGGGTGGGTTGGACGAAGGCAGGGGTGAAACAAGGAGACCCACAGGAGGGAGGTTGAGGAGTCAGCTGGGCAAGCTGTGCGTGTGCGGGGGGGACGGGGAGCTCAGAAGTGGGCCGGTACAGCCGAGATGAATTCCAGAACTACAGGGAGATGCACTGGGCTGGACTTTGCAGTTGGTGGGATCTGGAAGGTGTCTCTAATGGGTGGCAGCGTCATCATCCTGTGGTCTAAGGGGCAGTGGTGGTTTGGGGAGAGGGCGATGGCCATGGGGAGTTGAGGTGCTGCTGAGATAGTCAAGGGCTGGTGTTGGGCCAGAGAAGCAGCCCCAGGAGTCAGCTGCCTGTGGGGGTTATGGGTACCAAGGGAGGGCTGAGGTGATGCTCCTGCACACCTGCCTGCCTCCTCATTCCATACACTTTTGCTAAGCCCCGTCCGCATGCCAGAGCGCAGCGTCAGGGCTGGGGCTATGGAGATGGAGGACACAGCACCTTGCCCTGGGGGAATGAACAGTCTAGTGCCAGGAGCCACTTGTAGACAAATAATTACAGCTGAGCCCAAGACTCATTACCCTTTGGCTGAGTAACGTTGAACGGGAGCTCCGGGCACCCTGTGACAGTGACACTCTTGGGAACTATGTGGGTGTCAGAATGCCATCTGGGCCACCCTCCCTCCCCCCTGACTGCTGCACCGTCCTGTTGAGTGACTGCCTTCAGAAAGAGGAATGTCAAGTCTGTGGGGAATGTCCCTTCCCCAGGCCTCACTGAGTCCAGGTGGAGGTGGAGGTGAAACCCAGGTGTCCTGGGGCCCAACTGCCCTGGCCATAAAGGCCAAGTCCTAGGTCTACCACCCAGGTAGCTTCCACGATGACCCCTGCAGCTGCTGCCTCTCCTGAAATGACCCTCAGGGCTGTGTCCTGTCACCGCCTTCGCCACACCCCTTAGTCTAACAGAGTACAGATTTTCTTTCTGATCAGGTCAAGAGACTAGAGCAGGGAGTGGCTCAGAGTCAAAGGTGAAGGGGGGGCCATACTGGGGGAAACCGAGATGGGGGGACGGACAGCAGCCCCCGCGTTGAGTGGGAGTCATTTGTGGAGCCTAGGGTCCACTCCGCTCCCATCCCCCACCCCCAGGCTGGGCTGCTGGCCTGGCCTGCGCCAGGGAAGCCAGGCAACAGTTGAAGAGCCAGAAGAGGAGCCCAGTGAGCACCGGGGCAGGGCTGAGCTCGCAGTAGCACAGATCCTACTTAATCCTCGGCCACCCCAGGGGAAGGTGCTGTCACTGTCCTCACAGATGAGAAGCTTGAGGTGTCACCGGCCCAAGGCTGGTGGACACGCTTGGTCACCGGCCCAAGGCTGCGCGGCTAAGAGGCAGCGTCTGTCTGCCACCAAAGCCATCGTTTTCAATGAGGGCTCTTTTTAATAAGAAACAGCGTTTCTTTTCTTTTTTTAAAAATTTATTTATTTATTTATTTATTTATTTTTGGCTGTGTTGGGTCTTCGTTTCTGTGTGAGGGCTTTCTCCAGTTGCGGCGAGCGGGGGCCACTCTTCATCGCTGTGCGCGGGCCTCTCACTATCGCGGCCTCTCTTGTTGGGAGCACAGGCTCCAGACGTGCAGGCTCAGTAGTTGTGGCTCACGGGCCTAGTTGCTCCGCGGCATGTGGGATCTTCCCAGACCAGGGCTCGAACCCATGTCCCCTGAGTCGTCAGGCAGATTCTCAACCACTGCGCCACCAGGGAAGCCCTCGATGAGGGCTCTTTATTGCTGGAATTAATGAATACTAATTAACACCTTTATAACACTGTGCGAGCGCTTTTCTCTTATTAGCTCGTTTAATGTCACAACCTTATGAGGTAGGTGGGACCATTAGCCTCATTTTACAAGTGAGGAAACTGAGGTTCAGAGACTTGCCCCGGATTCCAAGCTGGGAAGCAGCTAAGAGAGGATTTGAACCCAGGAAGTCTGGCCGAGTCCAAGCTCCTAACAGGATGAATGAATGAGTGATTGAAGCCTGGTGGGGCGGGGCCTGCTACACCCCTCCCCCATAGTGGTTCTGCCAGCTGCCAGGGGTGTCCTCACAGGGCTGCCAAAAAACATCTATCAGTGTGTCACAAATTATGTAAATATTTGATACTAAAATATCATTATTTGTTCATCTGAAATTCACATTTAACTGGGCATCCTGAATTTTGTCTGGCAGCCCTATCTCCCCAGAGCCTGGAACTGTCCCTGTGCCCCCGATGCTCCACCCTGCCCCTAATCCTCCCTGTGAGCAGAGCGCTAAGTGGGCAGAATCTGTTGCTTTCCCTCCCCCGTCGGCACACACCGCCAAGTGCCGCAGGGCAAGTGGGCTCTCCCGATGGCCTGCCCAGGGCATCTTCTGCAGGGTGAGTGGGGCTGCCAGGGGCGAGGTTGGCAGGTGGGGCGGTCTTCAGAACAGTCCCCGGTCTGGGTGGGTGCCTGGCCTGGGTGGTGGGAGGGGTGGGCAGCCCTCCTGGTCACGCCGGCGTGTGCCAGGCAGGCCTGGGGGGCTGGCTCTGCCCTGCATCCTGGCCCCCCTCACCTCTCCTCCTTCCTCAGCTCTGAGGAGCCCCGCTCCACGATCTCAGCCCCCAAACAGGCTTCACGCCTGGTCTGGCCCTGCAGAGAAGAGTGCTGCCACCTTTATCGCACTGTGTCCACCCAGAGCAGGGGAAGCACCACCTGCCTTTCTTGACTTTGTTGATGCTTCAAGGAATGTTATGGATTCCGGCACTGAGCTCCGCTAGGCTCTAGCCTTGGGTGTGGCAGCCAGTCAGGGCGAGGGGGACACGCTTGGTACCCGAGGTGCTGAGGCTACCTGCTGGCTTGAGGATTCCGGTGGGAAGGTGTTTGAGACCCCTCGCCGTTGCCTGTCCCCTCCCAGAGCCTCATGGCCTCAGTCACCGGGGAAAAGCTGCTCTTCCTCCCCTCCCCCCGTTGGCATGAAGCTGTCGGCTGTCGCTGTTCCCTGCATGTCTCACATTCCTACTGGAGTCCCGTGGGCCCTTCCTGAGTGTGCACTGGCACACACACACACACACCTTAGTTTCCATGCCAAGCTGACCACCTCCCACCCACCAACCCCATACACACACACACACACACACACACACACACACACACACCTGATATGCACACACCACCCTACACACACCTTCACTCCTTAACACACCCTGCTCTCTGCATACACGCCCTGTGACCACACAGCACTCCCACCCCTGCCACCAGCCCACTCTGGCCTCTGCCCACCCCCTACACGGCCCCTGCATCCACCCCTGCCTTGGGCCACCCACACTGTTTTCAGCATACACAGCTAGTCCTCTCTGATCATCAGTGGCCCATCTGTGAGAAAGGTGGGATTGAAGGGCCAGGGATAAACTTGGCCTCCCCACAGCCCCTTGCAGCTCTGCCAGTGAGGCAGATTCCTGCCCGCAGCCTTGGCCCCAGACCACACACAGCCCAAACCAGGCTGCAGGTGGTTACTGGGAAACTGTGGGGCTGCCCATTCCTCACCACCTCTCGGCCCCTCTCTGGGGGCTGAGATAAGCGGCTCAAGGAAGGTGTCTGGGCACCAGCTGATGACATGGAGCTGGGCTGGGCGGGAGAGGGGCCCAGCTGGAAGCCATGGGACTGAGGAGCAGGGATGGGGCAGAATACCCGGGTCCCTGCCCCCACCCCCGGCACTGCCTCGTTTTCCTTCTTTGTTATCATTTACTGTGAGCCCCCTGTGGGCGGGCCCCAGACAGAGAGCCCTATGTGCTCCTTCAGTCACACAGAGCCCTTTGGGTGAGGCCCCCCAACTCTCAACGCACTCCAGCTGCCCCGTGACCCTGGACAAGTTCGTTAGCTGCTCTGTGCCTCTTTAACAGCTTTATTGAGAATTAATTCACATCCCATACCATTCGGCCATTTAAAGTGTACAGTGGTTTCTGGCATATTACATTATTATTATTATTATTTTTTGACTGTGCTGTGTGGCATGCAGGATCTTAGTTCCTTCACCAGGGATCGAACCTGTGCCCCCTGCATTGAAAGCGCGGAGTCTTAACCACTGGACCACCAGCGAAGTCCCTTAATTTTTAAAAATTGTGGTAAAATATATATAACATAAAATTGGCCATGTACACCATTCTGAAGTGGGTAATTCAGTGGCATTAACTACATTCACAATATTGTGCTATTTCTAAAACTTTTCCATCACCCTAAGCAGAAACTCTGTAACCATTAGGACATAATTCACCATTCTTCCCTTTCCCCAGCCCCCGGTAACCTCTAAGTTACTTTCTGTCTCTGAATTTTTTTAAGTTGAGGTATAAGTGATATAAAATCTGTTTCTATGAATTTGACTGTTCTAGGTATCTCATGTAAATGGAATCGTACATTTGTCCTTTTGGGTCTGGCTTATTTCCCTTAGCATAATGTTTTCATCTTTTTTTTTTTTTTTTTTTTTTTTTTTTTGCGGTACGTGGGCCTCTCACTGCTGTGGCCTCTCCCACTGCGGAGCACAGGTTCCGGACGCGCAGGCTCAGCGGCCATGGCTCACGGGCCCAGCCGCTCCGCGGCATGTGGGATCTTCCCAGACCGGGGCACGAACCCGCGTCCCCTGCATCGGCAGGCGGACTCTCAACCACTGCGCCACCAGGGAAGCCCGCATAATGTTTTCACGGTTCATCCGTGTTGTAGCAGAGATCAGATTTCACTCCTCTTTATGGCTGAATAATATCCCACTGTATGTATAGACCACATTTTGCTTATTCATTCATTTGTTGATGGACACTTGGGTTGTTTCCACCTTTTGGTACTGTTTGTCCTCATTTTTGCTACTGTTATTTCGTGATTGTTCCCCCACCTGCTCGGTTGAGGTAGCCATGGTGCTGGCTCAGCCCAGCTCCAGGTTCAAGGCAGAGATGGATAGATAGAGAATCCACAGAAACCACAGGAGGCAGGCAGCTTACACTCCTGCTCCAAGCAGGTAGGAATGAGGTCGAGGAAACATCTGTGGGTTTGGATCTGGTGGGACCGAATAATGTTTACTGGGTGGCTAGGCAGAGGGCCAGGCCCCTCTCAGTATCACTGCCCAGGGCCTGGGCCTGCCTCCTGACCTCACGCCCTTACCTCCCTTGGTCCTGCCCCTCCCATCTGACAGCTCAGCCCCCTCACTACCCTAGGGTTCAGAAGCTCAAGCAATGGAGAAACAGAGGCACCCACCCAGGGACTCAGCACCTGGCCCAGCCTAGCGCTTCCCCCTCATTCTGTGTGGCTCTTCCTCTGGCGGTGTGGTTGGAGGACAGTGTGGTCCAAGGGGCAGTGTGATCCGGGGGGGTGGGGCCTGAGCTGGTTGGGTGGGCAGAATGGAATGTCACCCCTTCCCCCAGCAGGCTCCTGGGGAGCTGGGGGTGAGGGCCAGGAGTAGGGGCCTCCTCAGCGTGGGAACCTGTCCCAGTGGGGTGCTGGTCGGGAGCTCAGGCTGCCTTTCTCCATGTCCTGTTTGCAGCAGGCTCTGGACAAAAGAGGCCTTCAGTGACTCACCTCCATTTCCAGCCTTAGTCATGCACCAGCCCCCCCTCCTCCCCCCACCCCAACCTCTGGCCTTGGCATCACAGGGCTGGCCCAGTCAGGGGAGGTGGCTGCAGCTGCAGAACCTGGTTGTCATGGGGATGAGGAGTCCCCTTTCCCATAGCTGAGGGGGTGGTGGAGCGGCGGGCGGGCTCAGCCCTGGTGGCGCTGCAGGTGCTCCTGAATGCCCTGCCCCCCACTCTGTTGTTCCTCAGGATGAGAGAATGCAGAGGTTGCCTGGTTGTGGGGAACCTGTGGGGATAGGGGCCTGAGGGGCTGGTGAGTCTCTTGGCCTGGCACATGCCAAGTTCCAGCTCTTTACCTGGAAGAAGGAGGGTTTCACCTCCCCTTCCTGGCTAGGTGGCGCTGAGCGGGCATTGACCCTTCCAGAAGGCCACAGTCTAAACCCTGAGAGACCCCTTGGAGCCATTAGGGTCACAAATTGGCCCCAAGGGGGACCATAGCCTCTTAAGGATGGCAGGTTTCTCCTCCTGCCCCTGAGTCCACGATTCTCCATTATAGTCACTCTCAAAGTCGTAAGGTAGCTTTTTAAACATACAGATGTCCAACCCGCAACCTGTACCTGCTGGACGAGAATCTCTGGGTCATGGGTTTTGCAACCTCCACCAGGTGATTCTGATGCACAGCCAGAGTTGAGAAACCCTGACCCACAAGGCTGCTGTCCTGACATCTGGACAGATGGCTCAGGGCTGGGACTAGAATGCACTTAGTCCCCAGCTGTCTGTCCATCTGCCTCCCCTTTCAGAAAACACTGGCTGCAAGCCTGGCTCTGGGACAAGCACTGAGGTGAGGATATCCCAGTGCTTGGGCTTATTAAGGTCCACTGAAATTACAGTTTAGGTGGGGTGATTTAATTAAAGTAAAAAGTGTTGCTGGTGGTCAGGGAAGGAGAACTCCTATTTGAGGACAAATCAGGAAAGACTTCCTGGAGGAGGTGGTCCTTGAAGGACCCCAGTGTGAGGAAGAGATGGGAGAAGGATCCTACAAAGGCTCCTAGAGAGAGTGAGAGGAAGCCCCAGGAATTTAGACTTGATTCCTCAGGTCAGGGTTTGCAGCTGGGCAAGCAGGGTCCTTGGGGCCACAAAGCCTAAAGCCAACCCAGTACTGGGAGCTTGTTAAAATAAAGGGAGGAAGAGAGGCCCACTGTCTTGTTTCTTTTGGCCCAAACAGTGGTGTTTTGGGGTTTTTTGTTTCAATTTGATTTAATTGCCAACATTGAAAAATCTGGAGGCGTCACATATAAATCCAGATTCGGTTCTCTGGGAACTCTGGGCCTTCATCCACTCCTGGCTGCCTCCATCCTTCCAAAGGGTGTGGACCCTACAGTTTGTCTGGTTTCCACACGTTCTGTTGTCCCCTGGCTCATAAACCTTTGGTTTTGACCCCTGCTGAGGAAGATCTGAGCAAGGTGTGGCCCTACCAGGATGGGCAGCATCTTGACTGAATTTTGGATTTTGTAGCAGCTACTATTGTGGTCTCCATTTTATGAATGGTGAACATGAGGCTTAGAGCAGTCACAGGGTAGTGCCACCAAGGCCGTGTAACTGGGAAGTGACAGAGCTGGTATTTGACTCCTCGGACCCTGCTCTTTCCTAGGTCCTCAAGCCCAGGGTGGTTGCAGGGAGTTGGGGAGGGAGGAGGATAGAAGGAGCAGAGGGGTCAGTCAGTGTAGTGGCTAAGGGCGAAGGTGCTGGAGCCTGACCTCCAGGGTCTGAAGCCTGCCTCTGCCACTCCCCAGCCATGGAATTCTGGCAAGTTGCTGAAGCATCTCTGCACTTGTTTTCTCGTGTGTTAATACGCGAGTGGGGTCTGGCATGTAGTAGGTACTTTGTAAGCATTTTGTCTTATTAAGAAGGATGGACGCTGTGACCGGAGAGCACATGTGGGCTCAGGGGTTACACGGGGCTGTGACAGTGGCTGGGCAAGGGGGATACCAAGTGTCACAGGAGATCATGCTTTCAGCTGGGCCCCATCAGGGCATCTGGAGATCAGCCCCAGGCTGGCCAAGGCAGGACTGGGCCTGGCATGCTTGGTCTGAGACCCTGGAGCCAGAGTGACCTCTGCTGTCCTCCCTTGTCTTCGGGAAAGCAGAGGTGAGGAGCTTGGGTTGCAGCAAGAAAGATTTAGGTTAGATAGTGAGACTACCCTCTTGATGGTCAGGTTTTCGTGTCAAGGGAAAAGGCTGTTGATGGCAGATTCCAGGCTTGAAGGCTGGAGGCCGTGATGGAGGGGAGTGGCAGAAAGAGTGACCTTTTAGCAAGGCCTGAGTCCCAGGCGCTGCCTTGAGCTCTGCTCTGAGGGCCTCCAGAGGAGGCTGCTTGACAGGGGGGAGGGCAGGCCTGTTACTGGCACCCCTCCCAGGGGGGCCTGGGTGGGACACACCAAGCACAGGCCTTGGGGCCAAAAAGCCTATAGCCAAAGCCATTATTGGGGCCTATTACAGGGAGAGGAAGAGCCGCCTGGGAGAGTTTACAGAGGCGTGGGGAGGGAGGCCGCACCTCCCTGCTGGGAGGAGGGTGGAGGGAACCTGCAAGCAGGGCCGGCCAGGATGCCCATCGCCTCCCGCCCCCGCAGGCCTGACGGAGGATGAGGACGTGCGCGCCATGCTGCGGGGCTCCCGGCTCTGCAAGATCCGCTCGCGGACATGGCAAAAGGAGCGGCTGTACCGGCTGCAGGAGGACTGCCTGAGCGTGTGGTTCCAGCGGCGCATCCCGCGCGCGCCTTCGCAGCACATCTGTGAGCCGGGGCCCGGGCCGGCGCGGGCAGGCTGGGGACAGTGGAGGCCCGGCCCCGCCGCCCTGACCCGGCCGCGCGCGTCCCGTCCCTCTCCTCAGTCTTCGTGCAGCACATCGAGGCCGTCCGCGAGGGTCACCAGTCCGAGGGCCTGCGGCGCTTCGGGGGCGCCTTCGAGCCGGCGCGCTGCCTAACCATCGCCTTCAAGGGGCGTCGCAAGAACTTAGACCTGGCGGCGCCCACGGCCGAGGAGGCGCAGCGCTGGGTGCGCGGTCTGGCCAAGCTGCGCGCGCGCCTCGATGCCATGAGCCAGCGCGAGCGCCTCGACCAATATCCTCCCGGGAAAGGCAGCGGACCGCGCGGGGAGGGAGGCCGGCCGTGTGCCTGGAGGACCCTCAGGCCCAGGGGAGGCGTGGCTCCGCCCTTAGGGACTCGCGGTTTGAGATAGAGTCCCTTGTCTTAAGAACTGAGGTTGGTGACGGGGCATCCTGTCTCTGGGGAGCCCGGTCCTGTGGAGGACGTGTGGCTGGGGCACTTAGGGGGTCCACAGGCTGAGGGGAAAGCACAACCCCCAAACCCGGGAGCCCCCAGGGCGGGGGTGGGGGTATGCCATACCTGTCAGTTACCTGTCAGCAGGGGGCTGGGCCCAGCCTGTCTCTAGTATTTCCTGAGCACCCACACCTGGATCCACTTCTATCTGCATCGAGCGGACTCCAACCAGGACAGTAAGATGAGCTTCAAGGAGATCAAGAACCTGCTCCGCATGGTCAACGTGGACATGAACGACATGTACGCCTACGGCCTCTTCAAGGTGGGCATCTGCCACCATTCTGACCTCTGCTCTCTGCCTTCCTCCAGCCATCCGAGTCATCAGTTCCCTCCCCCCTTCCCACCCGCCAGCTTTTGTGGAGAGTGGCCTCTCTCTGCAGAAAGGCCACATCTGGGCCTAGGTACACTTTCAACCCAGTGAAGCCACTGGGCCAGGATGGGAGTGCTGGCCCAGAGCTCCTTTCCTCGCCCTCAGGCAGAGCCCAGGTAGGGAGGACCTCAGGCTCATGGGAACACACAGGAGCGCACTCCCCTCTACTGTGGCATGTGTGGCACCTCCACACGTGACCATGTACACCCCACATGTGGGAGCAGAGACAGGGGCCCACGGAGGTGGGCTGTGCATCCGTGGCCCAGTTGGATCACGTGGAGACACCCGTGTGGATGTTGACTGTGACCCCAAAAGACAGGAGGGCCACGGCACCAGTGCACCTGGGCCAATAGCACCACGTGAATTCTGTTATGTGTTGCTCATTGCCCCTGGGTGTGAACATGTGAGGCTGAGAACGGTAGCGTATACACACGGGAGGGGGGATTCTGGCACCGGGGCTCAGCCCTGCCCAGGGCTCACAGTTTTTCCTCCCACATCTTGATTCTTGGAGCAGGTCATGGGGCAGAGGAACAGGCAATGAACCCAAGAGTCCTTTCTTAGAATCCCAGCCCTGCGATTTAGCAGCTGTGTGAGTCTGAGTGAGACCCGGAGCCTAGCTAGCTTTCAGTTTCTCCACCTGTGAAACTGCGGACAATGCCTCCTTCCCAGACATGGTGGATGACGGGTGTGTCAGCGCAGGCCAGCTCTCCCAGGGTGTCCTCCTCCTCTGAATCGCTCCCTCCTGCTCTCCAGGAGTGTGACCGCTCCAACAATGAGTGGCTGGAGGGGCCTGAGATCGAGGAGTTTCTGCGACGGCTGCTGAAACGCCCCGAGCTGGAGGAGATCTTCCATCGGTACTCGGGCGAGGACCGGGTGTTGAGCACCCCCGAGCTGCTGGAGTTCCTGGAGGACCAGGGTGAGGATGGTGCCACACTGGCCCACGCCCAGCAGCTCATCCACACCTATGAGCTCAACGAGACAGGTGAGGGGTCTGACAGATGGGGCTGGGGCCAACACGGCCCAGGGCTCGGCATCTGACAGGTCCGGGCTCCCAGCTAAGTGGGCTCTGCTATTACAGGCTGTGGGCACCATCTTGGGCAGGTTACCTTGCCTCTCTGAGACTCAGCTGCCACATCTGTAAAATGGCATAGTAATGTACCGTCCTCACAGGGTTGGGTTGAAACTAAATGGCATAACTTGGGAGTCCCCTGGTGGCCTACTGGTTAGGATTCCAGCCTTTCACTGCCGTGGCCCGGGTTCAATCCCTGGTCGGGAAACAGATCCCGCAAGCTGCGAGGTGTGGCCAAAAAAAAAAAAGAAGGCATAACTTACGTGGAGTCCAGTCAGTAGACAGGTGCTCACTATTACTAAGTTGAATGAGCTTTGAGGCATTTTAGGGCCAGCCAGAGGGGTCCCCCGTGATGCTCTCTTCTGCCCATTCCTTCAGCCAAGCAGCACGAGCTGATGACTCTGGATGGCTTCATGCTGTACCTGCTGTCGCCTGAGGGGGCTGCCCTGAACCCGGCCCACACGCACGTGTTCCAGGACATGAACCAGCCCCTGGCCCATTACTTCATCTCCTCCTCCCATAATACCTACCTGACCGACTCTCAGATCGGTGGGCCCAGCAGCACCGAGGCCTATGTTAGGTACCATGGTGGTGGTGGGGGGGAGTGAGCGCGTCTGGGAGCCAGTTTGGGGGTGGACATGGGACTCAACTCCCGCCATGGGCTTCCTGGGGCCTACCTGGGGGCCTGTCCATTGCCCTGCTCTGGGCCACCCACATGACACCTTGCCCATCCATCCATCTCTCCGCAGAGCCTTTGCCCAGGGATGCCGCTGTGTGGAGCTTGACTGCTGGGAGGGGCCAGGAGGGGAGCCGGTCATCTACCATGGCCACACCCTCACCTCCAAGATCCTCTTCCGAGATGTGATCCAGGCAGTGCGTGACCACGCCTTCACGGTGAGCCCTGGGACCCCCACGCCCGGCCCCAGAGCCTTCCCCATGACATCAGCTGGCCTCGGTCCTTCCAGAAGAAACCCCTGGGACTTCTCTGGTGGTCCAGTGGTTAAGACGCTGTGCTTCCACTGCAGGGGGCACGGGTTCGATCCCTGGTCAGGGAACTAAGATCCTGCATGCCGCGTGCGGCATGGCCAAAAAAACCCCCCGAAACAAAAGAAACCCCTGCCCAGAGACTCACTTTCACCAAGTGCTGCTGGGACAACTGCCCAATGGGGTAGAATAAAGCTGGGTGAGAGGCTCCCTTCTCCCACCCTTATATTTAGTAAATGTATTAAAATCGTAAAATTTCCAGAAGAAAACCTTGTGGGTAGGGAAGGACCTTTTAATCATGACTCGCAAAGAGAAAATCGTGAAAAAGAGGCTCAGTGTTGCACCTACATAAAATTGCAACTTCTGTCGAGCTATGCAAACCTTACCATCAGCAAATGATGGGCTGGGACCAAAAGTGTGCAACCTAAACGACATGGTCAGTGTCATTAACAGATAAAGAGCATTTATAAAAGAAGAACATTCCTGCAGCCACCCTCAGCTCCCCAGACACTCCACCCCTTCCCCGAGGCCCCAGATCTGACCTCTGCCCCTCCACGTACGCACTGACCCCAGTGTGTCCCACATCCACGCACTCAGTCTCCCCCAGAGTGGGTTCTCCAGAGCCCTGCCTTTGCCTGCCTGGCCTGAAAGGGGTGGGGGGCCGGGCATAGCAGGGGTCCTGGTGGGGGAGGGGTCAGTGACTGAGCTGCTGCCCCTCCCTCCCACAGCTGTCTCCGTACCCCGTCATCCTGTCCCTCGAGAACCACTGTGGGCTGGAGCAGCAGGCTGCCATGGCCCGTCACCTCCACGCCATCCTAGGCGACATGCTGGTGACGCAGCTGCTGGACTCCCAGAACCCTGAAGAGCTGCCGTCCCCAGAGGTGATGCTCCCGGACCCCCAGCCTGGGTGGGGGGAGGGTCTGGCTCCGAGGTCCACCATCCACCTCCCTTGTTCAGGCCCCCTCCCCTCTCTCTGTCTTAACCTTCCTCCACTTCTCGGTTCATCTGACATCTGCCACCCTGTGGTCTTGTCACTTGTCTGCCTTCCATTTTGACTAGACACACCCCACCCTGTCACCTGGCATCGAAGGCCCTCTACGACCTGGCCCTGACCTCCCCGCTCTGCCTCCTGCCCATGGAGTCCCTGCAGGCTCGGCCATTCCCATCTCAAAGGCCTTGGTTGACACTGTCTCCACCTGAAGCTCCCTTCCTAGCCATCTGTGCTCGCCAAGCGCCACCTGCTTAGAGCTCTAGCTCAGCGTAAAGGGCCTCTTCCTGTGGCCTTAACAACTTCCTCAGCTCTCTGGCCAGAAGTGGTCCTTCCTTCTTTCCTCCCAACCCCCAGAGCATTTCATGCGCCCCTTCAGGACATTCATCCTTTTTGGGCTCTTCGAGAAAACGCTCCTCCTCCTCCCAGTCCCAAATTATGCAAGGAATGTAGATTCACCTTTGTGTGTGATTTGGATTTTTTTCGGTATGAAAATAACATACATATGGTAAAAGAAGAAATGGAGCCGCAGAAAACCATACACAATGAAACATGGGTTTTCCTCCACTCAGGTTCCCCCCGTCCTGTTTCTGAAGTTATCATCTTCAACAGTGTCTTGTGCATCCTTCCAGAACTTTCCCACGCATATGTATAGCTATGTACACAGCTATCTTCTCTTTCAAATGGTGCATGAAGGAGATCATGTGAACACTGCTACGTGC
>NW_006782296.1:1344513-1347298 GCF_000442215.2 Lipotes vexillifer | reverse complement strand
TCCCGGACCGGGGCACGAACCCGTGTCCCCTGCATCGGCAGGCGGACTCTCAACCACTGCGCCACCAGGGAAGCCCCACATGAGATCTTTTTTGAAGAGAGCACCTTCTCTTTCAACTCTGAGCTGCCTCATTCATTTTACTGGCTGCTGTGTAGTATGCTGATGCTTAGAGGGACCCCATTAGCCAGTCCCCTGTGGATAGGGCTGTTTCCCTCATAGGTTTCTTCCTATTAGAAACATCACTCATCTGTGTCCCCTTCGCTGCTCACCACCCTGGGCCAGCCCCTCACACAGTGGTGGCTGAGTGATAGACTGACCGGCCGACATAGGGGCAAAAGGGCTGAATTTTTCCGCGTTGGTCTCTACAGCAGCTGAAAGGCCGGGTCCTGGTGAAGGGAAAGAAGCTGCCAGCTGCTCGGAATGAGGACGGTCGAGTTCTATCAGACCCGGAGGAGGACAACGAAGACGAGGACGAAGAGGAGGCGGGGGCCACAGAGCAGAGGCGGCGGGTGAGTGGGCCTGGCTGGGCCAGCCCGGGCTGGGCAGGGGCTTGATGCCACTGTGGAGCTTGGGGGCAGGTGGCAGAGGGAAGCAAGGTGGGAGGACCATGGGTCTGGAGTGGGCAGACCCCTGCTGAGGCTCATCTCCCAGGCCAAGCAGATCTCCCCGGAGCTGTCGGCCCTGGCCGTGTACTGCTGTGCCAGCCGCCTGCGGACCCTGCGCCCTGCCCCAGCCCCGCCCCAGCCCTGCCAGGTCAGCTCCCTCAGCGAGCGCAAGGCCAAGAAGCTCATCCGAGAGGCAGGTAGGAGCCGGGACGTCGGGCCTCTGGGGGACCTGCAGGCTCCTGGTGGGTGGTAGATGCTGAAGTTGATCTGGAAAGGAGTGCGAAAGGGCTTCGGGGGCCGTGAAGAGGGGCTCAGGGAATGAGTGCCCAGCACATGCCCGGCAGGCATGCCCGGCCAGGCGTACGTAGAGGGAAAAGGGCACAGGGAAGAGGGAGGCTGCTGTCTGCCTTCACCAGCTCACAGCCTAGTGGTCGGGCCAGACATAGATGGATAATTACGGTGCCGGGTGATCAGTCGGGCAGGACAGGCGTGACGGAGGCTAGGGAAGCCCAGCAGGAGGGGGTGAGATCAGAGAAGGGTTCCCGAGCAGGTGATGGCTGAGAAGACACCTGACTGAAGGATGAGGAGGAAGCAGCCAGGTGAAGAGGGGGAGGGGACTTCAGACAGGAGGAGCAGGTTGTCCCAAGGCCTAGAGGCTTGAGGTACAGGAAGGGTTCCTGGAAGCGGAGGCGTGGCTGGAGGAGTGCTTGTGGGATGAGACATGAAAGACAGGGGCTGCCAGCCTGGGGCCAAGTGCTCCACCCACCGAGTCAGGAATGTGGGGACTTGGGGTGGGAGGCAGTGCCAGGCGGCGGGAGGGGTGGGTCCCTGCCCCTCTCTGGACTTCAGCAGCCTCCTTGTGAGGACCCCCATCCTCTCATCAGAGAGAACAAGGAGCGGGGGCGGGGGAGCTGGGGGTGGGAGTTCAGCCTCTGTCCCCAGCTTGTCTCTGGAGGTGGGGGAGGGGAGGGGACAGGCCCTGGCACCCGGTGAGCCACAGCCCAGGGGCTGTCACAGTCCTGCCCCAACTCTCCCTCAGGGAACAGCTTCATCAGGCACAATGCCTGCCAACTGACCCGTGTCTACCCACTGGGGCTGCGGATGAACTCCGCCAACTACAACCCCCAGGAGATGTGGAACTCGGGCTGTCAGCTGGGTGAGTGGGAGCACCGGGGAGAGGGGGTGGGCGGGGGGCCACGGCGGCCCCAGCGGTGATGAGGCCGCACAGCTTTCCAGAAGGTGGAGAAATGAGTCCTGTGGATGCCAGTTATTAAAAGACTGATCAACAAGGAAGGTGGGGAAACACAAAGCAGGCTCGTTTGTGTAAACGAGCCAGTGCACAATCTCAAAACTTTTCGTGCAGGTGGAAATTCAAAACCTCCACTCCCACGTGCCCCTCACATACACAAACACACAGCCCGGCAGTCCCCACTAAGTCAATGCTGACGAGCGTGTGCTCTGGAGGGAGGCTGAGCAGAGCCAAAGGAGAGGAGCCTGGTCCCCTTGGGGTCAGGGAGGGAAACATGGGGCTTCCTTGGATCCTGCCTCTGGCCCGGCCCCAGGCCCAGCCCCAGCCCCACCCTCCGGCTCCAGCTGTGGAGGCTGGGTCCCCCGGCTGCCGTGAAAACGCCCAGCCATGGTAGGGGTGGGATAGCACTACCCAGGGAGTGGGACCCTGGGCCCTCTCTAGAGAGAGCTGAGTCCTCGCCCCATGAGGTGTGTCCGGCGGGGAGGGCAGTGAGACTCCTGAAACCGAGCAGTGAAGAGAGGGCCACTGAGAGCCCCTGCCCTGTCCCCGCTGTGTCCACAGTGGCCCTGAACTTCCAGACGCCAGGTTATGAGATGGACCTCAATGCCGGGCGCTTCCTTATCAATGGGCAGTGTGGCTATGTCCTGAAACCTGCCTGTCTGCGGCAGCCTGACACAACCTTTGACCCTGAGTGTCCTGGACCCCCCAGAACGACTTTCACCATCCAGGTCAGCAGCCTGGACCACACCCTGCCTGGGGTCCCTGTCTGCGGGGTGCCAGCCTGAGGATAGCAGAGGCCTGGGGACAGCTCTTGGGAGGGCGGTCCGCCTCCAGGTCCTGAGCGGGAGGGCCGGTGTGAGCGCCTCGGGCCAGGCTGCAGCTCCTCTCGCTCCCGCGCAGGTGCTGACCGCGCAGCAGCTGCCCAAGCTGA
>NW_006782296.1:1342090-1344146 GCF_000442215.2 Lipotes vexillifer | reverse complement strand
AGCTGAATGCCGAGAAGCCAAACTCCATCGTGGACCCGCTGGTGCGCATTGAGATCCACGGGGTGCCCGCAGACTGTGCTTGCAAGGAGACCAACCATGTGCTCAACAACGGTGGGGGCCCCACTGGGGCGAGCTGGGGGCAGACTGCGGGGAGCGGGGCAGGTGCAGGGTGGGCTCTTGACGGACAGGCCTGTGCCCTAGGCTTCAACCCGCACTGGGGGCAGACCCTGCAGTTCCAGCTGCGGGCTCCGGAGCTGGTGCTGGTCCGGTTCGTGGTAGAAGATTATGACGCCACGTCCCCCAATGACTTCGTGGGCCAGTTTACGCTGCCTCTCAGCAGCCTGAAGCGAGGTTGGTGGGCTTGATGGGGGCGGAAGGAGAAGCGGGGCCGGGCCTCCAAGACCCTGTTCACCCGGGCTGCGCACTCCCTCCGAGAGCCTGGCCCCGCAGGGCGGTGGGCAGAGAAGCTGACACCAGGCCACCCTCCCGGCAGGATACCGCCACATCCACCTGCTTTCCAAGGACGGGGCCTCACTGTCACCAGCCACCCTCTTTGTCCACATCTGCATCCAGCACTCCTGACGGCACAGCTGAGCCACGCTGGGCTCTGCAGGTGCCAGTCTGCATCCCTCAGCGAGGCCCTCTCCTCCTCGAGTGGAGGGGTGACGGAGGGCCGCAGCCCTCCAGCCGCCCACGTAGCCTGCCCGCCAGGCTCTGTTCTCATCTGGGTGCTGAGGGCCGCCTCAGCCCCTCCTGAAGAACAGGCAGTTGATCTTTTCCCTGGGCTGTGAGATGCCCCCAGCTCCTCGGGTGCTCAGCCCACCTGGTCGTCGTGGCTTCTGAAGAGCCAGGCCCGTTGCTGCCAGCAGACTTGGGGAGCAGGACGTGTAAGCCCTCGGCCACTCTCTGCCCCGTCCCAGCCCCCTTCCCACAAGGAGCCCAGCCACCCCCTTGCCCCCCTCCCCAGGCGTTAGCCACCCGCTAAGGCCCTCCTTCCCCCTCCAGGCTTTCTGGGCTCCTCCCTCCAGCTCTGGAACCTGAGCGCCACTCCCTTGTTAAAGCAAGCAGGGAGAGGGAGGCTCAGCCCTGGGGAAACCTAGGAGATTTTTAACTTGTCTTAGAAGAGCCCTGGAGAGGACAGCAGAACAAAATAAAGAAGCAAGTTTATTTTACCATTGCCACCCCCTGAGCACCTCTGAGGCCACAGCCACAGGCCTATGAGGAGGGATGGGGCAGAGGGAGCATCCCTTGGGCCTCTTGCTGCATCTGGGCTCCCTGTCTAAGACAGCCAGGGGTGCTGGAGGAGCTGCCGCAGCTCAGAATAGCCCTGACCCTTCCTCTTGGCTCAAAGCTGCTGCCAGCATCACAAGACTGTGAGGACAGCAGTTCACAAAGCCACCCCCCACAGCACGTACACCAGGGGCCTTGGACGCGGAGGGGGCAGGTAGGTGGGCTTCTGCCAGAGCAGGTTTGTTGTGGCCCTCAAGGGGGCGGGGACAGGCCTCTGAGGGACTCCAGACAGAGTCCCCCTTTCTAGGCTCAGCTGGGTTCGAGGCCCCCGTCTGCTCAGTAGACGAATCCCAGAGACCCGGAACTCTCCTTCCACCAGCCAACCAGCCTTCTAGACAAAGGCCTGGAAAGCAGTGGGCCACCCCAGGCCCCCCTAGAGATGCTGGGAGAGCGTGCCCAGACACCAGAAGGCGGAATCCAGAGGAAACCTATCAGAAAGGTGACTTTCTGGGATTAAATGTGGAGCCCTGGCATCTGGGGTTCCCTCAAGCAACAGCACCAACCCTGAACAAGGGCTGAGCTTGATGGCAGTTCCCATCAGGGTGGCCTGGGGCAGGGCCTGGGCTGGGCTGGGGCTGGAAGCTGCTCCCATAGAACCCAGGGCTGGGCTGTCTCCACCTTCCTGCCATGACCTGATGCAGGAAGTGACAGCCTCACCCTGCTCTCGTTTACACCAAGAGGGGCATTTGGTTCTGAGGAATTAGTGTGTCTGAAAGAAGACAATCAGACTCTGAAGGGGCCCAGATCCCACCCCCCCACCCCCCCC
>NW_006782296.1:1331342-1341907 GCF_000442215.2 Lipotes vexillifer | reverse complement strand
GTGAAGGAATGGGCTGGGCGGCCTTGGTACACAACACTCACGGCTGTCAGGAGAGGCAGGCGGCCAAACTGCAGTCCCACGGTTGGGGGCACGGTGAGGCCAGGTCCAGTGTTGGGGTATGAAGGGCAACTGCGAGTTGTCCGGTCCCCGCAGGGCCTGGGTTGGGGCTCCTGTTAGTTGGACACGGGCGTCCCGGCTGAGTCCCCCATTCTGCTTCTCGTCTCTGGCTTGGTGCAGCCGAGGAAGGGTTTACTGCTAGGAGAAGCGCCCGAAGGCTGGGAAGATAGCCTTCAAAGGGCGAGAGTCTTTAAGGCAAAAAAGCTGACAGGAACTGATTATGGGAGCTGGGGGCAAAGAAGAAACACAGCTCGTAATTCTGGAGACCCCTGGGTGGAGACCACCCACAGGGCTGTGTTCTCCCAGCCCAAACCTAAGACGGGAGCGAAGGCCCGAAGGCCCGCTTTCAGGAGCTGGAGTCAGCTGGTCCGAGGCTGGGGAGAGACATAAGGTGGGGGTCTGGGAGGACTGGGAGAAGGCCTCACGGATGATCCCAGGGGCAGATCCTGTGTCCTCTCAGGGTGCCGCTCAGGGCCCAGGTTCCCTGGGAAGGGGCTCGGTGGCACCAGCCATGGGGGGAATGGATGAAAAGGTCCAGAGGAAAAGAAGGGGTGGGCGGGGGGACACACAGGAAGTCTAGATGCGGTCTCTCAGGCCCTTCCTGGTAACCTTTCTGGTTCAGTGGGACCTGCTGGCCTGCAGCATTAAAAGCACCCCCGTGTCTCAACAGAACCACCCAGCCGCTGGCCCGCAAGGGGAGGGGTGGCATCTGGACAAGTGGGCGGGGCGGTGCCTGTGCCCTCTGTCAGAGGAGCCACGCTGACGCGGACTGAGGGTGCTGGCGCTGAGCCTGGTTGCTCCTCTTACACAGAGGAGCCTGAGCCAGTACCGGCTCCTTGCTGGCGGGTGGGAGAGGTTAGGGACAAAGAGCCAAGCTGGCCCTGAAAGGGCAGCCTTGTCAAAGGAAGGTGTTCAGAAGTTGCCCGGTGCTGTGGTCACGAGGGCCTTCCCTGCAGAGCAAGAGGGCTCCAGCCCAGGCCGGGGGCTGCATTGGTTCCACTGCCACCTGCTGACCAGAGGAATACAGGAGGGCGGGAGGGTTTTGTTCAGCTGCTTCCTTTATTAGAAACAAGTGAGATGTACCAAGCAGAACAACAATGCATTTGGCATTTCTCCCCCCACCCCGGAAATGGATGCCCCTCCCACAGCCTGGAGAAAAGCCAAGACAGAAAGGTGAAGCTTCCGGCTTCCCTGTTCCTGGATGTGGCACCCTGCCGGCAGGCAGTCAATATTTTTGCACTGAATTGAGTGAAATTTTCCCCATGACGTCCCTAGGGACGGTCTGTTTGCAGGCTGGCCGTCACCTTGCAGTTAGTAAACCATAGCCCTGGCTCTCTGGTTCTGGGGCAGGCAGGCCAGGTCTCAAGAAGGCTGCCCCTGGGTGAGGAGGCACCGGCCAGAAATATGCTCCTGCCCCACCCCCCACCCCGGCCTGACACCACCCTCTCCCGGGCTGTAGCTCTGTGAAGCTATCCAGGCCTCTGGGTCATCTTTGGGCAAAGAATTCAAGACACCCACCCTGGGCTTCAGCAAGTATGTGACGGCAGTTGGAAGGGAGCTGCAGGCAAGGCCTGAGATTGTCCATAACGCGAGGTGTTGAAGCAGCCTGGTGTGGGCTGGCCTTCAAACCAGACGTCCGCGTCTTCGGAAGTGGGCAAGCGTGGGGGAAACGAGCCCTACGTAGTTGACCTCAGTCCAGAGCTGAGGCCTCCTTTCTCCCCAGCTCTCTCCTTACAGAGTGAGGAGGCCGTGGGAATGTGCCACAGGGTCAGGGATCAAATGCAGAGTCAATCCAAAGGCAGGAGTGAACATCTGGAACATGGAGTCTGTGAGCCCAGCACTGGAGGCAGAGGTTAAGGACCACACCCGGGAAGCCCACCAAGAGTAGCTGCCCAAGGCAGGTCCCCACGGATGAGTATGGAGGCCCCGGGGCCTTTCCCTCATTGGGTTCAAGCCAGCCACGGGTCCACCATCCTGCAAGGCCCCAAACCCCAAGCACTGGTCCTCTCTGAGCTCTCTGACCTGAAGTCCTGGAACGAGTTGCATGAAGAACCCAGGGACTGTTTGGGCAAAAAGGAGACTAACAGCAGCCACCGAGCCGACTCCCGCAGACCTGGTGCTGAAGGCGGCAGGGTCCCTACCAGGAGACAACGGCAGAGTCCAAGGAGCAGTCGCAGGGTTTTGGAGGGAGACACTGGGACCTCTCCAGGAAATCTGTTTCTTCCAGAGCAGGCACGGGCCTCACAGTTTCCATTCCATGACTTCAGTCACCAAGGCAAAGCTCACTCCCTGCGCTGTCGTGCACCTTGAATTTCAGAGGCAGCTCAGGCTGGGACCTGGCCCCAAGCTGACCAAGCCTGTGACAGGGAGCTTTTCCAAGTCCCAGGTGCTGCCTAAGGTAGGAGAGTTGGGCAGCACTCTGTTCTTTGACATCCTTAGAAGCCTGCACAGGGCAGGCTGCTCTGGGCCCTGGGGTGCTGTGTGTCCGATGGCTGTGGGGCGAGCCCTGCCTCTCCGACTCCCACCGTCCGTGGAATGCAGTGCACACCTTGCTAAGAACAGCAGTTTCTTTGGTCTGGGCATCTCGGAGTCAAGGAGTCAAAGGTCAGCCATGATCAGTGCCTGCAGTTTGCAGCACAGTGACGACAAGGAGAAGGGAGGCCCCTAGAGGCCTCTGATGAAAAGCCAATCAGTGGAGTTGCTGGCTCCAGCAGCCATCTGCGGGAAGCTGGCAGCACCCCTGCGTGTGCAGGGGCAGAACAGCCCCATCCCAAGCACACGATTCCCTCCAGCTCTGGGCACCCTGCAGAATCAGCCTCTGGCATATCTCACCAAAGCCCACAGCCTGCAACACAGCCCTACAGGCCTGCGAGCTAAGGCTTCCTTCCCTCTACAAGTAGCTGAGAAGTGAAAGCAGCCAGGTGAAAGCACCCCACCCCACACCATTTACCTCCTCCTAGAGCAAAACTTACATAGAAGCCTGGACATGGGTTGCTGCTGACAATTCACAGCCCAATCCTCCCCAGGCCACTTGGCTGAGCACAACTGAGGAATGCCTACGTGACAGCCATGCGACCAGAGACTCCATTATTCTGGGGGCCACCGGCAGCATCAGCAACCATCACCACCACCACAAAAACCCACAAAACACCATCAGTGAAAATCAGACTCAGACAACGACAACAGGAAATCATTTCTGTCGCCAAGTCCAGATTAGCGTCCAGCCACCACTCCTTGCCGCTACTCGCAGGCTGTGTGTCTTGGAAAGGAGCATGAGAGATGGCTAATGGGCTGGAAGGCACAGGCCAAGGGCTGGTGGCTGGAGATCTGGGTATCATCGGCCCCACGCCATCCTTGCCCAACCACCCTGGGGGCATCAGGGTCCTCCTGGCTCTTTGCTCTAAGATGAGCTAAGCAGGATTTGCGCTGATGTGGTCTCCACAACGATCCAGATGCTACAAGGAGGTCAAAGGTCCCCTTCAAACTGCCAGTCACCCCAGGCACTGGAAAAACATAATCTCACAGGGGACTTATCCCCATAACATAAGGTTGGCAACAGCTGGCTAATGAGCCCTGATTTAAAAATCAGTTGGCAGGATGACTTCCTACAGGGAGCAGGCCAAGAGGACTGGAAGAGGGACTTGATTCATGAAACCCGCTTCCACAGGTCATCCCCGCTGCCCAGGTTCAGGATGCAGAAAAGGAGTGGCCCCTGCAGGAAAACCTCCGAGTTGAGTCAGCCCCAGCCAGGACTCCACCTGCCATTCTAAGAGAGCCGAGCTCTCCCCAAAGCTTGCACAGCCCTTCCACCCCACCCCGCCTTCTCGAAGCCAATATTCCAGCTGATTCAGAGGGGAACTAGATAATATTCCCCACATCCTCTTTCTCCTGCTCCCCCAAGAAAAGTCAATGCCTGCTTTCACAAGGAAACAATTCATTGTACCAATGTGTTTGTCTGGCACTGGCCTGAGGTTCTAATTTTGAGGAATGATCTGGATTCAGTTTTTCATTAGAGACCAAACATCCTTGTACATTTGGAACATGAAAGATATTTAAAATATTTATATATATATATATATATAATATATATATACTTTTATTATTCACCCGTTAATTCCATAATATGCCAATCACGAGCTAGTTTTCAGCAGTTACATTCCCTTGATCACGGCTGCATAATGATGTGATTAATTGGAAAACAGGGAGACCAGAGACACGGCCAGAGGTGACATCACGCAGCCTACGCCATTGCAATACAATCATCAAGTTCAGTGGCGGTTTGTAAAGCCAGTTCAGTTCTGGTCCCTTTGCCAGGGATTCTCACGTTTGTGAAAATTGGACCAACAAGTGGTAGGGCTCCATTTCCTGGTTTGAACTCTCAGTGGCTTTATCCAGAATCTCACTGGCAACTGGTTACTGTAACACCAGCCCAACCTAGGAGAGCCAAGGGGGGAGAGGCAGAGTTGAGGTGACGGCTGTCCAAAGCCTCTCCCGCTCCCCCGCCCAGTCCTGCAGTCCCAATGACTGGTGGAGCCCGCAGAGCGCCACCGTGCTCAGGGAGCAGGCTCACGGCGAGCCCGGGGCTCTCACCCAACCTCCTCTGATGCTTTATACATCAGATCTTTTAATGAAAGCAGCTGCAGCAGCCTGAGGAATACTGGGCACAAGGCTGCCCTCACCTGTCAGTCATCCCGTAAACACCAGCTACCCCCATGGCCCTGAGCTGCTTTTTGGAGCTGGCGGAGGAGGGAGGGCCACACTGGGATAAGGGCAGCAGCCCAGCAGAGGAAAACCTCCTCAGGTCCTCAGGCTCTCCCTTCCTGCCTGACCAGGGGCACGTGACTCACACAGTGTCCTGGGACGGTCCTGAAGCCCTGCCCCCAGTTGGATGAGGTAGCTCACCGGGTGGGAGGAGAGGCTGGAGACAACCTTCCTGCTTCTGCATGGCTCTAGGGTCCATGCCCTCTGCCACCCTCACATCAGCTGCTGAAAGGAGAATACTGACCCTCCTAGTCTGGTCACCAGAGGGAGGGACTTTTCAAGGGTCCAGACTGATGCTGGAACCCAGACCCGAGGTCCTGGTTCCGTTGGAGACGCCAATTCCCTGACCCACACAGGCCCAGCCGTGGGCCTGACCGCGAGGGAGCTCGGTGGGAGGCGGCACCTAGCGCGTACGTACCTTCTCTGCCCCCATGCTGGGGCACTTCCAATTGTAAAGGTAATACTGTAGGTTGCCGTCCCCTATGCCAAACTTGAGCTTCTCCAGGAAGGTTTTGTTCTCCATGAGATCCAGTGCATTGAATACGTCAAACCCTTTCTGCATGGCAGCAGGGAGAGACAAGAACAGGTGAAGACAGGTGAAAGCTACCTCACCTTCCTGCCCTTTTCTATGATATCAAAACCATCCACAGGCGGCCAGGGGAGCAATCTTCCTTCAGAAGCTCCTGCTGCTTCCATGTTACATCCAGACTGCGGCCAGCACCCCGCTCTCTGGTGGTGGTTCTTACGATGCTCTGAGCACCCAACCCAGCCTCTCCTCGGTGTGCGCCTCAGTACACACTTGTGTACTCAGTGTCCAGGCCACCACTCCCACTGTTCCTTGTTACACGTCCCTGAAACACTCTCGTAATTTCCACAGCCCTCTCTGGAGACCAAGCCCTGAACCTTTTCCTCTGAAAAGCTGACTCCCATGAGCCACTGGGCATTTGCACTGCTCCCTCACTCCCTGACATTCCAACTCCGAGGCCTCTGTGCACCGAGGGATTTTACGACATTTGATATGCTGCTTTGAGGCTGCAACAGACACTTCCTAAATCTCACCAACTTGATAAGAAGCTCTCCCAGGGCAGCGACTGGCCTGTCATTGTTCAGCTGGCGCACAGTGGGCTGGGCCAGGCGCAGGCAGAACCCATGGGGCAGGACTGCCTGGAGACCTCTCCAGTGTAAGAGAAGCCCGGGCCCCTCCCCCCATGCTCTACTGTCAGCTGCTCCAATGACTCACAGCAACAGACACCAATCTCCCCATTCCCACACTGGGGAGGTCGTAAGGAGAACACCTCTACTCCCCGAGCAGGCCTGGCTATTCAGGCTCCTTGGCAGTGCCTACCGTGAGAACAAAACTCACTGAAATAAATCAGAAGGAGTTCACTGCCTTCACTTAGTGTGGGTGCTCCTTGCTCCCTCCTAGTTTTGAGCTGCTGGCTGAAAAGTGCTAGGCTGGTGGAGCACGATGGGGAGGAGGCCTCAAAGCCCCCAGCCTGTGGGCAGCTACCTGCGAGCCGTGCTCACCACCGCCCCACGGCCCCTTCCCTCTGATCTGCTGCTCACCATTTTGGCGAGAACAAGGGCGTCGCTCATGAGGTCTAGAAGAGGGGTCTGGGTGTGAACGTTGTAGAAAGAATAAGCAGCCTTTAGACTCTTGTGGGTCGGGTGATTCATGATGGTGGACGGAAGTGTATAAAAGCTCAGGAAATCGGTCACCTCACCGTTTGCATTCTGAAGGGCAGACAATAGGAAGAAGGCAGTGTCACATGGGCACAGGGTTCCTAGGGTTCCTGCAACCTGGGAATAAAATGTTTTCTACTGCACTCCACCACCCTCAGGCAGCTCTGCCGCTCTAGATGAATGGGTGGAAACTGAAACAGGATATGCACGGGGGAGAAAACACACGGCCGAGGGAACTTGAGGACAGAGCTGGAAGGAAAATCCAGGGGGGGCTATGGGCTGAACCTGCCATGATCCTTCCCCCCCTGTGGTGCCAGGGCCTTCTCACAGCTCCCAGGACCCAGCACACCTGGCCGGCGCCAGACCAAGCGGGGACAGGCAGGGAGTCGAAGGCTCACCTGACCGAGAGGGGCTCAGCTCTCTCTACTAGGAGTCACCAGTGGGGATGGGGGAGGGGGAGAGGAAGGGCTCACACCAGGTCCCCAAGGGCTCACCTTAGCCAACGCAAGCTACAAACTTCCTGTCTTTAGTGGGGACCAAGCACGGATGGTCAAGGAAGTCTAGGGTGCCAACACTCGCATCAATCGCTCTTCAGTCACTGAGGCTGGGGACTCCAGCCACTTAGGGAGGACGCCTCCCCGCCAACCGGGCAGAGGTGGAGAGAACACCCCTCCCCACTCACCTCCACCACAAAAGTGTCGATGATATTCTCCTGGGGATAGAACCAGTGTTCCACCTCCTCTTGGCTCATGACTGGCGTGAGGTGAAACTGCCTCAGGTACTGGGTGAGGAGCTTGTGCACTACTGCAATGTCCTTTTTTTCCATTGGTCGCAGCCCCGCTGTCTTGGGAGTCTGGAAGAAAGAACCACAGAGCATCAGATGTGCTGACCATGAGCACCCTGGCTCCCTCTCAAGTCCTACATGAACCAAAAACCTCACACTGTCTCCCTTCCTACCCCGACCCTGAGTCTATCCACCCAGACCCTCAAGAGAGACTCCTCAGTTATCCCAGGCAGCTCCCTCTCACCCACTGTCCACATCCACTCCGGCACAAGTCCTGCCCCTGCAGTGTCTTTGGCCCTTTCCCTCGTGGTTAAGGCTGCCATTCTTGACTAAGGCTGCGTCAATCTCTTATCCACATGGCCCAGGCCGGCTTCCTAAGAAAACACAGCCTGTCACACCCCTCCCTGTTCCAAACTCCCTAACACAGAACACAAGACCTTCCACCCTCGGGACCAGTGGCTGTTCTGGCTGTGATCTTCTGTCTCTCTAGCCCAGTGGCTCTCAACAGGAGCAATTTTGTCCCCAGGGGACATCTGACAATATTCAGAGACATTTTTGGTTGTCACAACTAGAGGGAGGGGTGCCATGGCATCTAGTGGGTAGAAGCCAGGGATGCTGCTAAACATCCTACAACGCACAGGACGGTCTCCGTGATGAAGAATTACCCAACCCAGGGACTTCCCTGGTGGCGCAGTGGTTAAGAATCTGCCTACCAATGCAAAGGACACGGGTTCGAGCCCTGGTGCGGGAAGATCCCACATGCCGCGGAGCAGCGAAGCCCGTGAGCCACGACTACTGAGCCTGCGCTCTGGAGCCCGTGAGCCACAACTACTGAAGCCCGCGCACCTAGAGCCCGTGCGCCACAAGAGAAGCCACCGCAATGAGAAGCCTGCGCACCGCAATGAAGAGTAGCCCCCGCTCGCTGCAACTAAAGAAAGCCCACATGCAGCAACGAAAACCCAACGCAGCCATAAATAAATAAATAAATAAATAAATAAATTTATTAAAAAAAAAAAAAGAATTACCCAACCCAAAATGTCAATGGTGCCATGATGGAGAAACCCTGACCACCCCATGGATGTGCTTGGGTAGGCCCAGCCCGGTGCTACTCCTGGGCCTCAGTAAAGCCTTTCTTGGCCCCTCTCCTCCGAGCCTCACAACCTTTTCCCACTGAACTGCAGCTCATCTCTTCCTACACCGCTCACTCTCCTATAGACTTAGAGCACTTCACAGACAGTCTCCCAGCCACAGGCACCATGGAAGCCTGGGCCTGGCAGAGCCTACACTGGATGCCCAGCTTGCCTATCCACTTGGACACCGCTAGCCCAGTACTGCCCCTGGCAGGACACTGCTGCAAGTAAAATTCAGAAGAAAAGCACCAAACTCCCAGGATTTAATCTCATGCCAGAATCCCACCCCACAGCTGCTTCTCCTTAGAAAATGCTTCAGTGGAATGAACCCATGTGATGCTCCAGAGTAAATACTGGGGCTGAGGGAACATTCCCAAAGGCTTAATACACAAAGGTGGGGTCACAGCCGAATCTGAAATCAGGGTAGAGTTAGTTTATGTACCTCAGTCATCGCCTGACACAACTGCTTCCTAATGCAGGAATTGCTGCTGCTTCTTTTGTTTTTTTTTAAAATTTTATATCAGAGTATAGTTGATTAACAATGTTGTGTTAGTTTCAGGTGTACAGGAATTGCTTTTAAAACTGCAGTTCCGGGCTTCCCTGGTGGTGCAGTGGTTGAGAGTCCGCCTGCCGAAGCAGGGGACACAGATTCGTGCCCCGGTCCGGGAAGATCCCACATGCCGCGGAGTGGCTGGGCCCGTGAGCCATGGCCGCTGAGCCTGCGCATCCAGAGCCTGTGCTCCACAATGGGAGAGGCCGCAACAGTGAGAGGTCCGTGTACCGCAAAAAAACAAAACAAAAACCCCCTGCAGTTCCAGGGGACTTCCCTGGTGGCGCAGTGGTTAAGAACCTGCCTGCCAATGCAGGGGACATGGGTTCGAGCCCTGGTCCGGGAAGATCCCACATGCCATGGAACAACTAAGCCCGTGCGCCACACCTACTGAGCCCTGGCACCATAACTACTGAAGCCCATGCACCTAGAGCCCGTGCTCCGCAACAGGAGAAGCCCGCGCACTGCAACGAACAGTAGCCCCAGCTGGCCACAACTAAAGAAAGCCTGCGCACAGCAACGAAGACCCAAAGCAGCCAAAAATAAATAAGTAAATAAATAAATTTAAAACTGCAGTTCCAGGACCTCTAGCTGCCATAATTCCTTGCTAATCCTGATGTCTCTAGGGAACACTTAGTGACCTTGTTTCTACATGGTAGCTCCCCAAATGACACCTCAAATCCTGGACTGAAAAAGCAGCCATGCTGGGGTTCTCACCCACAGGCGGGGAGATCCAAAGACGTTCTTCCAGCTGCTACACTTTAAGAATGCTCTCCAGTGGCCCAAGGGGACACTCATCATGGCTCCCTAATCTGGTTTCCTGGGCAGTGCCTAACTATGCTGCAGCGGGCTCTCAAAGCAGGGCACTAATGACCCCAATCCAGGGGTGGATCAGCCCAATCCCAGGGCGATTAATCCAGTTTGGTGGCTGATGAGTCCAGGCGGGCAGCCCTCTGATCAGCAGGCATCCAATAACTGTGCTGACACTGCCCGGAAGAGCTCTGAGGGAAGAGAAGGGATTTTAAGATCCATTAGGCTCCTGAAGACAGGCACAACAGGAGAACAAGGAGCGTCTGTCTCACTGACAAACTAGGCAAACCGAGGCCCAGAGGAGAAAACCAGCTCACTGCAGGCTGCCTAGTCCTTTGGCGGCAAAATCTGGGCGGGAGGATTGGGACTGGAAATCTGGGCTCCCCTCACAAACTCAAGCCACCTCTCCTCCACCTGACTCGGCAGAGGGAGCAGCAGACGCTCTGTGGCTCATTTCCGTTGGGTCCTGGGATGTGCTGTGTACCAGTGAGTGGATTCCTCTCTCCATTATGCTTCACTTAGGCTAAAATTACACGGAATAGGTGTTCTCTGAGTCTGCCAACAGATGGCAAGAGAAACTAGCCCAGGTGTAGGCTCAGGAGAACAGAGGAAGTCCAACTAAAATAAAAACCTTGCTACAGATAACAGAACGACAGGATGGAAAGGCTAGGAACCCGGAAACTACAGGTTGAGTTGCTTCTGGTAAGAGCCCCCTCCACCCTCCCAGGCC
>NW_006782296.1:1324574-1331332 GCF_000442215.2 Lipotes vexillifer | reverse complement strand
CCTGCTGAGGGCGAGGCTCTCCTTGGCCTCCCTCCTGCCCCTGCCCAGGGCCCCGAAGCACCACTGGCCTCTGGAAGTCGGTAGAGCTTCATGGTGCGTTGCATGGTCATATTTCTGCTCAAGTGGGAGAACTTCACTTCAATCAGCTTCCGTGGGTTTAGGGACCGATGCCAGTACCTGTGGGGACACAAATGTCCTGTCCTCAGAGGACTATGGCAAGTCTCATTAAAAGGACAATGCCAGGACTTCCCTGGTGGCACAATGGTTAAGACTCTGCGCTCCCAATGCAGGGGGCCTGGATTTGATCCCTGGTCAGGCAACTAGATCCCACATGCACACCGCAACTAATAGTTCACATGCCGCAACTAAGGAGCCCACGTGCTGCAACTAAGAACCAGCACAACCAAATAAATAAATATTAAAAAAAAAAAAAAAAGACAATGGCACGGGGATCTCAAGATGGCCGGCAGGTGGCGCAAGAGACCCGTCGGGCCCCACTTGAGCCAGTGGCATCGCCCCAGATCTCCAACCTCCCCACAGTGAGTGCAGAGTGGCCACAGCGCTTCCTATATTTTCTTTGTCAAGTTCACAAGCCACTCCTCTGTAACAGTATTTGTCTGGGAACAGCGATCCCCACTCCTGGAATCAAGTCAATGGAAAAGACTTCTAGTTCTCTGAATGTTTAGCCTCTGCCTCCTCCTTTCCAGCATTTGTCTGGTGTTTTCACTTTTGAAGTTCTTAAGGCAGAGTATTCAATTGTTTCAAAGAACTTTCGAAGGCAGAGGTTGTGCTTGGTGCACACAGGGATCAGACGTGCTCTCTTCGGCCCACGTAATATTCAAAACAAAATTGTGCCAACCATTTAAAACTTTAGGACATTTACCATAAAAATCCAGATTTGGCCTCATCCTTAAAAACGAGAACAAAACCCCAGCATACTGACCCCCACCATTTCCAAATGGAAGGAATCAGGGGGACCTAAGAAAGCCTAACCCCTTTGGGCAGGGCACACACTGTGCAGGCTGCTGTTCCTACAGCCTCCCCATCACTCCCTTGTGTGCCCCACCCGGCTCCTGCGGGGACCACCACCCACCTTATCAGACACCAGAGCAGCGAGATGCTCTAGGGCACACGCTGAGGGGCAGAACTGTGACTCACAGTGACACAAGCTCCTCAACTAGAGTGGGCATGTCGCCGTTTCTACGACCTTGCAAAGAAGAGATTTTTTTACCTGCAGGTGCCAACAGGCTTTGGTAATACGACCCCGGCAGTGTAAACAGCTTGGAAGATGCCCTCCAGGTGCACCCGCCGGGTTATCTCACGGATCAGGACTGGAGCCACCCTCTTGGAACGCAGCTTCTTGTGGACACACAGGAAGTTGATCTCTACCATCTTCTTCTCTCTGAAGAGAAAGGAAAAAACCCAGGGACAAGGCTTTTAACAGGCAAGGTAATCCTGTCCAGCACATGGAGCGCCCTGCAGGGACCGGGGCCCTCAGCACAGGCTCGTGTTCTGCCTCTGCCTGCACTCAGCAGTCGGGACTCGGACGCCCTCCCACTGCCCTGCTCCGCTGCACCGGGCAAGGGACCCACTCTCTACAGACTCTACCTCCAAAGGTAAGTGGGACTCAAGCAAACTCCTTTATTTAAGGCACCACAGCATCTCCCTGGTGAAGCCCCAATAGTAGGCTGGCGGGGTCCCACCTTTAGCCGTCAGGAACCCCACAGAGTAAGTCAAGGGTTATTCTAGGATTTCAGGGGTTCTGACTCCCCCAAGAATCCACAGCCTCTAAGCCCAGAAGGCTGTGGTAGATGGTTCTGACATTTCCAGGGAAAATGAAGAGCAGAGCTTGAAGGCCCCGTGACAATGTAGTTGTGAGTCACACCCACCCACTTCTGAAGCAGCGGCTTGAGTGTGTCAATGTGTGAGTGGCGCAAATGCAAATGCTGAACTGCTGGTCAGGGAGTGCACCGGCCCCCAGGTCACAGACAAGAGCACCAGCAACCATTCAGAGCCAGACAGGTGGTTCCTATGATGAATTTCTATTCCCATGACCCAAGTTCCCTCTCTTCGTGGGAACTTCCCTCTTTTTTCTACGGAAAGGATGTGCATGCTTCCCCCCCACCTTCCCAGACCAACCAGGATGGTGAGGATGCGGGGGGTGGGAGTGGCGCTGGTGCTTACGTGTCATAGATATGGATGTTTGCCGGGATGGCGCTGATGAACCCAACCAGTTTCCGACTCGAGACCACTCGAACCCCACAGTGCCACTGGGGGAGCCAGCCAGGCGGCCGGAGAGCCCTAGAGGAGAGATGGGGGCTGTAGCCGTGGTGCTGCTCACCAGCGGCCTTGGGGGACTGTCTGGGCTCCACCTCTGAGTCTGGTTCTAAGCTCGTGCTACCACCTCCCTGAGTGGGGGTGAACAGCTCAATTCTCCTAATTCTCTTTAGGGCCAAACCCTCCTGGACACCAATGGGATCGAGCCACAGCTCTTTCTTTCTGCTCAGTCCACTTGGCCTACTTGCTCACCCAACCCAGGGCTGTCACAGCGAAGATTTCATACTGATCCGGTTTCTTTGTGCTCACTCACTCTGACATCCTGAGCCGGAGCACCGGCCTCCCTGGCTTCGAGTCCAGTGGGTCCCGTGGTCGGGAGCTGACTGTGGAGCCTCTGGAGCTCTGGGCTCCACCTCCCTGCAAGCACCATCACCTCCTCTCTTTCCGCTTGGCCAGTCTTCCTTTCCCTCCCCTTTCAGGCAGGCCCCCTCCGTGCTGGCCTCATGCCTCTCTACCTTCCCGGATATTAAAGGAGGCCCGGGAGGGTGGGTGGCCCAGCCAGGCGAGGTCATTTTCATACAACTGAGCATGCTCAGGAAATGGATAGAAAACGACCTCTTTTCAATCTTAGCAGGTCTCATCCCTCCCTCCCTTCTTACATAAAGTCACTATACAATAGATGATCTTTTCTTCTGGGTACCAATTCCATAAAGGAATCCCTCACCCAGTCATTCTGTCTTAAATAAGGTTTCGATTCTAAGCTCCATGAGAAGCAAGTCTCCTTCAGATGCAGAAACTCAAAAATCGCATACTAATTTGTCATTAAAAGGATGGCTCTTAGCAGGGATGAAAAATCTGGTGCCCTGTCGTTGTTCTGCTCTATGCCTGGCTCTGGAACCTTAATAAGAAAGCCCTTACAACTCACCACAAAAGAAATTCGGGAGAATAATCAAATCGGAACATGTTGTCATCATCTTCCACATAATTCTCGTTCAGGAGGGTGTAGAGTTCTTTCAGCTGCAGAGAGGAGGAGCTGCCTTAGAGGTATTCTGCCAGGGCTGGGGACCAACTCCAGTACCCTGGGGCTCCAAGCCTTTCAGGACAAGGCAAACTACCAAAAACTGTGTTTGATCTCACAAATCCTTTTCATGGCAGGAACTCCTGGAACAAGCACCCTAGTGCTTAACAGGAAACTGAGCCACCAAGAGTAGAGTGGCAGACTTAAGTACATGAAGGGGCAGATCAAGAATGTCATCCAACTAACCAACCACTCCATCGTTAAGACAAGGGACTGAATAAATGGATGAACAAGAAAAATGAAAGCATGAAGAAAAGGTATCTGCCCTGGGGAGTGGCAGGGGTTAACTCTCAACCTGCCAGAGAAGCCAAGAGCTATTTATTCGGAGTCGTGGGCAGGCCCCAGGGGCAACAGATGGGGGCTCTACTCAGACCTGCTTGGCTCAGCTCTTAAGAGAGCCCTTGAGGAAGGCCTGAGTAGAAGCCGTCTCGATGTGACTGCAGGCGCGTTCGTGAAAGTGGCAGCCGGTCCACACTCCTGGCCCACCTAGGCCTACTCACCACACCACGGTCCCCGAGGTCCAAGGCATCCCAGGCGAAGTCCTGGGGCAGCGTGTAGGGCTCCTGGCGGATGCTGTCTTTGTCAGGTTCCACGGGACCATGTGTGTTCACGACTTCCCCTGGAAGAAGAGCACAGCCATAAGCCTCGGCCTTAGGGGAAGGAAGGGGCTCAGCTCAAAGACTGACCTCAGCAAATTCCTCCTACCCCTAGGAGCCCTCCATCTGAAGAACACTCTGTTCTTGGCAACTGCAGACCGTCTCTCCAGCTACCCTTGGCCCCTAGCTGAGGGCCAATTCATGGCCAAACTTAAGAACAATCAGTGGGATCCAAGGTGGTTGGTTTCTTGGACATTCTTTTAAATCTCCCTTTGGTTCCTGAATGACAAACATTTATCTTGACTAGTTTGGCTTCCTGCCTCCTGGTTGGTGTAGAGTGCTGTCATGGCCCTGGCCCAGGCCCATCGACCTGGATGGATTTATAAGGAGTTGCAACAAGGCTGCTTTTGTGTCAACAGCAGCAACAATGTACTGGGCCTATTCCTGAGTTAGACAATGGTGTCCAGGCGCCAGGCTCACTCTGGGCCCCGCCAGCCTTGGCTTTGAACAACGTGGGCCAGTTAACTGCTGCTGCCAGCTCAGGCCCTCGGTGTTTACAGAGCCCTGTGAGCACCTTCAGGCTGAATCACTGAGTCTACACCACGCTGCTGGGAAGTTACCCTCTGACGGGACATCTCCACCCGGGACAGAAACCCTTCCCCTGTGGAGTACATAGGAAGTGAGGGGGTTGCTGAGAAGACAGAGCCCTGATTCCCAACCCCAGCCAAATCAGACCTATCTGATAAACTCAGACAAATCAGCCACTTAACTTTGGCCCCTGGAATTATTTGGCCCTGGCAGATTCTACAATTCAGAGCTCATTCATGTTCACAACTTAGAAGAATGAAATGTTTAGTACATTTTGAAAACAGTCTTTACAGGGGACCACTCAGTACACGGCTCCCAGCACAAGGCTCTGTACATTCTAGGCACTCAGTTCATGCTTTTACTGACATTCGGACTCCTGGCCCAAACACACCATTCTAACGTGTGACAGGAAGCTGTGGACCCTCCCAGTGATGGATCTGTGGGGCAGGTGTAGTGGAAACAGCTGCATCCAGCCATGAGCTGAGCACAATACCATCAGGACTGACCATCTAACTCTCGCCCGGCACATTTACTGAACACCAGTCAGACATGGCGTACCAGGACAGAGCTGGGAAAAGACAAGGTCCCTGGCCTCACAAGATGTACCATCTTCTGGGGAAATATTCAAGAAATGAGTCATTACCTACGTGCTAAGGGTCACACGTAGAAATTGGCCTTTTGATTAATTCATAAAGCAGCCCTTGTGAATTGGTTTAATATAAGTCAATCCACTTTCAATTCCCTGCCACGTATAACTTTTTGAGCCTACCAAGCCAAGGGCCGGACCCTTGGAAAGTACCAAGGATTTCTACTCTAGTCTAGGTGCTAATCAATTTTCCCTATCTTGTTTTGAACTTATACCCTTTGCAAAAGACGTTTTCATTTATCTATCTATGGTTGTGTTGGGTCTTCATTGCTGGACGCGAGCTTTCTCTAGTTGCGGCGAGCAGGGGCTACTCTTCGTTGCAGTGCACGGGCTTCTCGTTGCAGTGGCTTCTCTTGTTGCAGAGCACAGGCTCTATGTGCGCGGGCTTCAGTAGTTGTGGCACACGGGCTCAGCAGTTGTGGCTCGTGGGATCTAGAGCACAAGCTCAGCAGCTGTAGCACACAGGCTTAGGTTGCTTCGTGGCATGTGGGATCTCCCTGGGCCAGGGTTCGAACCCATGTCCCCTGCACGGGCAGGCGGATTCTTAACCACTGCGCCACCAGGGAAGCCCTCCAAAAGACATTTTTAAACTTCAGAACTTTTTTATCAATTTTTTTTCCCTAAATGATTTCATGGACAAGACACTGGTGGTCTTTGCCACTATATGACAATAGTCTCAAGGCCAAATCATTTCATTTAGACTGGTTAGTAGGTCCTGCATGCACCAAGCACTTCCATTTGTGCCTTCACCATGTGTTCACAGAATCCTAGAATGCTCCAGCTCTGGGGCAGGAGCTGGCGAATGAAATGGACATAGGTCCTCATCATCATGGGCACCAAAGACACAAGCAGCAGGCACCTGTCACTCAGTATAACGAGAGTCCACGACAGTGACGTATGGTAGGAGGGGGAGGAGGGGTCGGGAAAGACCTCTCAGAAGAAATATCTAAAGATGTGATCTCAAGGATAATTAGGAATTAGGCAGGAGTGGACTGGGTGGGGCAGAGAGGGTGGGTACACTGAGGGAACAGCACAGTCAAGGCCTGAGATGAAGGGGGAGAAGGAAGGAAACTAGGAGAGGAGGCTGAAGAGGAGAGTGGGGACCAATCGTGGAGGACCCTGCGAGCTACCACCGAGGCTGGACTTCATCCTCAAGGCTGTGGGACATCCTGAACGGGTCTTTAAAGGGGAGGGGAGGGAGGCGTGACATCCTGAGATATGAATTTTACAAAGAGCACTCAGTAAGTGCTTGTCAAGTGACATTACTGAGTGAACTTTTATACAATATTCAGTTGGTAAGTCTTAATCTATGTGTTGACAAACCAGCTCTCACAGGTTATCTCAAGGCTGTGTGCCATCTGCAAGACATAGCTGACAAAGCAGAGTTAGAGCAAACACTGAGAAAGCAGACGCACTTTGAACAGACTCGTGGTCTGGGGTGCCAGCAAAGCTGAGCGGCCCAGGGCTCCTGCCTGCGCTGCTTGGTGGAGACTGGCCTGCCTGCCACCTTCTAATGGCTCCTGAGCACCTCTGGCTGAGTTGGCGCGGGCTGCTCTGCAGAGCATGGCAGGAA
>NW_006782296.1:1290202-1324564 GCF_000442215.2 Lipotes vexillifer | reverse complement strand
AGGAATGCAGCCAACTGTCTCTAGGCCACCATGAGCCAGCGAGCAGCTGAGGAGGACACTGGGAACTCTGAAAGAAAACCCTGGACTTTCAACTGGTTTCTTTCTGTACACCCTACCCCCAAATTCTCTGTCTTCCGACACCGAGGTCCAAAACTAAGCGCCACAGTGCACCTGTGAAGGACTTGGGAGAAAAGAATGTGAGATCTGGGAGACCTTAAGCCAAACGAGCAGGACAAGGGACAAAGTGGGGAAGCTTCGCTCTAAGGGCCCGGGGCAACCAAGTACAAGCCCGCCCTCTCCCTTTCTTCGGGAGACTTACTTTTTAAACTAATCTAACAGTGACTGAGGTCAGGCAAAGCAAAAGGATTCCCCCCCCCCCCCCCCCCGACTAGCGCGGGAAGAGGCGCGACTGAAAAAGGAGAAGGACGTGGTCTGAAAAGGGAGATCAAAAGTCGATCTGGGAGCACAAAGAACTGTTATACAGCTGAAGACACTGGCTGTTTACAGGCCTTTCAATGGTGAACTTAGGATGATTTTTTTTTTTAAATACATTTATTTATTTATTTGTGGCTGCGTTGGGTCTTTGTTGCTGCGCGCAGGCATTCTCCAGTTGCAGAGAGCAGGGGCTACTCTTCGTTGCGGTGCGCAGGCTTCTCATTGTGATGGCTTCTCTTGCTGCGGAGCATGGACTCTAGGCATGAAGGCTTCAGTAGCTGTGGCACGCGGGCTCAGTAGTTGTGGCTCGTGAGCTCTGGAGCACAGGCTCAGTAGTTGTGGTGCACGGGCTTAGCTGCTCCGCGGCATGTGGGATCTTCCCGGACCAGGGCTTGAACCCGTGTTCCCTGCATTGGCAGGAAGATTCTTAACCACTGTGCCACCAGGGAAGTCATAGGCATGTTAAAAGGTGGTTTTGGTGAGCTCTCAGCTGGAAATGAGGAATGTTACTGGAAACTGCAGGAAAGGTGATCTTCTTTATAAAGTGGCAAAGAACTTGGCTGAATGATGTTTTAGTGTTTTATGGAAGGTAGAACTTGTGAGCAATGAAATTGGTTATTTAGCTGAGGAGATTTCTAAGCAAAGTATTGAAGCACAGGCTCCGGACGTGCAGGCTCAGCGGCCATGGCTCACGGGCCCAGCCGCTCCGCGGCCTGTGGGATCTTCCCGGACCGGGGCACGAACCCGTGTCCCCTGCATCGGCAGGTGGACTCTCAACCACTGCGCCACCAGGGAAGCCCGGCAGGAGGACTGTTAACCACTGCGCCACCAGGGAAGTCCCAGATGATTTTAAACTTCTAAAGAATTCTAAGTCTTTTGAGTGAAAAACAACCTAACTCTCGCCACAAGTTGGGGAATGCTGCAAACACACTACACTTGATATGCTTGAGTCTCACAATTATTAGACCCCAGTTAAGTGGAAAAAATTAAAGCAAGAAGCTATAAATCACTCTACCCTAAGGACAGTCAGAAGCAGAACTGGGGTGACACCTTAACCACGTGGACCAACTGATGCCTATAATGTGGTACTTTCTATGGGCTGACTCACAGACACAAGGAATCCTTTATTTGGACCTAACTGACTGCGGACCGGAAAGGCAGACTGGCCAGAAGCTTGGAGTGATCACTCTTCCACAGAGCCCCACACCACACACTGCCCAGAAGGCATATCGAGAAGAAACCAAACAGCTTCGTTCCACCTTCCCGAGGCCATCTAGGTCCCTGTGAGCAGTCGTGTGGCTTTTTCATGAGCTTCCTGAGAACAGAACAGGAGTACTGTCCACATACACGTGGAGAAACTGAGGCAAACATCAAAGAGCAAACGAGCTAAAGCAGAAGAGAAGCCCATTAACCCCAACTGGCCTCTGCACCAGCTTCCATGTCTATGAAGAATGGAGCAAGGTCATCCATTTGCAAATTCTTAATGAAAAATATAATCAAACCAAGACCCCATCTGAAAACAGCCAAGGTGCACGGCAGCCCCCAACCCCGGATGCCTCTTCGTGCAATTCACTCAGAGGTGGAGTGTGTGGCTCTTGATTGTTCCTGCTGCTTCGTGGGGGAGTGGTCGCCGGGGCCCATTACCTGTAATACCCTAAGAATAGTGTTGCTGTGACCCAAAGCCTTGCTAGAGGGCTTAGCCAGTGGCCTGGGACCTGGCTGACCTGGACAGCTCAATAGACCTGGTGGATGGGTGAGGGCAGGGTTCTAGAACAGTGCCTGCTGCTGACTCACGACTCACAACCATCCAGGCACTGCTTTGCTTTGCATCCTCTGGGGGGCACGTGTCAGCTTGCTTCTGGATTGTGACTAAGCTGTCTACAAACTGCATCTGCTCCAGAGCAGAGCTTCTCAAACTTTCAGAGTGGACACAAATCCCCTGCACGTTCTGATTCTGCAGGTCTGGGGCTTGAGATTCTGCATTTCTACAAGCTCTTAAGCAATGTCCATCCTGCTGGTCGGAGGGGCACACTCTGGAGAAGACGACTCTCCTTGGGCACAGCTGCCCCTCTCCCCTCACCAGGCTTTCATTCTGCCCTCACCTCCCCCTTCCCCACCAAACACACTGTCAAATCTCACTGTGTCACTGGAGGGGAGCAGTAACATGGACAGCCTGAAGGTCACTCATGTTTGTTGTTAACACACGTTTTTTTCAACATACCTACTTGCCCAGTCACATAGAAAATAGGAACTGGGCTATCAATGGGTCTAGGAGCATGATGCAACCCACTGCAAAAACGTTCTGTCAATAACACCCTCTGAAGTCAGCCGTCAAGGTGAGCTGTGGCTCAGTCTCAGCAGGCATCTCTAACTCTGCTACGACCAGTCTCTTCTAGAATCCTTTTATTTTCTGCCTGCCCCACTCCTCTGAGAGTTCATCATAGCTTTTTAAAGAGGTGCCGACCAAACCTGCATATGGTATTCCAGGTGGAATTAAACTATCACTGTTAAGCAAAATGTCAAATTATTTTGCATCTATTAAGCACGCACTGTTTGACAGACAAGGGGAAGAGGCTGGGGACTGGCCCACTCCAGATTAAACACTTGCCCAGATAAACAAGTCTCTCCATAAAATCTATGTGGGAAGACAGGCCCATGAGCACACATCCCTACTCATCATGTGCCAATGCCCTGTTTTTCTTTGTAGATTTATACTGGATGATGATGGACTAAAAGGACCATTATTTGTTCTCAATATGTGTTACTGTGAAATGATAAGGTCCCTGAACAACAGTCTTTTCTGAACTGCACTGTAAAGACTATCCTCTAAAAACCACCAAGGAACAACAGGACCCTCTCGTCCTCCCTCACAAATCCAGCACAGAACCCTCAGCATGGCTGAGGCACATCCCTCGCCCTTGCCCTTGCCTTTGCCTTTGCCTTTGCCTTCGCCTGGGGAAGAAAGCAAATACATACCCAGTTTGGGGACGGGCTGCGTGTCCCAGAACTGGTAGCTTCGTTTGCTAGCCTCCTCCATGGTTTTCGCAGGTCCCTGACCTACTGAAAAAAGTTCAATGGCCTTCTGTATTTCCTGGATCCTCTCTGCTGGCAAAGAGTTCATCTGAACAAGACAAAGTTGGGGAGAGAAAAGGCCCATTATATTAATAAACACTTTTGATTCATTCAAGTCCAAGAGTTCAGGGGGTACAACTCAAAGAAGTGGCATGGCTCCTGAGAGGCCAGCTGTTGGAGCACAAGTGGAGGAGGCGTGGCTGACGACGAGCAGCACGACAGGGAGGTGCTTCCTACAGGGTTTCTCCTCTTCTCTGTCTTACGATGGTTGACGGCAAAACATGGCTTAGTATAAAATTTCAAACAATGCAGAAATGTAAAAACACACAGAAGATAAAAAACCCAACAGTCCCATCCCTCAAATATAATCCTTGTCATCAACAGTCTTAAATTTGGGAGGTAGGGTGAGAAAAGGCAAATATAATTTCAGACTTTTTTGCATGCAAGTTCCAAACACACACACAATTTTCAAAAACTCAAATTGGATCGTACAGTATTATTTTACTGACTGTTCTTCTTTAAACAGTATGTCTTAGAGACCGTTCCACGCAGTCACATGGACCTGCCCATTCCAACAACTGAGTCCCCTGAGTGCACAGACTACAATATGTCTGGCCAACCCCCTACCAAGGGCATTTTGGTGATTTTGGTCTTCAGTTTTACAGACAATGCTGCAATGAACTTTCTTCTACATCTATTTTTGCTCACTGAATATGTATTTCTGCAGGATAAAGTTTAAGAAAGGAGGCTTGCTGGGTAAAAGGAGATGCACGTTTGAGATTATATATATTGTCAACTTACTCTCTAAAAAGAGAATATCAATTAACCCAGTGAACAGTGTATGGGAGCGTGTTTCTCAAGACCCTCATCATCAGATTTACCAAATCTTATTCTCTGCCAATCTAGGAAAAAAAAAATGTTGCTTTAATTTTCATTTCAAATTTAACCATCTTTTCATATAAAAACCTTTATTTTTTTCTTTGTGAATGGCCTACTCATTTCATTATCTTAAATTTACTCATTCATGTATTACAAGTATTTGCCCAGTTTGCTGTTTACCTCTTGACTTTTACAGAGAAGTTTGAAATTGGTCACTTTTTCTTTTATGGCTTCTGGATCTTACGTCCAGCTTAAGATTATACAAATACCCATAACTTCTAATACTTCTACTTTCCTACATCTTTTTTTCATTTAAATTGTGAAGGAAAGAGAGAATATAAACCAATATATTTACATTATTCCTGGGAGGTAGAACTAGAAATGATTTTCATTTTCTTCCTCTTGCTATGTTTTTTTCTAAATTCTTTACTACGTATTCCAACACTCTCATAAAGAGAAAAACAGAACGGCTATATAAATGGTGTTTTGTTGAGATTTTCTAATCTCAAAGTGAACCATTTTGATAAAGGTTTCAGTTCAAACCCCCCTGGAGTCATCCAAACACCCACCCCCAGACAAAGAAACAAACAAGAATCCCTAAAGCCAAAGCATGGGCTTGGGCTAGGATTCCTGACTGAAAGACCTGGGCAAACCACCTCCTCTCGTCTTTAAAATGGGAAGACCCCCACCTACCTTGTAGAGAAATTGAAGGTTGGGGTTAATTTAAACCATGTGCCTGGCAAGAACCTAGCTGGCCAGCATGGTGGTCAATAACGGTAGTATTTTTTTTTTCACAGTGGGTTTGGTATTGAAAATATCAAAAAAATTACTTGAAGCCACATCTCAATAAGGTAGGAGATTCAAGTTGGAGTATGACTTTCGAGGCAAAAAGCAAGGGGTGGGTATACTGGAATAATGAGACTGGATTTCTTGTGAGGCTTGTAAACTGAGGCAATTCTAAAAGAATTATGGATATGTTTTGAGCTTCCTCCAGGGCCTACTTTGAAGAGGACAGCACTTACCTGAAATAAAAGGTTTTCTTTTTTTAATGTGGCTTTATTTAAGAAACAAAACAATCCTTACCCATACTTCTGGGTTTTGTGTCGGTGTGTCAGTCTCAGAGGTAAGCTCTAGGCCAATGGTTCTCAACTGTGGAACTCAGAAATGGGCTCTGTGGGAGTCTCAGTTCTCATTACAATAACTATAGCATCAACAGAATGCTTGCAATATATAAAGGTCTGCCTTAATAGGAACAGGCCTTTCATTCTCATAGTGGTGGGGACTGAAGACAGAAAAGGCCGAGAACCACTGCTCTAGGCCACAGGGGCGGTCACAAGGGAATCACCCCATGCAGGTATGCACCTATGAATTCTGAGGGGGCATCAGGCTTAGGAGTCAATGTCTAACGTGCTGTGCCTTTTAAGGTAGGATAGCAGTTTCATCACCTAGGTCTACGGCAGCAGAGGGCAGCAGACGGATCCAACTCCTCCCTCTCGAAGTAATACCAGTGGAGACTGTCAATCCACACTGTTCCTATACATTTACCCCAACACCCTCTCATCTGAAAAAGCGACTCTGTCACCAGAAAACAGAGCCTCCTTGTTACCTTCACAGGCTGATCCTGGGCTGAATCTGTCTCACTGCCTTTCTCTTTCTTCTTTTTTTGTTTCTTTTTCTTCTTTTTGGCTCCAGTGTCATTGGCTGGACTCAAACCACTGTAAGACAAAGTAAATACTGATGCAGGGTTTTTAAAAAATCATCTGTTTTGAGCTACACTGACAAAGAGCTTTCTGTAGAGCCAGACCCTCCTTAATCAAGCCTGTTGGCTTCAGAAGCAGACCAGAGAATCCAGGCCCCAGAAGGGGCACTTGGAGGACACCAGCAGACACAGCTCTCCTCTCCACTCCCACCAGAGCCCAGGGAGGGAGCAATGTGCAAGGGATGGCCTATTTGTTTGAAAGGACCTTTTCTGTTCTTGCTTTTATTTTATGCGGTTTATTTTCTTTCATTTTTGGCCCCGCCGCGTGGCTTGCAGGATCCTAGTTCCCCGCAGGGATCAAACCCGGGCCCACAACAGTGAAAGCGGGGAGTCCTAACCACTGGACAGTCAGGGAATTCCAGTGGTTATTTTCTTTAGATTGCCAGGTTGCTGGCAGCAAAGGCAAATGATAATTGTTAACAGGGCATTCATACCACCAACACTTCCTTAGAGCCTGGAATTTAAAGGGATGACAGCCCAAAGTGGTCTTCTGGAAACTCTCCCTCACTTCCGCTCCCACCCTCCTGACGCATTAGGTTTTCTGAGTTGCCCCATCTGGACCTAAAGCACAAGGCAGTACTGGAAAGGGAGGAAGGAACAAGGAAAAAGGCAGTTTAATGTTGCTGTGATCTGTGTCCAAAATAGTCAAACACTCATGAGAAATGCCTAAGTCAGGCCTGTAGGACTGAGAACAACTACCAGCCAGCTCAGACTGGGTGATCACCACCTGCAAAACCCGGCACTAGGAATCTTGGGAAAACAACAACAATGAACACCCAGCCACCCCTGCTAAGAAGAGATTTACGTGAAACGTGTGTGCCTGTGAACCACAGTAATGGGGATTTCTCATGCTGCTTTCCCTCTGCATGAGTCACCCAATGAAGGCAGCAAAAACAGTTTCTTAGCCACATTTAACAGTTTCCTACAGGCTTTCATTATCGTTTTCTGTATTGTCTCCCAATATTTTTGAGACACAAATCACATATTATACCGTTTTGCTAACATTTTCCATTCATTTGCTCCCAAATGTTTTTTCCCCAATTCCGGTTGATTTTAGGATAATAGTTTTGATTCTGGGTTTCCTTCATTTTATTGATGAATTTTAAGGTTCAGCTTGCAGGCTGCTTTCCTAATTACTGGTTTTTTAATAGATTTATGTATGTATGTATGTACTTATGGCTGTGTTGGGTCTCCATTGCTGTGTGTGGGCTTTCTCTAGTTGCGGCGAGTGGAGGCTACTCTTCATTGAGGTGCGCGTGCTTCTCATTGCGGTGGCTTCTCGTTGCAGAGCACGGGCTCTAGGTGCACGGGCTTCAGTAGTTGTGGCTCACAGGCTCTAGAGGGCAGGCTCAGTAGTTGTGGCGCACGGGCTTAGTTGCTCCGTGGCATGTGGGATCTTCCTGGACCAGGGCTTGAACCCGTGTCCCCTGCATTGGCAGGCAGATTCTTAACCACTGCGCCACCAGGGAAGCCCCCTAATTTACTGTTGTAGTTGGTTTTTGCCATGTCTAAATTGATTTGGGCATTGTCAGACTGGGAGTAAAGCCGGACTATCACTCTGCCATCCTCCCTGGAAATCTTCCATTAAAAAGTCTAAGTTAGGAGTCGAACACAAGGGTACAGTGAACCCTAATCTGCAGAATCAGCTAAGTGCAGGGTTTTATTTTAGCTGTACAGTCTAGATAATCAATTTTTCAAAGAATTCAAACAGTATAAAATACATTTTACATACCATATGATAAGTATCATTTAAGCTTTATTTTATAATTCAGAAAGACTTCATGGTCTTAAAGTGCCTTGGAGTTATTATGAATATTAATTATCATTTCATAGCACGTGGTATATAGGGAGAAGGCAACGTGCTGCTATTTCCCGTTGCAGAATGTCCTCAGATTTCTCTTGTCCTAGTCTGGTTAGGAGTGCTTGCATCCAGACTTCACAACCTTGCACTTGGACTAAAGTTATCTCCAGCCTTTCCTCGATCTCCCTGACATCATAACTTCTCTGCCTCCTCCTAAACTCTACATAGCAGTGGGACTCACCTCTGTGAAAATGGCTTTCCATGAGTCCCTCCCACGCTTGAAAGCCTACAGTGACAGCAGCTTCTTATTCTGGAAGGTATCAAGCCCCGCTTTCCCCTCGGCCCATCACGTTCAGTTCCCATCTAGCTCATCCACCCTTACTTCCCCTGCTCGGGAATAACTGTGCCTGCACCCGTGGGGCCAGGCCTCTCACCAGGCCCCTGTTGCAGAAAGACTAAAGTCAGGGAGAGCAAGTAAGGTCCTGACTCTAGTCGAAGTGTAAGGTTCTGACATCCAGATACAAGTGCACCTCCTAGATACCATATTAACGGGACACAGAAGGCATAACACGGAAGGAAGACCGATAACATTCAGAGGGGCAATAAGGTAAACGCCTTAACACCAGATGCTCAGCAAAACCCCCAAGGCCATGGCAAAGAATAGGAACCATAAAGCCATTTACAGACTGAAGATAAAGCTTTCCTCTTATTATCTCAATTTTGTTATTATGCACAGGCCTGTTCGAAGCCTATGACAAGCCTGTGTGGTTTTCTGATTCCAGAGACATTCTCACTTCAGTCTCCGGATTGTATGCAGCATTATAAGGTTTAAAAGCTGGTTGATGGGGACTTCCATGGTGGTTCAGTGGTTAAGAATCCACCTGCCAATACAGGGGACACGGGTTCGATCCCTGGTCTAGGAAGATCTCACATGCCACAGACCAACTAAGTCTGTGTGCCACAACTACCTGGTCTTTAGGAAGCCAATACCATTTCACAGGATGGCCTCAGTCTGGATTTGGGAAGAACCAAACCAAACGACCCCACAGAAACTAGGCTGGTCCTTCTCAAAAGAATTTGGCTTCATTTTTAAAGGGACCTGGAGTCCATACCCACTGGGTGAGTATCCCTGGGCATGCTGGGACTCCGCAAATTAAAACAGAAATCTCTCAGAGATCTCTCTAAACCTGCCAGTCACCTTAACATACTTCAAAGGGACTGGCCAAAACCTTGGAATACAGCAAATCAAAGTCTAACTTTGGTTCATTTGGTTCCAAAATAATGAGCAGAGAATTAGTGAAACTTGCCCCCTTTTTTTGGGGGGGAGGGGTTGCCTGCAGTGGAAAGGGAGACGGGAATTCACATAAAAATTTTGAAATGTACATTCTAAAGTAAAGTTGATCAACTCAAGTCATTAACGACCAACCTAGTGAATGTGGGATGAATGAGCAGAATGACAAACCAGGAACAGAGAAGTAAAGTAATCAAGAAATGCCATTTTTAAATGAAGGTCAAAATATTCTAAGTTCAAACATATAAGAAATCCTATGGATGCTCTGGTATAAAGTCAGGGCTGGGGACTTCCCTGATGGCACAGTGGTTAAGAATCTGCCTGCCAATGCAGGGACACGGGTTCGAGCCCTGGTCCAGGAAGATCCCACATGCCGCAGAGTAACTAAGCCCGTGTGCCACAACTACTGAGCCTGCGCTCTAGAGCCCGCGAGCCACAACTACTGAGCCTGCGTGCCACAACTACTGAAGCCCGCGTGCCTAGAGCCCGTGCTCTGCAACAAGAGAAGCCACCGCGATGAGAAGCCTGCGCACCGCAATGAAGAGCAGCCCCCCGCTCGCCGCAACTAGAGAAAGCCTGTGTGCAGCAATGAAGACGCAACGCTGCCAAAAATAAAATGTAAATAAATAAATAATAAAAATAAAGTCAGGGCTGGGGGAGGAGATGGAAAATGAACTTCATTACTTATTTCTAGCAATAGAATGCAGCACCAGAGTGTGTGCTGGTGGGAAGGGCAAGCTGACAGACAAGCAGCTCGAGCTGCCAACCTCCAGATAACAGCAGCAGTGCAGGTCCGTGACACAGGCCTCCTCTTAATCCTACTGATAACAAAATCCACTCAAAGGTGCGTGGCTGAGGGACAGAAGTTGTTTTCCTGGGAGCTAAACCACCAGAGCTGGAAGGAATCTCAGGGCCATCTGGCTTAACCTGTTGTTTACAGAAGAGGAAACCAAGGCCCAGGGATGTGAGGCATCAACTAACCAACTAGTACCCAGGGACAAGTCACCAATCTAACCACTTGGCCCATGCCTCCCCAAACACTGAAGTCTCATTCCCTGTGAGAATTTATCTGAGAACCTTCGAAAGCCCTAAAACAAATTCTTGCGTATCAGAGGAGCAGACAGTAAAGGCAATGAGGAGAGGGAGCCATGTTTTATCCAGAAAGCCTCCCTGACTCCTCCAGCTCTCATTCTCATTGATGTCCATCTGTTTTAAGATTATGATCTCCCACACAATTTAATACTTTATATATACAATGTGTTGCTGCCTGGCTTCCCAATGAGATAAAAATTTTCCTAGTATAGGGACCATATCTTTCACAGCTGTTTCCCACAGCATCCCTAGTTATGCTGAGCACACAGTTGACAGTTCAACAAATATGTGCTTGACTGATGCCTTCCAGGCATAACAGACTAAAATAAAACCCTGAAAAGCTAGAACCCAAAACAGGGTCAGCAAAATATCTTTAGCAATGTTTCCATAGGACAGCTGTGTTAACATTCTATGAAAGCAGTGGCAATGCTGTGCTCTTTTGAGCCACTGTTTGAGATTTTAAATTATCAAATTTCTTATTAAATTATCAACTTTCTTATTCTTTGTCTTCTCCCTCCTTAGGACCTGTTCTATTTCTATACAAGTTAAAACAAAAAAGCTCCACTTTAACGACTTTGAATGGTTCCAATGTCTTAAACACAGACCATGGTTTAGTTTTGATTATGAGATCAAAAGAAAAAAAGAGTTCAGAAAATAAAATTCACGACTTTTGGTTACCTGTTTTCTATCCCTAAAAACTGGAAGTTAATTTTTTAGGCTAAAATTCAAAATTTCAGAGAAACTTAATAAATCCTAGCCTCTAACATCCTTTTGATTCTACTTGTTGACATCAGGAAATCCTTCTTCAAATCAAATTTTTTTTTTTTTGGCCATGCCAGTGGCTTGCAGGATCTTAGTTCCTGGACCAAGGACTGAACCCGGGGTCACAGCAGTGAAAGCACCAAGTCCTAACCACTGGACCGCCAGGGAACTCCCCTTCTGCAAATCAACTTATTCATGAGGTATGATTTACCAGCAATCCTATCAGTACAGTATTCAGAAGGCCCAAAGCCAGGTGAATGCAATGGCATTTACAAGGGGGCCCAGGTGGAAACCACATGGCATGAATCAGTATCAGCTGCCGATCCTCGTGCTGAGACTGCAGACGTAATGCAATCCCCCAAACTTTGCAAACTCCCACCAATCAGTTATTCTTATAAAAAACTGCTTGTGAGTCCTAAATTACTGTAAAAATAAAAACACTCTACTACTGCCATCAAGGTACCCAGGAGGCCTGTGAAAAGAACAGCAGTTTGTGGCAAGGGATTACAAAAGACTGCTTTTACTGCCACCCTCTGCCCTCCCTGGGATAGTTAGCCAGAGTTTTGAGCGTGAACAAGCCAATTCCTGTCATGAAGGAAAATTGTTTTTTACGGGTCACAAAAGCTCTGATACACTAAGTAGTTTACAATGGGAATGAGACAGAAATGTAAATTCTACATACTCTGGGTTGGTTTGGTGAGCTAGACTGTAACCTGGCAACTCCTAGGTCAAGTCATGCGGTTCAGAGACCATTTTCAGTAATTTTTAGAGCAGTGACTCAATGCTGGCAGCAATTTCACACACTGGAATGAACTCTGAAAAAGATATCAGTCTATCAAGGACAGTTTAAAGGGGCCAGTCACCTCCATCACCAACTGGCTCCCTAGTTTGGGAAAGTCCATGGGTTACTGAATGCATCCAAAGACAGGACTCACACTGCTGCAGAGTCAGGAGGAAGGAGTCAATGTAGTAGGGAAAAGAAATTCAGCAAGTTCAGAATGGATCCTCCTGGGTGTCAAAGGGAGAGGTGGATTTGCAAATCCCAAGCCTCATTACAAAAGCTAAATCAGTCTTTATAAGTGAATTCTACATGAGATAATCCATGTAAAGGGCTTAGCACAGTGCCCAGCACATAGTAATGCTAGCAACAGAGAACATTTATTGAACACTTAACAGTGAACGCTCTTTAGCTCCCTCTCAAAGAAAGCAGCAGTAGAAAAAATTCTGAAGCAAGTACCGACCCTGCTGAAGAATATTAGTTTCGTTTTGTTTTGGTGCTCTCAAGAGAGAACATAGTGTTTGTGTGCCTTAAATGCAACAATCACAAGAGCACCGGCCTTGGGAAACTGGAAGAGAGGCTTGCAGGGCAGAGATTTCAGATAAAAGGTTAAGAGGAAGAGCTAAAGCAGCATCCTCCTAAAGTTACTAAATTTATGGTCCCAAAACTTATGGACTCTGCAGGGAAAGGGTTAATGGCAGACTTAGTAAAGCTGGGCAATTTGAGAGTGAGCACATTAAACAATGTGAAAAATCAGCAAAACTGGTTTGCCATGAACAGCAGTCTCCCTGAAATAGGCTCTCATTTACTTTTCATTTCTTCTGCTCTCCAGTCCCTTCTCTCTGAAGCAGCTCTTGATTAGTTTCTTTTTAATTGCCACTTAATTGGGAAATAAAATTAGAACACTTATTTGATATCAGTGATGAGGTTTCTCTTTTCATTTCTGCTTTGATCTAGTTTTGAAAAACCAAAAGCTGAAGAGAGAAGTTAAGAAAAAGGAACTAAAAAGATTTCTTCTTCTAAGAGCCAGATACAGCTATAAGCCATCAAATAAATGTGGAAAGAACCACTCTTGGAGAATCTGAAGAATAAAACAGAAGCAAGTCAGGATAGCTTTATGGAATTCCATTCAAAAAGACCTTTCTTTTCTCTTAAGTTTCTTCATAAAGGATAATATCTCATGATTAGGAAGTGAGGAAAACTTTTAAGAACCCATATTAACCTGTCCCCATGGAGTAAAAGAACAGAATGGGAAACAGACATCCCTTATCAAAGCATTCTTGATCCATGGCTTCCCAGCATCTCAGTGGTATCGATGACACTGCAGAATAAATTCTAGGAACGAATCCTACAAACAAAATAGTCTAAAAGTTTTCCCTTTCCAAAACACCCAGATAAACTTTACTTGTTTGTTATCGCACAATTAAAATCTACTGCCAGCTGACAAGACTTATTCTTTAGCGATAAGTCTCTCACTAAAAACAAACAAGAAGCAGAAACTAACACAACACCGTAAAGCAACTATACTCCAATTAAAAACAAAATTTTTTCTTTAATTTTAAAAAGGGGAAAGGCTTCCCTGGTCCTTTCCAAAACACCCAGATAAACTTTACTTGTTTGTTATCGCACAATTAAAATCTACTGCCAGCTGACAAGACTTATTCTTTAGCGATAAGTCTCTCACTAAAAACAAACAAGAAGCAGAAACTAACACAACACCGTAAAGCAACTATACTCCAATTAAAAACAAAATTTTTTCTTTAATTTTAAAAAGGGGAAAGGGCTTCCCTGGTGGCACAGTGGTTGAGAGTCCGCCTGCCGATGCAGGGGACGCAGGTTCATGCCCCAGTCCGGGAAGATCCCACATGCCGCGGAGTGGCTGGGCCCCTGAGCCATGGCCGCTGAGCCTGCGCGTCTGGAGCCTGTGCTCGGCAACAGGAGAGGCCACGTCAGTGAGAGACCCGTGTACCGCAAAAAATAAATAAATAAAAAAAAATAAAAATAAAAAGGGTAAAGACCAAACAAGCAAATTAAACCCATAGGTGAATCATGACCCGCAGGGAGATACAGCATAAACATGATCTTAGTCTGACTCTCTACTCAATTGCTCACGGTAACTTATGCCAGGCAAGTTACTGGGGAGGGGGTAGGGGTGGAACGCTACCCTCCCTTCTTTCCTCTGTTGAGTGGATTTTTTTTTTTTTTAAATAGCAGATAGAAAAACTGCAGGCAGATACCTACACACACACACACACACCTATATACTATATGTGCACACATGTGCACATGTGTGCTTATATGTATACATGAAATTTATACTCACCAAATATTTAGTTATGGAAGAAACACATGACTAAAAAAATCAAGAACTAAACTTCTACACAAAGAAGGGATGTAAGAACTAGCAGAACTGTATTTCCTATTATTCCAGTACATGAACGCATTTCACTTCATTAGTGTAAAGCACTGAGCCCATCCTGAAAGGCCCAAGAGAACCAGGGTTAGTTTGAACTATCATGAACTTTTATTGCATACTGTCTTTTAGAACTGTTAGCATAAAAAGGAGATATTCCCCTTCAATTCTTTTATCACTTCTGAAAACATTTAAACTAATATTACGTAAAAGCAAGAAAAATTTCAAGAAGCCAAAAAACAGTGGAAAACTACCACGAAAAATTGAAGGATCCTTGGTATCTGTGGATTATTTCACAAAAAACTGTAGTAAGGCTTACGAGACTTATTTGGGAAAAGAAAGTGTACATGTAAGAAAATCTGACATCCTTCCCCTCAGTGAGGAGAAATGAAGCTCCACTAACACTGGGCTACAAACTTCAACATTTGTCATTCATTCATCCAGCAAACACTCATTAACTCCCACTAACTGCCAGGCATCTCAAAGACAGGATCCCTGTTCTGAGACACCTCACAGTAGGTAAGACACGGACTGGACATGAATCTTATTTAACTACTGTCATGATAAAAGCTACAAAAAAAATACAATATGTGATGGCGGGGCGGGGGGCAAGCTGGGGGAAGGAGGACAGGGAAGATTTGAAGACTAAAAGGAAGGGGGAAGGCTGCTTCAGATGTTATGTCATTTAATCTTTACAACTGGAGGTTAACTACTTTCCCAAGGTCACAGGACTATTAAGTGTCAGAACCAGGCTTTGAACTCAGGTTTGAATGATTCCAAAGTCTATGCTTTTCCCATCATACCACACAGCTTCTTCCCAAAACTGTCTCCTCTGACAATTGATGGAAAAATGTTGACTCCATCCCAGATTCTAAGTGTCAGAACTAGACTCTGTCCTCCAGGCTGGGTCCTCTGTTTTTCACCTGCCACCTCCAAACTTATTTATACAGATCTCTAGATTCGGGCTGCTAAAAAACTGAATTTGTTCACCCAGACCATAACCATGTACAACAACAACACACCTCCAAAGGTTTTTTTTTAGGTTACCACTCTGTTGTACTTTAAATAAAACACAGAACTTTCCGCCAAACAGTCTTGCAAAGTGATTCACAGACTATAAACCAATTAACAAGTTACAGACACTGGTCAAAGCAACAGTTTAGCATTGAAAACTAAAAGCAACTACACACACAGCAAAGATGAAGCCATACTTTCACTTCTGAAACGAATTTCAAATTCAAGAACTCTCACATATGACTGGAATCTCTACTCAGAAGGGCTGCACTTTCCCTCCTTCCTGTTCCCACTTCCTCTTTCTCAGCTCTTCCTTTCTCAGGAATCTCACACTTCAAAACAAGGCTTTCATTACATGAGATCTGTGTGCAAAAGAACACAGTCCTATAAAAACCAAATTTGACAAGCTTCCTTTTCCCCTACATTCTTCTTGTGGTTTTTAAAGCTGACTGAAGAACATAAAGCTAGATCTTTTAACCTAAGATTTCATCACGAGCCACTTATAAACCACTTAAATAATCCTTTGTTCTCCCACTGCCTTAGGGTAGCAGAATTTCCCTTTAAAGTTTATCCAAAGATCTCAACCTTATACTTTTTCCTCCAGAACTACCACCAACCGATACAGCAAATGACAGAATGGCTACGAAAATCAGATTACCAAAGACTCAGCCAAAGTTATACATCCAAAACAGTCTCTCATGACTTTCCGTTAGAAAACACATATGTAAATATAGATAGGGAGAGCAAGCGTCAGCGCCAGCCACTGTAACAATATGGAGAAAGAGAAATGATAGGGTGTGGCTTGCAAGACTGAACACTGATTTGAAAGCTCAACACTCAAACGCCTGATGCATTTATTCTACCCGAGGAACAGTTACCAGTAGGCAAGACCCTCAAGTACAGGAGATGCAGTATTAAACCCACTTCCAAACACTGTCCAAGGAAGCACCATCACTCAATTTCTAGAAGCTCCAGGCTACTTTGCAAAGTTAACAGAGCAAAGATACTGGAAGACTTAATTATGTGCTGCTCAGGAAACTTATGGATTATTTGGAGCAACAGACACGGTATACATCCAAACATTATCATACAGTAATTACGCAGGGTTTATAAGGTGAGTTTATATCCTGGGATTCTCTAGTAGTGATATTTTACAACATAATTATGGTTGGTATAGCCTGATGAATTTCCTCATTGAAGGTGAACTGCAGTGAAACGTTTTATTATTCGTTTACTGCTAAGCACGTTGTTCACACACCTTTTAAGTAACGTTCCTTTTGAACTGCACTGTTAGATTGACCTGTGTTGTGCCACTGAAGACCATCGTCCAACATGCTCTTTTCCTCGGACGCGCCTGAGCCACACGAGTGGAACATTACACAGAAGAACTTTTATATAATAAAAGTATTGAATGTCTCTGGGTCTTAATATACTAACCACCCACCCCTGATAAATGACAAAGACAGCAACGAATCGCCAGGCAGGATTCCAATGTCTCAGCCAATAAGAAGGTGGGGGTGGGGATACACTAAGCTCCGATGACTTCCCCGCACCCCAGAGACCCAGGTTGTGGGGGGACAGGATGGGAATTGGACTCCGAGGATCTTGTTACCCCCGGTTGTAGCTGTTGTCCTCCTCGTTCTCGCAATCGCTGCAATGCCCGTGGCCGTTTCCGTTCCCTTCCATCATCTGCGGCAGCGGAGGTACCGGCGGCTTCACTGCTGTATCACTCTCGTCCGCCATCTTGAGTTGCGAGAGCCGGCCTCCGCGCCTCACTACATGGGGAGTTCCTATTGGACGAGGGGAACTCGCGCGACATTCTGGGTTTTGTAGTTTTTATGGCGAAGGTATCCGTATCTAGGAGAAGGTCATTCCCGGGAAACCGGAACAAGATGGACTACAATACCCAGAAATCAAGAGGGGAGGCTGTTTGTGGGGGGAAGCCAGCACTACCCGGAAGTTCTGGGAGTTCGGCCGCGCGGGAAGAAAGAACGGCCCAAGGTTGGCGAGGCCCACGCTCCGCCACCCGGGCGGCCGCTTGGCATTTTGGGAATTGTAGTTCAATTCTGGTCTAGGGTTTGGGGCGTGGGCTCCAAAATCCAAGGTTTGACCTCATCCCGCCCTTGCTAGTGACTGGGCCGCAGGTGAGCCGTTATTGGCTGCCGTTAAGGACTGTTACCATTCCCGGGTAAGTAAGAGGCCTTGAAGCGGCTGCGCCCCACTGGGAGCCCAGATGCATAGGGTCTTCTTGAAGAGCCCTTACTGCAAGAAGCCAGGTTGGCTCCTGGCCGCGGTTCCTCACTCGGGACTCTGGGCAGCCCCTGGTCGTTGGTAGCTCGAGGCCTCTTGAGAGGCGGTGAATTGTGATATGCGGAACACTGATCCTTAGCAAGGACACCTGACTGCTCTGTCAGGCCTTGCTGCTTAATTGGCCGGAAGATACTGAAGCTCTTCCACACACACAATCCCTTTCATTCTCCGCAGCAACCCTTCACAATTAATCTTAATGAGCACTTACATGCCAGGCTCTGTGGTAAGGCTTTTTTGTTTTTTTGTGGTAAGGCTTTTAGTACATCTCATTTAATCCTGTCAACAAGCCTAGAATGTGGGCAGTGTTCCCGTTTTTCACAGACAAGAAATGTGGCCCAGATTGGTCGGTAAATTGCACAATCACATAGCTAATAAGTGGCAAAATCAGTGTACAAATCTGGATCTGTCTTAGGCCCTCTGAATTTTTCACCACCACAAAAGTCCCATTGATACATCTACCCAAGTAAATCAGTTATTAGAAGGTAATTTTGACATATTAAGCTATTTTTACTCTTGACTGAGTGGTCCACTCCCTTGGGTCTCACTCCTGTGACTGAATAATTGCACCTGATTCTTGAAGCAGAGCCCAAAGACAAGGGTCGCATTCCTAGAGATTTCCCATTCAGGTTCATCAGAGAGCTCCAATGGCCAAAAAGGGAAATGATCTTTGCCTTTGGGAAACTCTCAACGTGGGAAGAGGAATAGAGTAGGAAGAAATAGTTCCCATCTGACTCAGGGAAACAAAACAAATAAAACAGCTAAATATAGTCAACTTTTGGTTTTTATATCAGTGGCAAGAGCAGAAGTAAATATGATCCAAAGCAGCAGATAGCCCCCAGTCATTTATATTTAACTTTGGGAGGCAAAGACCCACTCAGGCTGAGAGCTGTTACCCACACTCATCTCTCCAGGGCCAAGACTGCTGTGATGCCTTATATGCAGTGAAGGCAAAGGGAGGAGGTCAGAGATAATAATAAAGCCTTACATGTGTTAGATGGATTTAACTTTTCTAAGTGTTTCACCTATTATAGCTCATGCGACTTTGTGAAGGAGACTTGAAGAAAATCGTGCTTGCAAAAAAAAAAAAAAATCACAGTGATACCTAGTTGCAGACCTTGGGTCAGAACCCACTTCTGTTATTCTAATTCCCAGCCCTATATTTTCTTTTCCCACAGATTCGTAGAGGTTAAACAAAGGCTAATGAAACATGACTGATGAAGAGTGATTGTAGAGCATGATGGTGCTGGTGTCTGTGGCCCCTGCCATTCTTGCAACTCGAAGCTTAAGTAAGACACTCTGCATTGTATTTCACTGCAAACTGAGCAGTTTTTGCTCAGTGGAGAGCCTTTCTGGGAGGTAGGCAGGCAATGTGACTGTTGTGACCAACAGGGCTCTAGAGTGCAGACTCAGTAGTTGTGGTGCACAAGCTTAGTTGCTTCACGGCATGTGGGATCTTCCCGGACCAGGTCTCGAACCTGTCTCCTGCATTGGCAGGTGGATTCTTAACCACTGCACCACCAGGGAAGCCCCAGCAGGGCTGGTTTTATTCCTGTTTTACAGTTAGAAAACAAGGAGTGCAATGATTTGTCCAAAGTTTCACTGCTACTTAGGATGAGTTTGGACTTGAACCTGGTGTTTTAACACAAAGTCTGGTGTAGTAACTAAATTGCTTTCCTCTTTTGCCTTTCCTAGGGGGGTAATATGGTGAGACATATGGTGAGACATATGTCTGGAGAGGTGATCAGGGGCCAGGTTACAGAAGGCCTTGAGTTTCAGGCTTATCTTCAGAGTTTGGACTTTATCTCCCAGCTGGGAAAGTTTTCTTAAGCTGTTTAATAAAGGATAAATATTAATGATATTTGTGAGGGATGGTATAAATTTAATTGCATATTAATATTTATTTAAAATAAACATATGGAAAGTAAGTTTAATTTTAAGAAGTGAGTCCAAGACCCGGGAGTCAAAGGAATCATCTCTATTGGACTCAGAATATTGTTCACCAAACACAACTTGATGCAGCTCTGTAGTCCAGCCACCATGCTAGATGCTAAAGACACAGGGGTGACTGAGATGCAGGTCATTGTCAGGATGAAGTGAGATTGTGTAAGCAGCCAGAGCCAGCTGAAAGTTTATTATTGCCATCCCGAATAACAGAGGATATGTGTTTGAGCCAAAAAAGCCCTTGATGGCAACACCTCAAAACTGCAAAGGTGGGGGCTTCCCTGGTGGCACAGTGGTTGAGAGTCTGCCTGCTGATACAGGGGACGCGGGTTCGTGCCCCAGTCCGGGAAGATCCCACATGCCACAGAGCGGCTAGGCCCGTGAGCCATGGCCGCTGAGCCTGCGCATCCGGAGCCTGTGCTCCGCAACGGGAGAGGCCACGACAGTGAGAGACCCACGTACTGCCAAAAAAAAAAAAAACTGCAGAGGTGGAGCTTCAGTTACGAAGAGGTTCTTGGGTTGAAGCCCCCGCAGCAGCCCTTCAGCCTTTCTTCCCGGATCATCCCAGAGCAGAGATGCATCTGCTATTGGCAGATTGGACCACAAGGATGCCTACTTAGAAAACAGAGCCCCCACTTGTACATCAGTCGCTCAACAATGCTGTAAGGCAGAATCCGGGAAAAGCAGGATCATCTTGCAGGGGTTTCCTAACAATGTACCCCAGGAAGAGCTTTATACCTTGGGGGAGGGGCAGGCATCTTCCTATTCCTATCACTGCCATGGCCAGCCATGGTTACTGATGGGAGTCTGAGTACCCCTCTGATGTGTCAGGAGTAGGGAAAAGGTGGAGAACCACAAATCGAGGTTATCTGAAAGTTATTTGGTCCAGGAAGGGAACTGGGCCATTAGATCTGGCGCTATGGAATAGGAATTAGAATTGTTTTAGTATGACCCTATGGATTAGAATTAGGAGAGATATTACCTAAGGAAAAACTTTCTAACTGCCAGGACTGTACTTCAAAGATAGCATGAAGGTGTCTCGAAAGACAGTGAGTTTGTTGACACTGGACATGTGCAAGTAGAGGTAGCAGAGATGATCTAGACAGGTGTTTGGACCAAATGGTCCCTTTGATCATGAGATGCAATCCTATTTATTGGGTGATGTCAGCCAGTGCTGTTGATATCAAGGAGAAAGGTTTCAGGGACTGGAGTGATCAGAGAAAGATGTTGGATTACTTCATCCTTCAGTGTATTGGATCCCTACTATGCTGGGCACTGTTCTAGGCACTGAGGATACTAGTGGTGAAGATAGACAAGATTCCTACCTTAAAGGAAGCGGAAAGCAGAAGTACAGGTAAGGGAGAGGGAAAGGAGGTAGAGTAGGAGTTAATTAAGGACCACCTACTATATGTGAGGCACCATTAGATGCTTTTATGTATTTCCAATTCTTTCGACAAGCAGCACAGTAGAGATTATTTGCACGTTGATTGAGGAGAGAGAGAGGTAAAGTGACTTACTAGGCTTGTATGGACAGAATGAGCTCTGCGGCCAACGTACATTTTAAGAAAGGGCAAACGGATTAACCTTTAAATGTCAGTTTCCTTTTGTGTAAAATGGGGATGACGGTATCTACCTCAAGGACTGTGAGGATTCAATGAGATAATTAATGCCTACAGAGTGCTCTTAAGACTTGGCAGGTACAATGTGCTTAGAGGCTGCACAGCTAGTGATGGCCAGTCCTGAATTCGAAGCTAGGACTCTCCGGATTTTCTCCCCCAGCTTGGAAAGGCTTTGGCTCCGAGAGAGGAGTAACCCTGCGGTCCCCAGCTGCCCGGCGCTCTAGGACTCCGCGTTTTCCCGATTCTCCTCTCCCCGGTCCCGCCCCCCTCCCCGGTCCCGCCCCCTTCCGCTGGCCGGACGTCCGGTCCGCGTGCGCGCGCTGCTGAGGCCTCGACTACCCTCCGGGAGCCACCCAGTGAGCGCCTATGAGACGGCGAGCCGCGGCTTCCGAGGCCGGGTCGGAGGCCCCGGGTACGTACAGCGCCGCACGGGCAAGTGGGAGCTGCCGAGCCCGGGGAGGGGCGGGCCGGGCGGCGGCTCCCGGCGGCGGCTCCCGGGGTTGCATTGCTCTCTTGGGCGCCCAGGCCACCCCGCCTGGAGAGCTGGGTCCACCCCGGAGGTATTGTGTCCTGATGCCGGGCTCTGGGCGCACCAGTCGTGCTGCGTGGTGTAGCGTAGAGTACCGCGCCTTTCTTTCAAGCCTTGGTTACAGTTTATTGAGCACATACTATGTTACCTCCATGGCTCATTGCCTTGACAGCAACCCTACTAAGTAAGGTGATGTTTTCCCTGTTTTACAGCTGTGGAAACCGAGAAAGGTTTACAGCTAGAAGGCGGTGGAAATTGAATTCAACCTCTGGTTCAGTTCAAAGCTACTGCACTTCAGACCTTTGTGGTCAGATATAAGTTTGATTTTTGAATTCAGCCTCTGCCACTTATAGTTGTGTGATCTTGGGTACCTTTCCGACTCTGCTCATATGAAAAATTGGAGGCATGGAGTTCCCACTTATGCATTGATGAAGAGGGCAGCCTGACCCCCTGCTTTTCTCCGCCTCCCAGCTTCCCAAACGGAGGCTTTGGCGCCTCTGGAGCTGAGTTTGTTTACGAAGTTTTCAAAGATGTTTCTCTCCCGGTTATGGGGAAATTGTCACCCGAATGAACTTTGACGTTAAGTCCTAGTTTTAAGGTTGAGGAAATGGAAGCCTTTGCATATGGTTTCTTTGGGGGCCAGCTGTGCAGATTTTGCCTAAATGAATCAGATGGATTTGGCAGGGTGCAGACAGGCCTGGGGACACGATGAAATGCTAGAGATCTGGCTGATGATAGAAAGTGGACAGGCCAGTTGGGGTGGTTCTTCCTTAGAGCCCTAAATTCCCACCAGGTCCTCTTCTGTCTTTCGAGCAAGGTCTGAATGTGTCCTCCTGGGTAATCTGGTTAAAGGGTTCAGAACCTCACTTAGTACCTCTGCCTTTAGGGCTGAAGGCAGGCCAGCAGTAGCAGTGAGCTTAGTTTTGTTTTGAAAACTACCCACTCTCCCATTTTTAGATTGCAAAAATTTCTCTCTGAAAGTTTCAAAGGATATGGTTTCTGGTTAATTGTAAATATTGACATTTTAAAAATAAAACTGTTACATTAGGCACTTAAATCTGCAGTGGAATCTAAATACCATAGTGATTTGATTTCCCTCATCCTTTGAAAAGAATACATGAACCAGTTTTTTTTTATATATAGGTTTTTTTTTTTAAATATATAAATTTACTTATTTATTTATTTACTTTTGGCTGCGTTGGGTCTTAGTTGCTGCGTGGGGGGCTTTCTCTAGTTGTGGCGAGCGGGAGCTACTCTTCATTGCAGTGCGCAGGCTTCTCATTGTGGTGCGCGCACTTCAGTAGTTGTGGCTCACGGGCTCTAGAGCTCAGCCTCAGTAGTTGTGGCGCTTGGGCTCGGTAGTTGTGGCGCACAGGCTTGCTCCGCGGCATGTGGGATCTTCCCAGACCAGGGACCAGGGCTTGAACCCGTGTCCCCTGCATGGGCAGGCGGATTCTTTTTTTTTTTTAATTAATTAATTAATTTATTTTTGGCTGTGTTAGGTCTTTGTTGTTGTGCACGGGCTTTCTCTAGTTGTCGTGAGCCAGGGCTACTCTTTGTTGCGGTGCGTGGGCTTCTCACTGTCATGGTTTCTCTTGTTGCGGAGCACGGGCTCTAGGCACGCAGGCTTCAGTAGTTGTGGCACGTGGGCTCAGTAGTTGTGGCTCGCAGGCTTCAGTAGTTGTGGCACGCAGGCTCAGTAGTTGTGGCACAACGGCTTCAGTAGTTGTGGCTCGCAGGCTCTAGAGAGCAGGGTCAGTAGTTGTGGCACACGGGGCTTAGTTGCTCCGCGGCATGTGGGATCTTCCTGGGCCAGGGCTTGAACCTGTGTCCCTTGCATTGTCAGGCAGATTCTTAACCACTGTGCCACCAGGGAATTCCACCAGTTTTTATTTAACGGTTGAAATTTTACATTGTTCCTTTTTCCTCCTTGAACTCATATTTCCACTTTATTTCCTCCACAGAATTTTTTTCTAGTAAAGTCGATTTTATGCTCGAAGTCTTTGGTTTGTTGTCCTACTTCTCTGCAACAAAAATACGTACAAAAATTAAAACACTTTTGAAAATTGTGTTGTCATAATATTAAACATTTTCTTTTGGATTGAGTTCAAAAATTGTAAAATACCCAATTGACCACAACAACTAGTTTTGATCATTGTTAAACATAAGTTTTATTTAAAATGCTTCTCTTAATAAGCCAAATGGAACTTTTTAAAAAATTCATATATGTATCCATGTATATTTGCTAGAAAGAGCAGAGCTTTTTCTTTTCTTATGCCCGTAAGCATTGAAAAAGTTAGTTCTTGTAAATAAATACAGAGGAGTTGAAGACATTTCGTTGTGGCAGTAATACTCAACTCTTTGAACATCTTTTGAGTTATGGGCCAAAAAATCACCGTGATGTCAGTTACTAATGACTTGTCAGCTGACAGTTCTTTTTTTTTGCTTTTGTTTTTGTTTTGCGGTACGTGGGCCTCTCACTGTTGTGGCCTCTCCTGTTGCGGAGCACAGGCTCTGGACGCGCAGGCTCAGCGGCCATGGCTCACCAGCCCAGCCGTTCCGTGGCATGTGGGATCCTCCCGGACCGGAGCACAAACCCGTGTCCCCTGCATCGGCAGGCGGACTCTCAACCACTGCGCCACCAGGGAAGCCCTGACAGTTCTTTTACGTCCTCCTTTAACTTTACTGAAGGCAAAGGTTTAGAAAGCACTGGACTCAGCAGGAGAATTTGTTACGTGGTCACTATAAACAATCACATTCTTGGCATGAATACTTATATTTTGAATTACCCCTTTGGGGTGCCAGGGGTATTTTGCACCGTGGAACAATGCACCTTAGTAAAATTTGGCATGGGTGGGTAGTTACACCTTTCTGGGAACCTGGGAAAAGATAGCCTGCAGCATGTTCCAAGTCTGATCTGTTCTCATGGGAGACACTTGGCAAACTGAGTTGAAATTTATTCCTCTTAAACCATGTTTTTGTGTCCCTTGGAAAATCTTCGTGCCTCCCCCAGTACGAAGACCACTTGGAACTACGGTGGGCAAATACCTAACTTCTTGTACCTTCCATTTCCTCACCTTTAGAATGGGAATAAGTAAGAACTGACTTTTTTGGGTCATTGCGCTGATCAGATGGGATCCACGATGTCCAGGCACACAGGGAGCAGCTCAGACGGTGGATGGCAGCTCTTACACTCCAGTCCCTGCCTGCTGGGACACTCAGCTTCCTAGGCACTCCTTGCCTCGGTTTCCTCATTTGTGAGCCCAAGATATCTCATCCCAGGAATGTAGGGGTGGGAAGTGATGTGGAAGAGGTTTTGTGATTGTCACAGTACGTTTTCTGGAACAGATATGTTCTTATTTTAAAATAGTTAATGTTGAGTTCCTCCTTACCCATGAGCTGGACATTTTGCTGTGTGCTTTATGTACAGTATTCAGCCGATATTGTTTGAGGCCCTTCTGCTCATTGGGCCCTGTTTTAAGCACCTTGAATTCAATAGTGCTCAGATTCTAGGGAGAGAGGACGATTACAATAATCACATAGACATAATATTTGAGGGGTGATAAGTGCAGTGACGAAAAGTGAAACACGAGGGGAACAGGGGTGCTATTTTACATATTCAGGGCAGTCTCTGATAGGGTGACAATTGAGCGGAGAAGGGGGTGAGCCATGCGACCCTTGGGGGAAAGGACCTTGTGTGTGGAGGGAACAGTGTGTCCACAGGCCCGAGGTGGGAGTGCTCAGCACGGTCAAGGAGCAGCAAGGCAGTCAGGGTGGCTGGAGGGTCTCATTCGAGGGGGAGAGTGGTGGGTGCCTGGAGAGAATGGAGCTGTGTCTGTCAGGAGGCCCCTATGGGACTCTAAGGACTGGGCTTGAAGTGAGACAGGGACCTTGGAGGGTTTTGGCAGAGGGATGACACTATCCAACCACGCTAGCTGCTGTTACGATGAACAGACTGTCGGGGAGCAAAGGTGGCATTAGATCACTCAGAGGCTGCTGCAGTAATCCAGGAGCAAGACGGTGGGCGGGGTTGGTGGGGCTGTTGGGTGGGGGGCGTGTCTGGCTAGGTGGTGAAGCTGGAAGGTAGAGCTGGCAGGGGGCGCGGGTGAGTTGGATGAAGGTTGTGAGAGAGGAGCCAGGAGGGTGCCGAGGGTTTTGGCCTGAGCAACTGAAAGGACGGAGGTGCCCTTCAGGGAAAGGGAGTAGACAGCAGTCACCGACGTGTCAGACGTTGAGTTGGGGAAGATGAGGTGATGGCGGCATATGGTACCTCATTCAGTCCTGACGAAACCCCCGTGAGTAGTCATTATTAATCCCGTTTTATATGCAAGGAAATAGAAGCCCACAGCTCTGAAGTAAATTGCCCGAGGCCACGTGGCTGCGTTCACAGCCCCTGAGATTTGGCATTCCCCGTGATCCTTTTTTCTGCATCAACGCCAGTGTTGTAGTCCAGTCCAAACGACCTCCCTGTCCACCCATGAAAGCTCCCTGGAGTGATGGTGTGTGCCTGGAGAGGGCTCTAGAAGAAAGACCTCCCTCCCTCCCCTTGGTGTTGGTGAGGGCCGAGGGAAAGGGAGGCTGACCGCCAGCACCTGCTCTGGGGCCTCCCTCCAGGTCATTGGCAGCCTGGAGAAGGAGGTGGTGACTTAATAGGCCCAGCAGATGAAGAGAAGAGAACTTGGACCCAGGTTTGAACAGCAGCCTCTCACCAATAATGAAAGATCAGGAGCCAGGAAACTGTAGATAAAAATAGCACTTATCAGTTAATTGGAAAACAATATATTTTTGCAACCACTGCTTCCACGAGAAAATGATTGGGTCCCAAGGCAGGGAACAACTCGTTTTCATGAATGATTATATTGATCATTGGAGCAACGTGGATACATCCCCTTTGGAAAGCAATTCAGAGGAGAAGCCTATGGCTGGTCAGACATGCCCAGGGTGAAATCCTGAGAGGCTGCATAAGTAGGAGGAAAGAGGCTGGAAGTTAATGAGGGAGCGGGCCCTGGCTGGGCAGGCCGTGTGGGGCTATTGATCGGGAGATGCAAAACAAGAGAACTTGCTTCCAACCCAAGTCCCGAGCTCTCCCGAGGGAGGAAAGAAGGTGCGTCCATTCACATATCAGTTCCTTATTCTTTTTTGTAAAAAACCCCACATTTTTTACTTATTTATTTTAAAATATTTATTTATTTATTTATTTTTGGCTGCATCGGGTCTTAGTTGCAGCACACAGGCTTCTCTCTAGTTGTGGCGTGCCATGTGGGATCTTAGTTCCCTGACCAGGGATCAAACCCACATCCCCTGCCCTGGAAGGCGGATTCTTAATCACTGGAGCACCAGGGAAGTCCCTCAGTTCCTTATTCTGCTTGAACCCATTGGGTGTTTTGTTTGTTTGCACTTTTCTCCTGGAGGGATTTACTGGCAGTGAGCAGCATGTTCTTATGGAAAGAGGAGCAGGCTGGGAGCCTCCCCTTTGCCACTGACGGGAGAATGTGACCCCCAAGTATTTCCCATTCCCTTTCCTGCTTCTGGAGTCATTCAGTCATTCATTCTACGCATAGTTATCAAACACTCTCTCAGAACAAGAAGGGAACATTGGTTGAGGGTTCCTTGTGTGCTAAGTACTGTTCTAAGTGCTTTGCATGTATTAACACATTTACTGTTCATGGCAACCCAGAGTAGGTGTCCTTAGCTCCATTTTACAGGTGAAGAAACTAAGTCAAAGAAAGCTTAAATAACATGACCAATATCACTCACCTGGTGAGCGACTGACAGACACTAGACACTGGGCGAGATGCTAGAGACAAAAGGGTCCAAACTGGACACAGCTTGTGACCTTGTGGAGCTTATTTTATCTAACACGTAGTCACACAAAAGTACAAAGCACAGTGGGCACAAGGGAAGGAGAGGATGTCAGAGGCCTGATTTGGGTTTGAGGGGTGGACAAGGCTGCACCGAGAGAGGTGGCCTGCTTCCTCACTGCTTTCAGGTCCTCACTCAGAGTGACTGCTTTGGTCCCTCGTTTAAAACAATGACCCTCGACACTCTTGATGCCTTCCCCCACTCAGCACCGCCACACATATCGTGAGCTTTTCGATGATTTTTGAGCCAGATCAAGAAGAGAATATCTAAGGTGGTCACTTTTCTGGTAGGTGCCTGTAGAGGAGCTACGGGACAGGTCTGCGTGGATCTGCGTGCCTGACTTTGAGGCAGCTGGGAACCTAAAGCTTCGTTACCTCCTTGCCGAGCCTTAAGGGGACAGTGGGCTCTCAGTCAGTGCGGCTCTTGGGCAGACCCATCCCCCACCCTCCCCAGGCCCAGGGTGAGTACCACGTGATCGCTCTCGCTCACCTGTCAGTGCTCTGTTATTGGCTGGTTCCATTTGTTACTGTCTGTCTCTTAGTTTTCCTGCGGGGCAAGACCTGTGTTTTCCTTTGGTTGCTGCAAAGCCCAGAGGAACTCGTTCAGCGGTTCATGAAGGAGTGAGCTATGGAGGGGCTTGTCAAATGGGAACAGCTGTTATTTGTCCAGCCCCTTTAAGCCAGGGGCCCACAGCTTCCCCGGGCATGTGCTCCTCCATCCCATTGGCCTTCCTGGCAGAGGCCAAGCAGCTGTTAATCTGTTTCTACAGATGGTCATCCAAGGCCCCAAGAAGGGAAGATCTTCATTGGGTTACCCAAGGAGGCTGGGGCAGAATTGAGCCTGGAATTTATCTCTGTGCCCTGGTTGTTGTCCATAAGATCCAGCCCCCTATTCTGCAGAGGGAAAACACCAGTGTGATCATCAATAAATAATATTTCTTTGGCCCCAAATTGATTTGCCTGCAGACGGATGCGCCATCCTTATTTTGTCTTAATCTAAATGTAAATTAATTTTCCATTCCTGGGGTACATTAAGGCAGGGGTCTAGACTTGGAGTTAGGATCCCTGAATTCCATCCAGGCCCTGCTTTTAGTTGTGGTCCTGGGCAAGTCCCTTCTTCTCTGGTCCTCAGTCTTTACCATTGTAAACAAATAGTCCATCCCAAGCCCTGTTGCACAGCAGAACTGCCTGGGTGCCTCCACCTGCCCCCACACCAAGATCTGATTCAGTAGGTCTCGAGGCGGATCCTGGTCCTGTGTACAGGAAGGAGGTGAGGTCTGTTCGGCCACATGGTCTTACAGGCCCCCTTACCCAACTCAGCAAACCTGGGTGACCAGGTGACAGTGGCTTGCTTTCATCGATGAGGGGTCAGGGCCTTGTGGAGAACCAGCCCTTGTCCCTTCCCTCAGCTGCAGCCTGTTCTCAAGATGGGGCTTCCACAGAAGAGGACCCAGTGCTTTAGGGACAATAGGACAGAGTTTGGATTTAAAACGCCGGTGCTGGATATCCCATTTCAAAGCTTCACCAAGAATAAATAAATAAATAAATAAAAAAGGAATTCCCTGGTGGTCCAGTGGATAAGACTCCACGATCTCACTGCTGAGGGCCTAGGTTCAATCCCTGGTCAGGGAACTAAGATCCCACAAGTCGTGCGGCCCAGCCAAAAAAAAATTTTTTTAATTTTTTAATTAAAAATAATTTTAAAAGCTTCAGCTGAGTGGATGAATTTTTTTTTTTTTTCCCCGCAAGTGAACCCTATCCTTAACTCCTCTTTTGTAAGCTGGAGGGAGACCTACCTGGGGGCAACTCCAGTCTCAGAGAGATTGAAGAGAAATGCCTTGTAAACGGTTTAATAATTTAGTTAGATCTCTCCATCTGGATGATGATTCTGGTGGATATTTTCCTCTCTCCTCCGTGGCTTCCCTGGGTGAGAATGAGCGCAGGCAGATTTAAACATCTAGGTTGGTCCCCCGCTGCCCCAAGCCACCCACCCACTCAGCCCACACCCGAGTGGCTGCCTCCCCCTGTCGTTTAGTGTGTCCTCAGGGGAAGCAGACTCATTTCAGTATAAGCTCAAGCAAAATGTAATTAGGACAGTAAATCTGCTGTTTAACCAAAAAAAAAAAAAAAAAGCCCTAGTTTTTTTTTTTTTTTTTTTTTTGCGGTACGCGGGCCTCCCACTGCTGTGGCCTCTCCCATTGCAGAGCACAGGCTCCAGACGCGCAGGCCCAGCGGCCACGGCCCACGGGCCCAGCCGCCCAGCGGCACGCGGGACCCTCCCAGGCCGGGGCACGAACCCGCGCCCCCTGCATCGGCAGGCGGACTCCCAACCACTGCGCCACCAGGGAAGCCCTGGAAATCCTTCCTTTGATGCTGAAGGAAGGATGGGAGAGACCTGGCCTTTGATTTAATTTCTCCCAGTTTGGGAACAGAGTCCAGGACATGGTAACCATGTTTACTGAAAATGCAACATGGCTTAAAATCTACTGTGAGATCGTCTGAGGCTGCAGGAATGGGGACCTGACTTCATGAAAGTCTTTTTTTCTTTCCATGCCTCACAGTATGACTGACTCACAGCATCCATCCTGCACCAGCACCCTCACCTCCTTTCCAGGGCATTTACCACATCAGTGGCAGTACACCAAGGGCTGTAGATGTGTTTTCTCAGTCAGTCTGCACAACAGCCTTAGGAGGCAGGTTCTGTCATCTGCATTTTACCCCCATTTTATGGATGAAAAAAACTGAGGTTGAGAGAGGCAAGTGACTTGCCCCAGGTTGCACAGCATGCAAGTGGAGCAACTGGATTTGAAGGGTCTGTGCTCCTAGCCTCTGTGCTGTATTGCAACTGCTCAGTCTGAGAACCGCAGATCACCACGCCAGGCTGAAGGCTACCTCCCCACCAAGCCTGTTTTCCTTCCCTCGTTCCTTCTTGGCACGATCCACACTTCTCTAAACCTCAGGCTTAGTGGCCACTCAGCCACTGCCTCTCACTGAGCTCCCCACCTGGGCTGCTTCTTAGATGAGAAGGAGGGATTATTCCTCTCAGTGTACCCCAGTCACTAGGCCTCCCTGTGCTGGTGCTAGGGTGTGGCAGGCAGGCCATTTCCTCCCCGTGAGCCTCAGTGTCCCAGACTAGAAAGCGGAGGCTGGGGACATCTGGAGAGCGCCTTGGGTTCACCCCAGAGGGACAGGTGTCCCTTTCCTATGGGAGCTTGCCTGCAGTGGGGTACGGCGGCCTCCAGAAAGCTCTTTGCTTAATAGCACCCAACCTTGCTCTGCCTGCTCAGCGTTATTATTGCTAAATTTATACAGTGTTAGTGTGCCTTCTTCATGAGTGTCTTTAAAAGAACACCGGAGGCCTTTCCTGAAAGAGTTTGCTGTCTCGGGTGGACCCTGAGCCTCCCGAGCTCAGGGGAGGCTCTGCCTGGCCAGGCTGTGTCTCCCTCCCCCGCCTCTGCCTTGCTGTCCCCCAGCCATTTGGCTCCACACTGACCAGGCCTGCTCTGTGCCACAGGCAGGTCCTTCCGGCGTTCCTGTGCTGGACCATCGCAACCGGGGAGCTTGGCCTCCGGTGACCTCCCTCTTTCCTAGGAAGATGTTCCTGGTAGGCCTGACAGGGGGCATTGCCTCAGGCAAAAGCTCGGTGATCCAGGTGTTCCAGCAGCTGGGTTGTGCGGTGATTGATGTGGACGTCATTGCCCGGCATGGTGAGTTGCGGGGGCGGGTTGTACACAGCAGATCCCCTGGGCTCCCTTCCTTCCATGAGGCCTCACCTTTTTATAAGGCCCTGGAAGCCCTCAGAGGAGGGGGGGGCCTTCCCATCAGCCCTGGTCTCCTGCCCGCTACTGCCCCACCCCACGCTTCCCTCCAGCTCCCTTCAGCCGTGACGAACACCAGGGATTCTGTGCACTCTGCTCTCCTCCCTGCTTTCCCTCCCCTCATCTTGTTTTTGCTGCAACTGAAAGAAGAACCCCTGGGTTCCCCCATCATTTTGCCTCTGGTCACTCAGAGTCCCCTGGCTGGGCTGGAGGCTCCAGCGAGTGACCCAGGCTCCTCTTCATGCCACAGTCGTCCAGCCAGGGTACCCCGCCCACCGGCGTATCGTGGAGGCCTTCGGCACTGAGGTCTTGCTGGAGAATGGCGACATCGATCGAAAGGTCCTGGGGGACCTGATCTTTAACCAGCCCGAGCGGCGGCACCTGCTCAACTCCATCACCCACCCCGAGATCTGCAAGGAAATGATGAAGGAGACCTTCAAGTTCTTTCTCCGGGGTAAGACCCGGGGCCTGGGACGGGGTGGGGCCCAGGCCCTTCTCTGCAGAAAGGTTGGCGGGGGTGGGGGGGAGCGGGGGGGAGGAGCTGATTATCATCCAGGCTGTTGAGTTCACTCTGTTCATTGGCATCCTCCGTGCAGCCCTGTACCAGCCCCAGAGAGAAGTGATGTCCCTCAACTCTTAAGGGGGCTGACAGTTTAATGAGAAGAGACACTTGAGGCTTTTGAGCCATGAACCCCAGGAAGCTGATTTTTCTAATAGGGTGGGAGTCATAATAGCTAGCGAATAATGGAGTCATAAGACCTGAGTTTAAGTCCTGGCCCTCACGGTTTCCAGCAGTGTGACTGTTGAGTGCACCCCCGCCTCCGCCTGTTTCCTCCTCTTCATAGTGAGGCTAATAATGCCAACCTGGGCAAGTTCTTAGGGAGACTAAAAGTCTACGCCATGACTGTCAAACACCACGAAAATGTAAACCACAGTCAGTCAGATTTGGTGCTGGTTGAGCCGCCCGGGAAAGTAAGTTTGCAGAGTGTAAGGTGGGAAGGCTCCGGGATGGCCAGGGCCGGTGGGGGTGGGTTCTAAGTGGAGGATGATGCTTGGGGGCTGGGCCTCAGTGGAGAGAGCTAGCCTGGCGTGCTCAGGGATGGCCAAGTGATGTGGCAGGACTGAAGGAAGGGGAGAGTGTTTGAAAAGCAGGGGTCTGTGGCAGCCTTTCCCAAGCCGTACGCTGCAGTCCAAGCGCGTTTCTTCAGGATGGCGTTGGGCAGGGGGGACCTGATCTTTACTGTCCAGGATGGGGTCAGTCCCCAGGAGAAGGGGGAGAGCTGAGAGCAGTGGTTTAGGATCAGGCGAGAGGCTGGCCCAGGGTCCCTACAGAGTGGCCTGTCAGCTACTGGGCCATGGAGCCTCCAGCCCAGGCTCAGGGTTGAAGGCCTGGCTGATTGTCTCCCGTCAGTCACGAGGCTGAGACTTTGCTTCCTGGAGGGTATGGGGGAGGCTTCTTGCTTTTCTTTGGGCTTTTGCACTGTGATCATGGCCAAATTCTCCCGTGCGTCAAGTTCTCATGTACAGAGTGGGGACTCTCTCCCCACTCCTGTCCCTCTCTGGCCAGTACCTCCCTCCAGAAGGAAAGGGATGACTTGACAGACATCCTTGATGTTGACCCTCCCTTCCCCGCCCCCCAGCTCTGGCCAGGCAGGAGCTGGCTCCCAGCATCCTCCCTGCTGGACCAGCTTTTGCTCCCCATCTCAGTACCTTGCCGCAGGCCTCCTCCCTCCTCCCTCAAGGGCAGTCTCTGGGCTCTTGCTGCCTTTGTCCTGCCTCTTGTATCTGTGCCAAGACCCCTCCTGTCACTGCCCACCCCCACCAGGAGCGAGGCCTTCTGCCTTTCATTCCTGCCCTTTCGCGTTCGCTCCCAGGCCAGGCGCGAGTACATCTATCTGCAGGGCTTTGAGGCAGCAGTGGCTCTCCCCTTCTGAAATTAAGCATCGGATAATGTCACCCGCTCCAAAGTTCTCCCGCTGTGTCATCCACCCAACTTCCCATCTCCCCAGCCACCACCACTTAAATAAAAGCCAGAAAGCTCTTTTCAGCTCGATAAGGTGAAAAATGGGGACGACAGCTGTGGCTTCCACAGTCCCAGTTTTCCCCTGATGAGTATAACAAATACAACTGTCAGAGTTGGTATAATCAAACGTCACATAAGATCACCAGCTGTTGGGAGGTCTCCGCGTAGGCAGACGGATGTCTTAATAGAGTCAGGGTGGTTTGCAGAACTTATCAAGCAGGAGGGATGTGACAGCTGAATAGCCCTTTGCCAGCGAACCATAGAGCTGTCCGCAAGCTCCCGAGAGGGGCCAAGGAGAAAGGACAGTGCATGGAGAGGAAGGGACGGGAGTGGAGCAGAAAAGGGAGGTAAGAGGCCCAGTGAGGACCTGGTCTCGGCCCCTGTTCTGGGCTGGACAGGAGTTGGGGAGCCAGCACTGCAGCCTGCTTCCTCCAGGGAGCTGTAGTAATAACAGCCAGCCATCATCTGTGGAGCAGTGAGTGAAGGTCTGGGTGAGGGGCTGCTGAGGGGTTTACAGGCATTTGCTCATGTAATCCTTACCATCTTCCTGTGAAGCGGGTCATCTGTTCACTCACTTACACAGGTGAGGTTTGGTAAGGGGCCCAAAGGGAGACAGTGGTGGCGACAAACCAAGGCGCGTCATCTGAGCCCATCTCATGACCCCCCGCTTCTCACGGCTCCTGGATCCCCGCCAGCTCTTCCACACTTACACAGCGGTCACTTGCCTAAAGAGAACTAGGAGCCCCAGGTGTTCCTGGGCGAGTAGCCCAGGAACATGCCCGCGCACAGTGGGTGAGGGTGCACCCCCTTGGCCGGCCTTGGCTTGCAGTGGGAGGGCTAGCCAGTGCCTTTTACCCCACGGGAGTTACTTCTGTAGTATGCGTCATAACCACCCCCACCCCCCAGAATCGTACCTGTAATCCCTGGCTGGAGGCGGCCTCTGACGCCGAGAAGCAGCCTCTTTC
>NW_006782296.1:1285387-1290090 GCF_000442215.2 Lipotes vexillifer | reverse complement strand
CTGCGGCCGCCACCCCGTAGGAGTTTCTCGTGGAGAGTCGGCAGAGAGCGCCGTGCAGGACCTGGCTCCTGGTGGAGAGCCTATCATTTTTCTTCTCTTTTTTTGAGGAAAAGTGGGTGAAGTAGGGCAGAATAGGCCCCACTTATTCCTGGAAGCCCTCCTGTCTCCTACAGCTCTGGCTGTGTCACCTCCCGGTTCAGAAATAACAACTCTTTGGGTTCAAGATCAAGTGAACTCAACCCTTTGTGACTGCCCCGACCACCTTGTCAGCTTCACCTCACTCTCCTCAAGGCCTCCACTTCTGCCAGAGCTGTTCCCCTTCCTGGAACCCTCACCTCCACCTGCTCATTTTCAAGTATCAGAAGTCCTACCCACTTTTCAAGGCCAATACAGATGCCATCCCTTCTGTAAGGTCTTCTTGGATCATCCACCCCAAAATGACTTTCTGCAGCTTTGTGTTCTGAATGGCATTGGTACTGGCTAGCATTCAGGTTATGCCTCTCCTTGGAAGGTTTCCCCCTCTGCCGGTCAGCTCCTGATGCTAGGGGGCAGTGGCTTGGACTCTGTTCCCACACTGAGCACATAGTCCTGTGTGTGCTTGCAGAATTGAATTTGTGGGTTTCCTGGCCTCCCCCCAGGATACCGCTACGTGATTCTGGATATCCCCCTGCTGTTTGAGACCAAGAAACTGCTCAAGTACATGAAGCACACAGTGGTGGTATACTGGTGAGTGTGTGGCACGGCCTGGCCTGACCGAGGCTGGAAAGGAGGACCCCTGGGGTAAGGCATGTACCTGCAAAATTGCCCCCTGCATTTTGCCCTTTCCCCACAGGGTGGCCAGGAGGCCCAGAGGTTTTGGGGAGCAGGGCCCAGAGCCTATAGAAACTGACCTCTGGGCCTGACCCAGATGTGCCTGGGAGTAGATGTGGCGGAGTGATGGCCCCCAGGTCTCTCTAGTGCTTGGGAAGGGCTCCCCCTGCTGGCTGTTGGAGGCACTTCAGCCCAGATGCCCAGCCCTGCCCTGGGTGGTGACCATGTTCTTATTCATTGGTTCCCTTTTCCCTCCTGCAGCACTTCTCAACTTTCCAAACATTTGTTACTTCCCTCAGTTTACCTCTCAACATAAGGTAGACAGGACAGGAGTTGATATTTCTGAGTTATAGAAAACTCAAAGCAGGTGGTTACAGAATTTGTCCAGGGTCACCCGTCAGCAAAATCTGTGAACAGAAAGTTGCCGAGAAGGAGTTGTCAGAACCCAGCTAAGGAAGGAGCTTTGTTCATGTCCCCCAGGACATGAAGCAAACCAGAATCCAGGTTTGGCAAACAGAGGAGGATCAAGCTGTCAGAGAAAATGAGTCATAGTCCCAGTGGAGTGAGAGTGCACATGAGGCTTCAGGGTGTCTCTGCCTTCCAGAAACTTCCTGGATGCCACCCATAAGTACAACAGACACAGAGGTGGACACTTGGCTCTGCAGGTACTTTGGGCACAGGGTTTCTCTCAAGAGACCAATGGTGGGGGAGTCTCTGAGCACACTGGAGGTGGGGCCTGGAGTGCTCAGTGCCCTAAGCATCACCCTGCCCTCTGCCCCAGCGCCCCGCTGTGGGTTGGCATTTAAAGCCAGCCTGAATCTGCTGAGCCTGGTGCAGGGACTCAGGCATCCTCTTCGCTCCCCCACTGGCCCGTGTCTCCCCCTGTAATCCTGCAGCCTCTCTGGATTCTTTGTTCTCTGTTTGTGAAAGACTGTCAGCTGAGGCCAAGCCAACTCCAGGAGGACAGAATTCTCTTTGCCTTGGAATTTTAATACAATTGAAACTTTGTACCAAGGGATTCAAAAAAAAAAGTTTTATTAGAGTGGAGGTGAGTAAACAAGACAGGGGCTGGTTGCGTCTGCAGTCACCAGGTGACTCCACGCTTTCCCTGCCACCTTCCTCTTCCTATGCTTTCCTTTTGCTAAGAGCAGAGATAGCTGTGGCTCCTGGCACATAATTGGAGCTTTGTAGATTCTGCCTGCTCCCCAGGAGATCCTCCAGCCCCACTCACCAGCCAGAGCAGCCTTTCCCAGGGTCTGGGGTGCCATACATGTCCCACTTTTACCACATGTGGTTTTATGGCTCTTGAGATATGCCCAAGAGATGAATGAGTGATTATTTGCTCTTCATAAAAGGGATCCACGCTTTACAAAAATAAGGACCCCCTCATGGACTCCTTTAACTGGCATTTGAAATAATATGGGCGTTTACCAAAGTGTGATTATACCAAAATGTGATTATTCACTTTTTCAAGGAGCTTGCCAATTGTGGGATAAATGTTTGGGCAAAAGTTCCCTTACCACAAACAACGTCAGTCTTTTAACCATCTGGGACTATCCCTGAGCTCCAGGAAGGGCTGTCAGAGAGATCTGCCTTCACATCCCAGGAGGCCCCCGGTCTCGGCCTCACCGTCCGAAGGGTGTGTGCTCACTGGTGGCCCCAGGCCATCTCCATTCTCTCACCCACTTTCCCAGCCACAGATCTGCAGTGTCCCTGACTAGGGTTGGCTATAGTCCTTGTTCTTAGCCAGGCAGGGATCGGCCCCACGACCTTGACAGTATGCTGTCCTCCTGACAAAGGAAATCAGAAGTCCTGCCTACTTTCCAAGGCTAGTGCACATGCCATCCTTCTACAAGGTCTTCCGTGATCAGTCAGCCAGAAATGACTTCCTGCCACGTTCAGTTCTGAATGGCATTGGGATTGGCTAGTGTTCAGTTATGTCTGTCCTTGGAAAGTCTGTCTTTACATCCCAGGAGGCCCTTGGGTTTAGGCCACAAGTAGGAGGGGACTAAACTGTAGTCATCAAATCCTCCCATCTTATAACCGGGAAAATTCAGGCCTAGTGGCAAAGCAGAGAGACCCCAGATGGCAGAAAACAGCTGCTGCAGCCCTTTCCCACCTTGTTCCTATTGAGGGGCTTAGGCATTCATAGAGATGACCCCATTCCAGAGTGCAGCTGGGCAGTTCCTGTGTAACCAAAAGCAGGACAGGGAGTTTGCCAAGGAAGGACCCAGGTGCTAATATCAGAGAGAGGCATTCTTTGTATTTTCTGTGGAGTTGGGAGACTGGGCGTTGCTTGGCTTACTGTGCAGTGCTCAGTCCTGTCCCAAGGACCGAGGGGATCCAGTTCTCAAGTCCTTGCTCCTCTTGGGCTCCGTGCATCCCACTTCATCAGTGGTATCAAGCCCAGTGGCCACCGTCTCGGCACAGTCCTTTTGCTCTGAATGTGCAGGACTAGGTGTGGGGAGACGAGGAGAGGGCTCTTTGTGGTGGACCGGGAAGCTGTTTTTGATGCCGCAGGGCCAGGCCCCCAGGGGAACTGAAGGAAGTGTTTAGCTTGCAGACACAGGTCTTTCAGTAAAGCTCATCCATCCAGGGATGCAGGATGTAGCTGGTTCCAGGTGATCAAATCCTCCCGTCTTAAAACTGGGGAGTCTCGGGCCTGGTGGCAAAGCAGAGAGACCCCAGGTGGCAGAAAACAGCAGCTGCCCCCTTTTCCCTCCACGTTTATACTAAGGGGCTCAGGTACCCCATAGTGCTACTAGGGTGCTCACAGAGAGTGGGGGGGGGGCAGGAGCTTCCAGGGCTGTCCACCCCTGTCACGCGCCATTGGGAGGGAGGCCGGGACCTGCGATGTCTGAGCAGCCCTTCTGCCCGGTCCCTAGTGACCGAGACACGCAGCTGGCCCGGCTGATGCAGCGGAACAACCTGCACCGCGATGACGCAGAGGCCCGGATCGAGGCCCAGCTGCCCCTGAAGGACAAGGCCCGCGTGGCCCGCCACGTTCTAGACAACTCGGGCGAGTGGAGCGTCACCAAACGCCAGGTGGTCCTCCTGCACGCCGAGCTGGAGCGCTCCCTGGAGTACCTGCCACTGCGGCTCGGGGTCCTCGCGGGGCTGGCCGGCATCGCCAGTCTCCTCTACCTGCTCACCCGCTACCTCCTGCCTTCCCCCTAGCGGGACCCTGCAAGGCAGGGATTCCTGGGTCTCCATCTCCTCAGAGGCTGAAACCGGGTAATGAGTGCGTCCGGTTTCCTCCCAACCCCTCAACACACACACTCTGGATCTGGGCTGGAGCCCTGCACTGGGCCGACCCTTCCTCGGAGCACATCCTGTCCAAGGCAGAGAAGCAGCCCTCTGGCAGCAGATGCTCCTTCCCACCTCTCCCAGCGCCCCTCCCTCTGGAACAGTGTCCGACACGGGCTGTGGAAGCAACAGTGGTAGAGACTCTTGTAACTTTCTTGTGGGCGGGGGTGAGGAGCACCTTCAGTGACAGTCACCAGTGTTTAAAGCTGGGAGGGTCCCTGGGCTTGAACCCTCTCCTAGCACGTGCCCCGTCAACGGCCAAAACCCCCTGCGTGGACCATGGGAAATCAGTTTGGACCAAGGGCTGCCTTCAAGCAGAATTCCCCTGTAGATTGAAGCCCTTGGCCAGGAGGCAGTAACAATTCCCTGTGGGTGATGCTGTAGTGGGGCAGAGGCCAGGCCTCTTCTGGGATGACCCACTGTCCCACCGTGGCATTTCCCTAGCACTCCCCGCACCCTGCTCCCCGCCTCCTTCTACCACTCTACCTCCCTGAGCTCTTGCTAGTCTGCACGAGGTGCACCAGGCTGTTTCTGGCCTCTTTGCCTTCACCTTGCTGCTCCCCAATCTGGAAAACCTTTTTTTTTTT
>NW_006782296.1:1276275-1285340 GCF_000442215.2 Lipotes vexillifer | reverse complement strand
GAAAACCTTTTTTTTTTTTTCCCTACAACTGGCTACCTTCCAGCTCAGGCACCATCTAAAGCCCCAGGCTGGGTTAGGTGCTCTGGGATACCCCCTGCCCCACATTTTACCTGAATCCACAGTATAATAATCAGCCAAAAACTGGTTAGTCTCTCCTACTAGACTGTAAGCCCTTTGAGGGCAGGAGCTGTGTCTTATTCATCTGTGTTCCTGGTGCAGAGCCTGGCTCGCCATTGGTGCTGAATAAAGTGTGTTGATCTGAAATGCCCTGTGCTGCCATTGTTCCCCCAGCATCACCGACTGACTGAGGTTCCCAGACTTGGCTGATACCCTTGGGGTTAAACTTGGCCTCCTCCCACACTGAGACCTGTGCTCCTCACTTCCCTGGGCCCAGAAGGTATAGTTGCCTTCTGACTTCTTCTGGGGCCCCAGGAGGATTCCAGCCAGGTCCAGATGTACCCTTGTGGGAGGTGGGTCGGAGGTGCTGGGGCAGCCTTACACCCACATACTCCATCTTCCTTCCCCAACCCAATTAGACCAATGTAGACATCAGCTTCCCCTTGCCAGAGCCGGCAGACCTGCTGATGTGTTGATCCTGCAGCCAGCAGCCTATTAAGACCAGAAATGAGTGTGACAAATGCGATTGCTGTGGTGGCCATACTTAGTGCCCCCTCTCCCAGAGCTGCTCATACTTCAGAGCAGCTCATTAACTCACTGCAAACCCGCGAGAGGCAAAGGCTGGTAAGGTGGTGGCAGGCTGTGGGGTGAGGGCCAGGGCAGGATGAGAATGGCAGAGGGCAGCCGCTTCTCCGGTTTGAGACCTGGCAAGAGCGGGTAAGGGAGGAAAGGTATGGACTCCTCCCAGTGCCCTGTTACCCTAGTCACTGAGAAGATGGCGCTTCGTGAAGGTGTGACATGCCGGACGCTGCTGGATGTATGACACCCGGAGGTAACAGCATTGATTATTCTGAGGGATGATCTTATTCATGTCAGAGCCAGGCTTCCGAGCTCTGCCCGCTGTGTCCCTGGGCCTGCCTGGAAGGGGCAGCAGACTTGGCACCGCTCTGGCCCCCTGGGCTTTGTCTCCTACTTATGTGACCTCTTAACTTCATGATGCTTATGTCAGAGAACAGCGAAAGCCCTTTGCAAACTATAAAGTTCCAGAGTTATTTTCCTCCCTGACCTAGTCTACTGAGTTGGATGCCAGAATGTCAGAGGATGGCCAGCCTGTTAAGGTGTGGAGAAAATGCCATCCCGTCCTCCCCTTGCCCAGGTCCTGCTACAGCTCCCACTCACCTCCTCTTGCCTCCCTCCCCACGGCCTCCCTTTCCCAGGCTTGGTGGCCCAAGACGGCCTTACAAGAATCCTACTTCCCCTGGGGCGTCGTTTCATGTCTAGGTCGCTCGGGAGCCCCTTGGATACAGCAGGAGCCAGGACCCCGGGAGCCTCGGCCCCGCGCCCGGGCGGGCGGTCTCCCCTCCGGCCGGCAGGTGGCAGCACCCACCCAGGTTGGGGTCGAGCCTCGGCGGCAGGTGCTCGCCGAGCGGTTACTAACTTTCTCCCGGTGGCGTTTCCGCCTCTCCTACGGTGCTGCGGCGGCGTCAGATCCCCCCCCCCCCCCCCCCCCCCCCCCCCCCCCCCCCCCCCCCCCCCCCCCCCCCCCCCCCCCCCCCCCCCCCCCCCCCCCCCCCCCCCCCCCCCCCCCCCCCCCCCCCCCCCCCCCCCCCCCCCCCCCCCCCCCCCCCCCCCCCCCCCAGCCGCGGAGGCGCGGGCGCTAGGCCCCGGCGCGGGCGCTAATTAACAAGCCGTGCGGCTCGCTGCGTCCTCTTTGCTGGCGCCGCGCGGCGGACGGATGTGTCCCCATTCCACTCCGTGCGAGGGCGACCGGCACGCTCCCCAGGCCTCCCACCCTCCAACCGCGCGCTCGGGCCCTGCCCTCAGTTCACCCACTCTAGGCCTCACCGCCCCGGCGCGGAGCAGTAAAGACGCCAGCGAGGGCTGCAGGCGCACCGGCCTCCCGGCGGCGGGGGGATGAAGGGGACAGGCGGGCCCCTAAAACCATCCCCATCCCCAGGCCCAGGCTGGCCATAGGGTACTTAGTAGAGCCTTACAGATTCCAAAGCACATCCCGCAGCTATCTCCTTGACGTCCCCCAACTCTGAGAAGGAGTGCAGGAGGTTCAGAGGTTGAGCCACGGGGGCCCAAGTAACCAATAGGCATAATCCCACGCTCTGGACTCCCAGTACAATGCCCCTCCTACTACCTGCACTGTCCCCATTAATGACGCCTCGGGTCTTTAGCTAGGAGTTATTGTCAACTCTTCAGATGTTCAGTCTCTCTCTGTCCTTGGGAGGGTGAAGGGAGGGGCAGGGGAAGGTTTGGGACACTCCATAACAGGCCACCATGGCTAGAAATTGGATGGGAGAGAGAGAGAGCCAGGGCTGCTGTCACAAAGGCACTCCAGGTCAGGAGCAACCAGTCCCAGGAGCAGGAGAGGCAGTAGGGTGGCAGTGATGACCCGAGGCCTCGGGGCCACACGGGGTGGGCAGGGGAGACCCCAGAGATGGCAGATGAAAAGGAGCAAAGTGCAGGAGATGCTGAGGCTCTGTGGGCTGCTCTCCTGCTCCTTCCCCGGGAAGGGGAGATGTGGCTGGTGGCCCCTCTGTCCCACCCGCAGAGCTGAGGCTGCACCCAGCTGGGGCCCAAAGAGCCTCCTCCCTTTGCTCCCCACCCTCCCCTCCCCATCGCTCAGATTCCAATACAATTTCCAGCTAACCAGCATGTCGATAGAACAAGTCGGGCAGCCGGATTGCTGGCCAATTACAGGAAATCATTCTTCTCCACAGCTCAGAGCCCAGGGAGAGGGAGGGAGGGAGGGAGGGAAGGAGGGAATGTGCGGGAGCAAGCACCCAGCTTGCGGGCTGGGAAGGGGCTCTGGCTTTGCCTGGGGCCTGCTGCAGCCCCAGGGAGGGCCTGGGGTGGGAGAGCAGGGGTAGATGGGGAGGTTTCTGGTGGTGGCCCAGCAGGGGTTCTTCCTCATCCTCAAACATGGCCCAAGCCACAAAGAGAGAGAATGGGACTGATGGCTGATGAGGAGGGCCCAGGAGGTGAGGCCTCTGCTTGGAGTAGAAGGGGGTGGAAAGAGGGGATGGTGAGACCAATCTCCCCCAGAGCCCTGTGTTTGGGAATGGGGTTGGTACCCAGGCCTCCCTGGCCCAGAGGATCCCTGCAGGGCCATCTGAGTACCTGGAAGCTGGGGCCCACACGGGCAGGACCCTGCTTCCACACTCAGCCACAGACCAAGGGAATCCTGGGGGGACCGGGAGAAGGGGCTTAAAGAGGAGGAGGGGAGGAAAGGGGCTGCAGCCTGCAGCTGTGTGGTCCAGCAGCAGCCTCACTTGGTGAAGGGGTAAGTCTGGTAGCATTCTTCCACACCAGAAGGTGGGGCACAGATATGTGGGAGGGGACAAGGGCTTCCTCACTTACCTTCCCAGCCCCTCTGCCTTACTTCCCAGCTCTGGCCCTTAAGAAACCTTCACTCAGATGAAAAGATCCCAATCCCCACCCCCTACCTTCCATTCTGACCTGGATGCCTGTTTGTCACCCCCACCCTCATCCACAAGCCTCTGCCCCACCCAGCAGACCCTGAGGTCCCCCTGCTTCCCAGCACCAATGATTAGCTCCCTTTACCAGCGCTGGAGTCTCTCCCCCAAAGTAGTGAAAGATCCTTGACAGACAGGAATTTCCACAGGGACTAACTGCACCCAGTGACTTCCCTGGTGACGCAGTGGTTAAGAATCCACCTGATAATGCAGGGGATTTTTTTTTTTGCCGATTATACCTGTTTAATTAATTAACAATACAGCAATTTTAACAGGGTACTATGTTTATCTGGAACCCCGATACGAAGCAGCTGTGACCCAGTGATCCCTTTCCCTGCTCCAGGCTGTAGCCACCTCCCCAGGACCCCTCCCCAATTTCTCGGCATCTTGCCCTGTCTCCTTCAGACCCCCACCCTTGGAGGGGCTTGGGTTGGATTTACCCCTGGTGCTTTGGCCAACCCAAGGGTACACAGGTGGGCAGACACCAGAGAGGAGACAGACCTCTGTGCCCAGTGCCCCCAGGCACCCAGCGGCTCTCAGGAAAGAGGCTGAGCAAATGCTTTTGACTGCCAAGGTCGGCCTCAAAGTGGTGGGTGCGTGGGGAGAGGGGGTCAGCGACCTGGGGCCCCTCCTTCCCCGGGATCCCTGCCTGAGCAAACAGGCTTGGACTCCGCAATGGGGCTGTCAGGGCTGGCCCTGTTTGTGTCCCCCGTTTGGCACAAAGCGGGCGGCTTCTGCTCTGCGAGGCTGAGACCTAGCCGCGGCTCCAGGCTGGTGGAGCCGCCTTTGCGGGCCCTCCCTCGGGCGCTCCCTCTCGCGGGCGGCCCGCTGCCCGGTGCTCGGCGATCCGGAAGAGGGCGCCCGGCCCGCCCTAGTCCACGGTGCCCCGCGGCCGGCGCGCCGCTCTCCGCAGCCCGCAGGCTCCGCGCCATTGATCGGGCCGCGAGGACCTGGGCGCGCAGCCCCCCACCCCCTCGCTTTTCGCTTTTAATTGAAGTTTGAGCAGAGTGCGAAGCGGGCAGAGGCAGAAACCAAATATTTAGTTGCTGCAAATTGGCACCTCCAGATCAATTACCCGACCCGTGTCAGGGCCTGTGCCGCCCCCCGCGCCCCGCGGAATTTCAATGCCTTGCCCCAGCCCCGGCCGCCCGCGCCGCCCGCCTCCATTCCGCCGCACACTTCTCATCAGCTCCAGCCCTGTATCACCCGTGGCCGCGAGGGGAACAGATTTTCAATGGGAAAAGTTCCCTGGGAGGGTCCTCGTTGCTGACTCCCGCCGCGCCCTGTGCTGTCTGCCCCCCACACGCCCGCCCTCCAGCCTGTCAGATGGGGACAGCCCGAGAGGAGCAGTGAGATAAAGAGGGAGCTCCAGAGCAAGGACTTCGGGTCACATGGACTTGACCCAACCCTAGTATCTCCACTTATCCTCTGGGTGACCTAGGAGAAGTTGCTTATGCTCCCTGAGCCTCGGTTTCCCTATCTGTAATATGGGGCTCAACCTTCACGTTGCAGGGTTATGGGGTCAACACGGCAGAGGGACCCTGCCCTGCCCTGGGCTGGCATACCGTGGCTTTACTTCTCAGCCCTGCAAGAGGGGTAAAATAGCTTCCAGAATGAAGTGAGGGACACTGGGTTTGTAAGCACTTCAGCCAAGCTCCTGGAGACCAGCAAAGGGAAGGCAGGGGGCAGCCAGCCCCCCAGAGTCCATGGCAGAAGCCGGGCAGGCGGGAGCACCTGGGTCAGCCTCCATCATGGAATGTTTTGACCTCCAGCCTAGGTACATCTGGGCACAATCGAAAGAGGAACTGCGTCTCCAGTACCAAGGATGGAGAGTTAGCTGGGCCTGGAGGTGAGCCATGCCCTCAAGGCTGGGCCGGGTAAGGAGGCTGGAGGGATCTGAAGGTCACCAATGGCTGAGTATCAGGAGGCTGCGCCCATGGCAGGGGCCCAGGTGAGCTCTGCGGAGGAATCAGGAATTGGGCTGTAGTCGAGGCTTGCCTTTTCCCTGCTCTACGACCCTGCACAAATTCTTTAACCTCCGTTTTCCAGTGTGTAAAATGGGGCTGACACCCTCTCCCTCCCAGAGTATTTGTGAAGAATAAAGGAGATGATGTATTTATATGAGAGGGAAGGAAACTCACCGACAGACATGGAGAGAGTGGTGCTGAGTCCATGTGAGTTCCCACGCTCAGCACTGCTTCCATTCCAAGAGCTTCCTTGGGGGAACTGGAGTCAAATGGTTTGGCTTTTTTTTTTTTTTTTGCGGCATACAGGCCTCTCACTGTTGTGGCTTCTCCCGTTGCAGAGCACAGGCTTAGCAGCCATGGCTCACGGGCCCAGCCTCTCCGTGGCATGTGGGATCTTCCCGGACCGGGGCTCGAACCCGTATTCCCTGCATCGGCAGGCAGACTCTCAACCACTGCGCCACCAGGGAAGCCCAGTTTGGCATTTTTGAATGGCTGCCCCACCAAACGGAGCAACTTGCACTCTGGGTGGGAGGGGAGGTGTGGCGGGAGGCTGTGGTTGCCAGGCTTAGGGCTCTGAGAGCCCTTCCTTACCCCATCTCACCTTAAAGAATCAGAATCTCCAGACTGTCTGTCCTCCTTCCTGCCTCCACCTGCCCCCAGCCAGAGACCTATGCCCCCAGGGCAGGAGTCACCTCAGGGCAGGAGTCACCCATGCCTGAAGGAAAGTTTTTTCCCATCAAACTCAGGGTCCAGATGGAAGGCAAGCCTGAAGCCTTGGGAAGTAAACTCACTCCTCACCTTATTGAATTTCCCAGCTGTGAAATGGGACCATAAATTGTGAGCCACTAATCACAAGGTGCCTTTTGGACTAGTGGGTGACTTCTAGAAGTTACTGAATCCATTGCCCCACTGTCCACACACATCCTACCCATCCCTTTCGCACACCTGCCACAAGATTATCTCCGCTGGCAAGACAACCCCACCACCTCCTTGGGGATGGCAGCCACCATTTGTCAAGTCAGGAAGTCCATCTGACAGTCTACCTTAAATGTCTCACTGCTTCCTTCAGGGAAAAGTTAAAGAATGAACAACAAAAGGTAAATGCTTATGGATAGGCAATGCCACACGACTTTTAAAAAAGACCCCCAAAGGGGGTGTGGGGTGGGAATTACCTTCGGACACAGTGCTCTTTACACTAAACATCTTGGCGATAAATATAGCTGTGTAATTCTTTTTTCTCCTTGGCAGAGAGAAAGGCTGAGGCTGGGCAGCAAGGCAGAGGGACCCGAAAACATAAATCAATATGTGACTTTAATATATGTGCTCTCGGTGTCTGTGTGTGCTGGGGGATTATTAGTAACCTTGATTCCAGCTCAGTGTCCATGTGAGGCTGGGAGACGCACAGCCCCCAGGGAAGAGAAGAGAAATTAGGAAGCCAAATTCTTCTCCTGATTGACACCTGGGTAAACATTATCCCTGGCAGAAGGGGAAGAGAAAAATCAATGCTGGGTATTTTTATCACGTTCCAGGGACAGACGTGGGGGAGAGCGTAAATTAAAGAAACAGTTCCCCCAACAGAGCCTCATTGAATATGCTCATCTCCGAGGAGGTGGCAAAAGGGGTGGAAGCCAGGTGGGGAGGGCAAGGGGAAGATCGCAAGTGGGAGGGACGGTGGGTGCGTCCCAAGGAGCATGGCCATTGCTTCTCATTCGCTGGAGCCCTTATGTGAGTGACAGCAGTACAAAGGAGCCCACTGTTAATGACAGGGCAAACGCACCAGCTTTGATGGGGGGAACCATAGGCCACAGAGTCTAATGTCAGACTCTGGCTTCAGTGGAGGACCAAGAGGCATTAGTCTTTTTATTTTTATTTTTTGGCTGCATTGGGTCTTCGTTACTGCGCGTGGGCTTTCTCTACTTGCAGCGAGTGGGGGCTACTCTTTGTTGCGGTGCTCAGGCCTCTCATTGTGGAACACGGGCTCCAGGCGCGCGGGCTTCAGTAGTTGTGGCTTGAAGGCTCAGTAGTTGTGGCACATGGGGCTTAGTTGCTCCCCGGCATGTGGGATCTTCCCAGACCAGGGATCGAACCCATGTCCCCTGCATTGGCAGGAGGATTCTTAACCACTGCGCCACCAGGGAAGTCCCAAGGGGTATTAGTCTTAATGCAATTGTCAGGGGGATGTTTCTAGCAGGAGCTTTCCAGAGCATGGGGAGGGGAGAGTGGCTTCGGTGGGGGCTGGGAGGAGTGAGTGGCCCAGGGAGGTGGAGCGGGGGCGGGGGTCAGCACCAACGTGGAGAGAGAGAGACATCTCTCTGGATTGTCTTGGAAAAAGCTCGTCTCCGTTCTACAGTCAGGAAAACCTGGCCTCCACTCCTTTGTATCTGGCCTTCACCTCTTCCCGCCTATATGAGCTTGACCAAGTCATTGGACCTCACAGAGTCACACGTTTCCTATCAGTAAAATGGAGGCAAGTAGACCCCACTCCTCTCATCTCACAGAGTTTTTGTTTTTGTTTTTGAGGTACGCGGGCCTCTCACTGTTGTGGCCTCTCCCGTTGTGGAGCACAGGCTCTAGACGCGCAGGCTCAGCGGCCATGGCTCACGGGCCCAGCCGCTCGGCGGCATGTGGGATCTTCCCGGACCGGGGCACGAACCCGTGTTCCCTGCATTGGCAGGCGGACTCTCAACCACTGCTCCACCAGGGAAGCCCTCTCACAGAGTTTTTAATGAGACTATACAGAACACTGAAGTGGTAAGGGGCTATTGCTACCTAGAGCAGCTCTGTCCAATAGAGATATAATGCAAGGCATAAACATGCTTGGAAAGGTTCTAGTAGGCACGTTAAAAAAGTACTAAGAAATGGGTGGAATTAATTTAAATCATATTTTTAAAATGTAACCGAATATATCTAAAATCTTATCATTTCAACATGTGGCACTAGTCACATTCCAAGTGCTTAGTGGCCACATAAGTGGCTACCATATTGGACCAGCACAGATCTAGAATAAAAAGCCCACAAGGGGAGGGGCTTCTGCCTCCGTGACAGTGGGGAGGGGCCCCTTTGAAATGCAAGCACCCCTTTTGGGGGGGGCGGCGATTTTTATGGCTACAAAAGGGCCACAGTTCCCCCGCAGGAGGCTCCCTGGTGGAGGCAGTGACTGATGGCAGTGGTCCTCCCTCAGGAGGCTCACCGCAGGTCCCCAGATTTGGGCAGGACCTGGGGCTGGGGTGGACACTGAACTCCCCGTCTGGCATCCCCCAGGCCTTGGAGCAGCCTGGTGTGCTGGTGTGGAGGGAAGAGCCTGCCAGCTGGACTTGGACACTCTTTTCATTCCCGGTGCTTTTGCTTCCTGGCTGTGGGATCTGAGGCACAGCCCCTCTCTGAGCTCCACTGTCAATCAAAAGGGCATGGTCATGATCAACACCATTTCAACAGGGGTAGAAAGGCTTCTTACACAAAGAATGTATGCTTCCGAAGCTGTGAGCATGGGCGAGGG
>NW_006782296.1:1275181-1276129 GCF_000442215.2 Lipotes vexillifer | reverse complement strand
GGGCGGGGGAAAGAGAAAGTGAGGAGGGAGGGCAGGGGAGCCCCTTCCAAGGCCGTCCCATCCTGGGTGGCTTTTGTTGGGTGTGTTCTCAGGGTCTGCAGGGGCCACCCTACTCCTGGGGGAGGCTGGCTTCCGCTGCAGGAAGAGGGCAGGAGCAGAGGCCCAGGTTTGCTGGGTTCACACAGCAAACCCAGAAACAGCTTTGCTGGAGCTCCCTTCTTTGGGGCCAGGACACCTGGGTCCCGCTTCTCAGCTGCTTTCAGCACTAGGATGTGTGAAAAGGAGTGAACAGGGTTACTTCAGGGCAACTCAAAGGGCATTCAGTGTTGGCAGGGAGGCAGCTCTCCTGGGTCTAGCCAGACATTTTTTTGCTGTTTCTGGGAGCCAGGGAAGGGTGCCCGGCAGCCTGGAGCTCTCACACCCGGGCTGGCTGATCCTGTGCCCAAGTGGCCCCGAAGCCCCTATTACCCACTGGTCCTCCCTGTCCTGGCTGCAGAATTGTCTTGCCAGAGGAAGGATATGGGGAGAGGCTCCAGGCTGCCCAGGACCAAGACCATGGTGAGCCTTCAGTTACAGCTTTTGCAGACTCTGCAACTAAACAGGAGAGTTGGGATTTTAAGGTGATCTGAACCCTAGGAGGTCCAGCAACTGGGCTTCAGGAGATCCGTGAACACGCCTCCTGTCTCCATCATTGAAGTCAAAATTTTGAGTCCGTGCATTTTTCTAAGCTAAGGGTCTAAGCTTTTGTCAAGGCTTAAAGAGATCTATGACTCCTAAGAGTAAGAACCACTGCTGTAGACACACACACACACTTACATATACATGCAAATATGTATATACATAACCACATGTACACACATAACCCCCCCTCCGCTCTAGACACACACACTCACATATACATGCAAATATGTATATACATAACCACACATACACACATAGCCCCCCTCC
>NW_006782296.1:1274898-1275170 GCF_000442215.2 Lipotes vexillifer | reverse complement strand
CCCCCCCCCCCCACACACTTTCTCTCTTCCTGTTTCAGGTCTCTTCCATCTTGGTTCCATCCCGCACAGGGCTGCCCCCACAGACATCCTGTCTCCAAAAAATGCTGTAAGCCCATTCTTTCCAGTTAGAGACTAGCAGTGATTCCCAGTGCCTACCAAATTCAACTGTGGACCTCTAGGTTTGGCATTCAAAGAGCCCCCCTAGCATAGAGCCCTCTCTTCCTGCCACAAGCAGGAACCTTGTTTTCAGCCCAGCTTGTGGGGTCAACTAA
>NW_006782296.1:1271719-1274888 GCF_000442215.2 Lipotes vexillifer | reverse complement strand
CCTGCTGACCTCAGTCCGCCCTCCCTGCCTTTGCCCAGGGCCATTTTCTCCTCCTGCGACACTCTTCCTCTCCACACCCCCTCCTACTTATTGGAATCCCAAGGCCTGCAGGACCTGGCTCACACGCTGCCTCCTCCGCGAAGCCTTCCTCAACCTCATCAGAAGTGCCTGCCTTCCTCTAGTCCGTCTCCCACAGTCCCTTGCATGGCCCAGGCCCTGAACCCTTATCTCTCACGGCCTCAGACTCTGGGTCACCAGAGACGGCACTTAGCTTGTCACCCAGTGGAAACTGTAAGCCCCTGGCAGGCAGGGCCTAAGGGGAGGGGGTGTCCGTGAATCCTCTCTGAATCCGTCTCCCACCACCACCCTTCCCGTTCTGCTCACCTTTCCCCAGCACCAGGTAATACCAAGGTCGGATGTGAGAAAAAATAGATGAAACATCATTTTGCAAATCACAATGTAAACTCTGCTCAGATGCTCCCCTCCCAATATTCTTCCTGGACTCCTGCCCGCCCTTGGCTCCGATCCCCCTGGCCCCTTCCCATCCCCCTGGCCCCTTCCCATCCCCCCGGCCCCTTCCCATCCCCCCAAGTCCAGATGTCCAGAGCCTGAGCAGCTCGACTGGAGAGACGTGTGTCTCTCTATCTCTGAGTCCTGATCTCTGTCTGTGTTCCCAGGAGACATCTGGCCTCCCTCATCAGACTGGGATCACTGGGAATGTGAGGACCTACCTTTTTTGTCTTTCTGTTTTTCTTTCTTTCCTTTTCCCATTCCATTCAAATAAGGATTTCAAACAGCTTTCAGAGACACACGTGACAAGATAAAAAATGAGAGAGGAAGCTGGGGTGAAAAAGTCCTGCTTTCTCTCTCCCCAGGTGCTGTCTCTGGCACCCAGCAAAGGGCACCTTTCAGAGCAGCCCATCTTGGGCCTTTGCTGAGCCCATTCATCCTCCTTCCCTGGGACTCAGGTGCGGACTTGGCCAGCGCCACCAGCCAGGCTCCGCTGCCAGCCCCGGCCCTGCCAGTCCAGCTTGCCTGACCCGGCCCTTCATGCTCTGGCTCTTTCTCTCCCGCTCCCATCTGCAACCACAGCGCATCTCAGCTGTCTGATTAACTCAATTGATTAATTAAGCTCTAATGAGATCTGTGACTCACCCCTGCCAGCTGCTGACCGGGAGGCCAGCCGTGCCAGGAAGGGCGCGGGGGGCCACAGGCATGGGCTTAGGAGGGCCCAGGGGGCAGGAAGCTCAGTGGTTGGTGCCACTGATAAGGGAAGCACAAACCTTGCCCAGGGCTAGGTCTCCTCCTGAGCCCTCATGGGGGAGGGGCGTTCTGTGGGCTCTCTGGGCCAGCCAGTCAGTTCCAGAATGACACAGCTAGCACCAGCCCTGCCGATGGCAGGGGAGCAGGGCAGGTATTGACTGGCTGAGAGGTGCAGGAAGGGGACTAGACATCACCCTCCCCTCCCTGCCCCCCGCCCCGCCCAGAGTCTCACTTTGACTCCCTGGGCCTGGAGTGCCCGAGGCCCAGCAGGTACTAGTCTTGTGGAAGCTGGACCCTGACCATAGGAGCCAGGCTTAGCCCTCCCAGCAGCCGCCAACTCCGAGGTTTCTCCCACCCTAACTCCCAGTCATGCGGTCAAGGCACTTTCTTCCCTGCCCCCGCTCAGCTGACTTCGGATACCAAATAACCACAAGGGCTCCGCAGAGCAAGTCCTGAATTCCAGTTCCCTGCCCCGCCGTCCTCCCCCACCAACCCTGACAATTGGTTCACCCCTCCCCCAGACTCTATCCCCTTGTCTGCGCTGGGGGACCAGTGCCCTCCATTAACAACAATAATCAGTGGAATGGAATTTTCCATCTCACAAAGTACGTCCATATCAATTCCTCTCCAGAATCCTGAGAGGCAGAGCAGGGAGTCCATGGGGAAACTGAGACCTCAGCTTGCCCAAGACGACACCTGGTTTTTTGCTGGTGTCCCGGCCATTGCACTCATCTTGGGAAAACACGCCTTCAGCTTTGACCCTCGGCTTAGAGGTCACTTCACCAGGAAGCCCCGCCCCCGCCCCGCCCCATCTCTCCAGCTGCAGGTAAGGGCCCTCCTATTGTGTTATAGTTGTTAATTTGTTCATATCTGCCATTGGGCCATGAGGGCAGTTGCTGCCGTGTCAATCCTTGATCATCCCTGCCTCCTGTTCAGGGCTTCACGTGCAGCAAGAACAAATGAACATTCAGAGAAGGAAGGAAAGAAGGAAGAAATGAATGAACCACGACAAGTGGCAGGTATTCTGATCCCCAGCCTCAGCCTCGTGCTGGGAGGGACAGGGCAAGGCAGCCCAGCGTGGGCATTTCAGCTGTGGGTGCGCAGGGAATCCGCTGTGTGCATGGTCCATTAGACCAGAGAGCAAGCAGGTAAGGCCTTCCGCTCCCCTCTGCAGGGAGAATATGGTGGGACTGACCCAGGGAATCATGCGAGATGGGGGTGGGCAGGGCAGGAGAGGGTGGGGAGAGTGTAGCTATGGGGTATTGGGGCTCCTTCAGGGGAGACAGGAAACCTAGAGTGGAGACAGAGCGCTAGCTGGAGAGTAAGACCTGGTTGGAGTCCTAGCTTTGTTGGACCCCTTGGTAGACTTTGGCCTCCCCATTTAGGCCTGTGAATTGAGAAAGTCTGATGACATAATCTCTGGACCTGCTGTCCTCCTGATGTGGGCTGGGAGCCCTGCGACCTCAAGAGACATTGTGACCAGAGGAAGTGAGTGAGATGGTGACGGACAACAGGAGTGGGGTTCGTGACACCCCTACTGCTGCAGTGGGAGCCTCTGATCCCCAGGAAGAGCCCCTCCCACCCCAGCGCCTCTGCTATTGCCTCTCCTCAGGTTCAATTACCAGGTCAGCTTTCAAATCGGGCTCCAGCCAGTAACTTTACAGGAGAAAATGATTATGTGATTATTTCAACCTTGCTCCAAACAACGTTTTAATTGGATCTGGGAAAAGGCGATTTGGGCACCGGAGGGTCCATGCAAGGGCTGGCACAGGAGTGGCAGCAGCCTCCGAGTGTCAGGCGGCGCCTGCCAGTCCCGGAACTTTGCATGGTGGTACATGCTTCCCAGCCACTCCCCAGACCCTCACCCTCTCCCTGATGTTCAGCCTGCGTCCAGGATTAGCCTCAG
>NW_006782296.1:1231639-1271530 GCF_000442215.2 Lipotes vexillifer | reverse complement strand
CAGGAAAGAAAACATTGGTGGTGGTGCTGGTAAGGGGCATTTCCCAGGCAAGCAGGTTGGGGGAGCAGACAGCATCCAGCAGCCGTGTTTCCTGCCCAGAGCACCCCGTCAGTCACTTGGAAAACTGCTTTTCTGCATTTCCTTTCTCTGCCTTCAGCTCCAGCCCACCCGGGGGTAAACTTTTGCTCAAACAAGTTTAGCCCTGAGGAAGCAGAATTGGAAAGAACATCTGCTTTTCCAGAACCCAGCAGAGCCTTCTAGAGGGATTTGGGATTACCTGCTCCAGGGATCACTCAGCCAGTTTTCTCCCTATTAGATAGTTGAGATTTGACTACATACTAATCTTTCTGAGCCTCAGTTTCCCCAGCTGTCAAAGAGAGAGTTGGTCCTAGGTGACTCCTAAGGTCCCTCCCAGCTCTGAAGGAAGCCGTTTCAGCTAATTCCCTGCGTGTCCTCTGTGAGGCTGGGGAAGTCCAACCCTAGATCCTCAGTGGCCAGTTCCGTGGAGACGTGTGGGCTCCAAGCCTTGTAGGGCCCTTCTGCCTGGCAGCTGAGGAGGTTCCTCCTCACCCCTGAGCCAGCGCTCAGCCAGGTGCCAGGTAGGGAGACTAAGCCTGGAGTTGGAGCACGAGGGCAGGGGTGGGTGTGCCCCAGAGGTTGAGGGGTCTGGAGGAGGGACGAGGGATGGTCCACCTCTGACTCCATCTCCGTGTGTCTCGAGGCCTGGCTTTCTCAGAACTCCCTCTAAAAACTTACCTGTTACGTTAACAAACACCATGTCGTCACTTTTTTTTTTTTTTTTTTTTTTTTTTTTTTTTTTTAAATTTGAAAGAACACCTGACGACAGACAGAACTCTTCAGATTGGGATATTTAGCAGACGTTTTCTCAAAGGCTCAGCGGCCATGGCTCACGGGCCCAGCCGCTCCGCGGCATGTGGGATCTTCCCAGACCGGGGCACGAACCCGCGTCCCCTGCACCGGCAGGCAGACTCCCAACCACCGCGCCACCAGGGAAGCCCGTCACTTATTTTTTAATAAATTAATTTTATTTATTTTTGGCTGCATTGGGTCTTTGTTGCTGCGCGCAGGCTTTCTCTAATTGTGGCAAGCGGGGGCTACTCTTCGTTGCGGTGCGCGGGCTTCTCATTGCAGTGGCTTCTCTTGTTGTGGAGCGTGGGCTCTAGGTGTGCGGGATTCATAGTTGTAGCACAGGGCTCAGTAGTTGTGGCTCGCGGGCTCTAGAGCGCAGGCTCAGTAGTTGTGGCGCACAGGCTTAGTTGCTCCGCGGCATGTGGGGTCTTCCCGGACCAGGGCTCAAACCCATGTCCCCTGCATTGGCAGGCAGATTCTTAACCACTGTGCCACCAGGGAAGCCCATCACTTTAAAAAAATTGCTTACAAGCTGCCATTTTGGAGACTGTGCTCTGGGGAGCTACTCGCAGCAGGAGTGAATGTGCCCCCCCACACACACCTCGCTCCCAAGACGTGAACACTGGGCCTGCAGGGAGGACTGGCCAGGCCCTGGTGGACCTCAACATCTGCTGGTCATCAGCAAGGGTTTACCGGGCACTTGGTGGGCATGGGTGGAGGGACAGTGAGGCAGGTGCAAAGGGAATAGAAAGCGCTGGTTAAACTCATACACCAGTTATTAAGCGCCTACTGGGTGCCGGGCACGGGACCAGTTCTGTCAGGGGGAAGCTGACAATCTTCTGGGAGACAGGACACCCCTTCCCAGAATAACCTGAAACTTTGAGACTGCACAGAAAAGATGGTGAAGAAAGAAGGCCTCAAGCACTTAGAAGCCATCAGTCTCAATAGGACGAAGCCAGGTGGACTTCCTGCAGGAAAGGGGTCTGGGCCCGGTTTGGCCGTGGGGAGGTTGGCGGGCTTTCTGAAGAACCACACAGCTGAGATGCACAGGGAGAAGAGGCAGGGAGAGAAAGAAGGTAACCTTCGTGTTCATGTTCTCATCTTGTGCCTCACAACACCCCCTGGGGTGGGGTGCACATACCATCTCCATTTTACAGACTAGGGTCCTGGCCGGCAGCACACACGGTCAGGAGGCACAGGAAGCAAGGTCTGCCTGTGCCTCACAGCCTGTCCTTCTGGCATTCCCTGGGCTGGCCTCTCGCTGAGAACACCAGCAGGCAGAAGCCCAGGGCTCTGTCGGGAATTAGGAGGCCGGTTCCAGGGAACTTCTGGGATGCAAGAGGATTCGGGAATAGGATCTGAGACAAACAGGACCCCACCCTCCTGGCGAGTGCCTGCTTAGGGATGGGGTTTCAGAGGTGCAGATCACAGGGGAAAATTATATCGTCAAAGAGGAAAATCGGCGCTGCCGTCCCTCCTTCACTCATTAATTTCTGGGGAAGTATGAGCTGTCAGCAAGCAGCGGCCTTCAATTCAAATTACAGAATCTGAATTCTTAATTTCTCCTAATCCATCAGTGAGCTGCCTTCCTGGGCTAATATTAGCAGCGCTGGCGAGTCTTGTCGAGGACTCACTGATGTCTCCCTCCCCCTGAAGAAAGCCCTAATCAATATAGCCGGCCCTGGGGTGGACCCCTCGGAGGCAGGCACCCCCCTCCCCCCTCCCCAGCTGCCTCCAGTTCCAGGAAAAGAGTGTGGAGTTTGGGGGGAGTCCCTGGAGAGACGGGAGAGCAGAGGAGAGGTAGGGAAGATGGAATCAGAGCCTGAGAGAGACTTGGAACAAGGGAGGGAGGGAGGGTGAGACGGGAGGAAAGACAAAATTAGCGAGACTCAGAGAGGCAGAGGCACAGAGTGATGGAGAGACAGAGCCAGAGGTCCCAAGAGATGGATGGAGACCGATGTGCAGAGGAGAGAGAGAGAGAGCCCTCCGGAACCTAGGGCCAAAGCACACACTGACTTTCTTCAGGGAGAAAACACAGCAAAGCGAAAGCAAAGCCCCATAGAACTCCCACGGCACCATGGGGAGTGTCGTGTCCCACGGAGAACGTGGCCCCCAGAACACTGGGCCCACTAATCCCCTTTGCCTAGAGGTTTTCTGGAGTCAGGCGCCTCTAATCAAATCATAGCACAAAGGCATCCTCTGCCAGGAAGCCCTCTTGCTTTCTATCTGACAGCATTACCTCTTTACCCTTGGGCAGTAGCGCCCTCTCCTGGTCAGCTATCTGGGTCCTGGAGGCACTCTGTACCGCTGTCTCTCTGTACTGCTGGGGAAATCACGGTAGATGAAAGAGTGGGGATGGCCGCTAGGCTGAGCACCATCTGTGCGTCTCTGATTCCTCTCATCAACAAGGCCAAGAGGTAGGGACTGTTATTACCCCCATGTCGCAGGTGAGGAAACAAGCACAGTTATGCCACTTGCCCAAGGTCATGGAGCAGTAAAGTAGCCATGTCAGGATTTGAACCCAAGTAGGCTGACTCCAAAGCAAAGTGGTTAACACCATGTGACAGGACCTTGGGCAAAAATTCCACGGGATTGTATATGGTGTGGTCCCTGTCCTTGCTGAGCTATAGAAAGGTGAAGGACACACCAGGCAAGTCCCATGATGTCCTCACATGACCCCGGTTCCATCAGCCAGTCTTCTTATTACCTTCCAAACAGCCTTGTATCTTCTAGTCCCCTCATCCAGCTCGAACCATCTCCCTGAATCTGACCCTTCATCCAGGAGGCTTGGTTCAAGTCAGGCCTTCAGCTGGTCGCCTTCCTGTAGTCCCTGTCCCTGACCCTGGTGGCCTGTCCCTCCCTGGCCGGTCCTTGTTCTTTCTGCGAATGTCCTACCTTCTCAGCAAGTGTTGAGCCTCTCTGTGCACAGCACGTGTGCCTCCGACGTCCTAGGCCCAGCCTTGCCCACTCGAGGGCTCAGTAAATATTTGTGGACTTATCAACGGATTGATTGGTGCAGTGAAGACAGGAGACCTGAGACAAAGATGCCTAAGAACTAAGCAGCGTCCCTGTCACCGCGGGCCCTGGGGAAGTGTTGGGCACTGGAGACAGGCAGGTGGGGACTCCAGACCCCAGCAGGTGTGAATGACCCGACATGGGCAGTGCAGCTCTCCACTGGCCCTCAGAGGACCCTGTCTCCCCAGGTTGGAGGATTTGGGGATGTGAATGGGGAAGGGAGAAAAGGGGCCCCCTCAACTTGAGAAGGTAGCCCTACAGGCTGCCCAGGCACCCGGAGCAGGAGGCAGACTCTTCCTCCGGGTCATTGTCTCCACCCCTGCCACTCCTACTCTCCCATCCAAGAGGCTGGGCCCAAATAGAACTATTTTGAGCCAAACCTGTGAATTATACATGGTCTGGCCAGTGAGCCCTCCACTCCCCACCAGTGGCAGTGGGAGCTGGGAGTAGGCGATCACCGCCTTTCACTCTTGGTGTGTCTGAGTTGGTGCAGGTGCCAGATGGAGTGCAATGGGGTTGCATGCATGCGTGCATGTGGATTTGGTGACTAAGGGATTGGGGATGTGCACGAACAATTATGGGTAGGAGCTGTGGGTTCCCAGAGACCTTTTCCCTCTCTCTGAAGCTCCAGGATGGTGGACGCCTGGACCCAGAACCCTGTGGACCCCAACTCTGTGTATCTGGCCAACGACCAGGATGGATGGACGCCCAGCTTCACATAGGATGATGACACAAATCATCCTGCCCTCATCCCAACCCTGCCTTGGCTGCCAGTGGCATCTTGAGGAGTCAGATGGACAGAAAAGAGATCATCCCATCGGGGCCAGATCCAGGAGAGGTGAAGGAGAGGCCATCAACTGCCTGAGAACAATAGCAGTAAAGCCGCTAGGAGTTGAGGACCTCCTCTGGGTTCTGGCACTGCACACACATGAAATGAGTTAAGTGTCACAACACCTCTGTACCATACATCCTATTATCCCCATTTTACTGATGAGAAAACTAAGGCTCAGAAAGATTAAGTTACTTGCTCAAGATTGCACACATGGAACTAGCAGAATCAAGATGTAGACAGCTAAGAAAATAATCAGGCAAGTCACAGCTTGGGAGAAAATATTTGCAATACATGTATCTGACAAAGGACTCGTATCCGGCGAATGCTCACAACTCAATAATAAGAAGACAAACTATCTAATTTTTTTTTTTTCTTTTTGGCCGTGCCACGAGGCTTGCAGGATCTCAGTTCCCCAAGCAGGGGTGGAACCCGGGCCCCGCGAGTGAAAGCACCCAGTCCTAACCACTGGACCGCCAGGGAATTCCCCACAAACAATCTAATTTTTAAATGGTCAAAAGAAGATACAGAATGGCCAGTATGAACATGAAAAAGATGTTCGACCTCACTCATCATCATGGAAATGCAAATTAAAACCGCAACAAATACCACTACACATCCATTAGAAGACTAACCGTGCTACATGTTGGTGAGGTTGTGGCGTGACTGGAACTCCCCAGAGTAGAAATGTATGACGGTCCAACTCCTTCAGCAAACAGTGGATCAGTTTCTTAAAAGGTGAAACATACAATTACTGTAGGACCCAGTCATTCCACTCTTAGCTATTTACCCAAGAAACAAGAAAACATCTGTTCACACACAGACTTGTACACACAAGTTCAGAGCAGCTTAATTCACAACAGCCCGAACCTGGAAACAACACAAATGTCCATCAACAAGTGGCCAAATTGTCACATATTTCTACAGTGGGTTGGTACTCAGCAATAAAAGGCTATAAACTACAGGCAAAACAACATGGATGACTCTCATGGACATTATGAAAAGTGAAAAGCGGCCAGCTACCAGGAGTACATATTACATAATTCCATTTATATGAAACTCTAGAAAAGACTAATCTATTGTGACAGAAAGCAGATCAGTAGTTGCCTGGGGCTGGAGGGAGGGTGGGGATCAACTGGGAAGGGGCACGAGGGAGCTTTTGGGGATGATGAAAATGTTCTATATCCTGATTGTAGTGGTGGTTATATGTGCACATAAATTTGTCAAAGCCCATCACATTGAACACTTCAAATGTGGGCATTTTATTGTACGTAAATGATGCTTCTATAAAGTTGAAAAAAGAAACCCAGGTAAGCTGAGCTAAAATCTACACCTGTGACTATTATATCCTGTGTCTCTCGAGGTAATGGCAGCTGAGTAGTGGGTACCTCGGGCCCCTTTGAGCAAGAGAAAGGGCTGTGGTTCGAGAATTGATTACCTGCCTCCACAGGAGGGAAGCATCCAGCTTTCCTCTGCTTTACTGCCCCTCCCCCAGCCCCACATCCCAGGCTCCCTATGGCTTTCTCTGTAACCTTAGAAACTGACCACCTGGGAGTGTCTAGTCTCCCGTTGGGTCCCCTCCCTGACCCCTTCAATAGGAAACATCTTTACAGCTTCCTAAAGCAGCATCCTGATTAGTGGGTCAGGAACCCCCAGGGGAGTCAAAGTTTTTTTTCTTTCCATAGCTAGAGGTCAAGTCCACCTCTGCACATTCCCTCTCCCACCCACCACCCAGGGACTGGGAGTGGGCCTTCAGTGTAGTGGGAGGGGGCATGGGTACTCTGCTCTGGGGCAGGTACCAGGCTTACCCACTCAGGGATCCCCAAGGAAGGCCAGTGTGCTGGTGCTCAGAGCCCTCACACTTGCTTGCTGTGATCGTCAATCATTTACTGAATGCCTGTTAAGTGCTGGGCTTTGAGTTAAGCCCTATGCCTGCATTTTCTCTGTTAATCCTCTGGGTAACCCTAGGAGGCTGAAGCTATTATTGACCTCATTTTACAGATGAGGACGCTGAGACACAGAGAAGGTCAGCGAGGCCACACAGCTAGCAGGTGGAAGGGAGAGTGACAACGGCCAATGCTGTTTATTTCCCAGCAATACCTGTACCAGCCCCATCTGAATCCCTTGGAGGCGGTTAAAAATACAGATTCCTGGGCTGGCCGATGCTTTGCTTTGTCCTTATTTCCTCTAGATTCTCACGAGTTTACTCAGGTAGAGAATCAGCTCTGACCCCCTCGGGGGCCTCCAGACAGTGAGCCACTCCCATCCCCCACCCCATCCCCATCCCCCCCACCAGGTACCAGGTGCCAGGCTCCATGTGGCTGGGCACAGTTCCAGTCCATCTGACCAAAGAGGGGGGTAGGGCTGAACTTGGTCAGGACCGGACGGGGTTGGGGGGCCGGCAGGAAGAGATCTACAAATAGCAGCAAATTGCTCATTGATTTCTGCCCTGTTTGGGGGGAGCCCTGGCACCAGGAGGAATGGGACTGGGTTTTAACTAGAGAAGTGGAAAGGGTAGCTCGACCTAGGGCAGGTGGGCCAAGCCAGGAGGCAGGACCCCCGGACCCCCGTGCCTCGGAGGTACCAGGACCTTGACTGTGTTCCTGGAGGAGTGGCACCTCCACTTCTGTCTGCCCCTGGGGATGCAGGGTCCTGGAATATAGGCCCCAGAATCTAACTGGTATGACCTGCACCTAAGAAAAGAGTTAAAAAAAGCATTCCACAGCCCCAAATGCCTGTTTTTCCAAAATGGCCCATATTTCAAACATGCTGCCCCGTCAGGCCTTGCTTAAGCACACACAGCCAATCACACCAAATGCTCTGACTTGGGGATCAGAAAAAAACATTCGGGGAGTTCCCTGGTGGCCTAATGGTTAGGATTCCAGGCTTTCACTGCCATGGCCCGCGTTCTGTCCCTGGTTGGGCCACAAGCTGCATGGTGCGGCTGAAAGGAAGAAAGAAAGAGAGAAAGAGAGAAAGGAAGGACGGAAGAAAGAAAGAAAGAGAGAAAATAACATTCATGCCTTGAAAGAGTATTCAGGATGTCCCCCAATCACCCCCTTCTGTTTCGCCTGCACTCGAGGCGTCTCAGAGCTGGTTCCATGTTCCCCCCAGGCCCCCACCTTCCCCTACATGTCCGCACAGGCTGTTCCCTCTTCCTGGAGTGCCCTTTCCATCAACCCTCTGGGAATCCATGTCCTGTGCAATCCTGAAGACCCAGACTAACTCCTGCCACCTGCTGAAACCTTCCTAGCTGTTGGCAGCCACCTGGGGTTCTTCCTTCCTTGACCTCCTGTGGTCAGTCCCACACAGCAACCTCACTCCTACCATCTCCCTTGAGTGTGTGTGAGTGTGAATGTTTATACGGGGAGGCTCAGTGAATGCTGCACTCCTGTGGTTTCTTGGGCAAGAGTCTGGAAAGGTGAGGGCCTGGCCGTTGGGGCCCACTTCTTTTTTTTTTTTTTTTGGCCACACTGCCGGGCTTGTGGGATCTTTGTTCCCCAAGCGGGGATCAAACCCTCACCCTCGGCAGTGAGAGCGCGGAGTCCTAACCACTGGACCGCCAGGGAATCCCCAGGGGCCACATCTCCACCATCCCAATCATCCCCACCTCCACAGCAGACAGCACAGCACGTGGTTGCTCCCTGGTCAGCCTTAGACACATGGCCTCGGACAGTCATGAAGCTAAAAGGTACCACAGCAGCATTTTCCTCCTTCCCACCTGCTCAGAAAGTTCTAGTGATGAAAGCAGTCCTTGCATCTCCCTAGGAGTTTCTGCCCCACCATCTGGGGGTGACGGGTATCTTGACCCGTCAGCCTTCTGTCTCCTCCAGCTCCAATTCCTTCAGTTCCCAAAGGCCCCTGTGCTTCCCCTGATCCATCCTCTGTTCTGAGGACGCTGAGCCAGCTGGCCCTGGGCAGCTTTCCAGCCCCTGAGTCCACCCTCCCTTCATGCCATGGTTGAGGGTCATCCCTTCCCACTCCCCACGCCCACACCCCATCCACCACCTGGGCAGATGGTGACTCTCCTTGGATCCCCAAGGTGGGGCTAGACAGCAGAAAAAGGATCCAGGATCCAGGAGAACTCATTGCCACCAGGCTCAGCCTTGTTTCAGCTCGGGACAAGTTACAGGGGGCCTGTGGTGGTACCCAGGAGGGGAACAGAGGAGCCTCGGGGCAGCTGAGGCAGCAACATTCCTAGAGGGAGGAACTGAGCCTCCTCATCGGAACAATGGGGAAACCGAGGGACGGACGTGACTTGACCGTGGACGCACAGCATGTCAGAGTCAAATCCAGGAGCCAGTTTCCCATCTCGGGTAGGGAGTCTCCAGGGCCCTAGTCCCTAGGATGGTGACAGACAGGGCATCACAGTTGGCTCACACAGGTCCCTGGAAGGGCCCCACAGAGGATGAGGGTGGACAGACAGCCTCCCAACCCTGAGGCCAGGGCTGCGCCAGAGCTTCCAGGGACAGAGTGATTTCCTGTCACTTGGCCCCAGAGCAGCTGCTCCCTCATCTAATTAATGGCCTCGATTCTGAGTCTTTGATGAAGGGGAATCATGAGCAGTGGCTCTGTATGAGCCTCCGTGGAGCCTTCCGTTAAGCGGGGGCAGGCAGGAGGGGCGGCGGCCACCGGGCAGCGCACAGGCCCACGTGCTGAGCGCTGTGCCCACTGCCAACCTCTCGTCCCCCTTTCTGTCCTCACCATTTCTTAGCTCCTTGCTTCCTCCTCCCCTTGGCCAGGCCAGCGCCCGTCCCCTGCCCTTACAGGCTTCCCCTACGTCCTCTCTCACTTCCAGTCTGTCCTATCCTCTGCCCCCTCTCAGAGCCTTCCCCTGACTCCTTCACCTTGACACACACACACACACACACACACACACACACACACACACACACGCTTGTCTGGCTCTGGGAGGAGGTGGGCAGGGAAGGCCCCTCCTTCCACCTACAGCTCACATCAAGGCGGAAATCTTGGGGCTTTCCCTGGGAGATCGGCCCAGCCCAGGTCTGTGACCCTCCACAGACAGTCGCTCCTAGCGACTAACATCCTGTCTTGGGAGTTGGGGAGGTGATGGAGGTGTCCAACAAGCAGCAGCCGGACTTCTCTGAGGACGGCTCAGGGATCATGAGAAAATCCCTTCCCAACCAAAGTCTGTGCAGTGCGAGCTGGGAGGAGACATTAGGGCTGGGTCAGATGGAGAGGAACCGGACCAGAGACCCAAAGGCTCCCCTGCTGGCTGATCGGATGGGTTCCCGGGAGCCAGAGGAAGTTCAGATTAGTGCCAGTCAGGGTTAGGGCAATCTAGCTGTGACCAGCAGACATCTGAAGGGCTGCAAAAGCACATGGTCCAGCAGAAAGCAACAGGAGATAGTCAGCGATGGGGGCGGGGACCTTGTTAGGCAGAATCTTACATGATCATTGGAGAGTGGTTAATCTGGGGTGGTCAGTGTGGGGAGATCTGTACAGAGGGTCCTTACTGGATGTTGGGGTAGAGATGTTGGTGATGGGTGGCCAGTGTTGAAAGGATATATTAGCACATTGATGTCGGGCCACCAGGAGTGGTTGATACTGGATAGTTGGTTGGGCCATCTGGGATGGGAGGCTGGGCTGGGTCGATGTGTGGCCAGTACTGCTGGGGACGGTCACTTGGTTAGTCAGTGTTAAGAGAGAGATGTTGAGTAGTCAGTATTTGGAGGCTGGGGCAAAGTGGTCAGTCCCCACACTCATTACTAGGCATGGTACCTGATATAGCAACCTAAGGCGAGCCCCTGGTTCCCTGCCCCAGGGCTTCATCCAGCCTCAGGCTATGCTCGTGGCTTAGTCAAAACAAAGCTGTCCTCAGGCTAATGCGGGGCAGGGGGTGGGGGGCTTAGTCTCTTGGGATTGTAGCAGATGGGAAGGTCTCTAGAAGTGATGCCTGGGGCATGCGGGATGGAGTGGGCAGGGAGCTGAAGTGCTTAGGGATGCAGCAAAGCTCCACAGAGGCTGTGGACCTCAAAGCCAGGATGCTCATCGATGAATCGATTCCCATTATTGATGCTCCTGGGAGAAGTTCTGAAAGATGGAGCTGGGGGAGAGGATGAGGTTCTCACGGAGAAAACTATGGCAGAGCTTGGCCACTCAGAATACAAATGAGACCATCTGCTCACCTGGCCCTTCCCAGCTGCCCCCTGCAGTGCTGAGCAGAGGTGGGGACATGTACCCCAGCATGTAATGAGCTGCAGATGTGGGTGTTGGGGAAGCCGTGGTCGGCAGTGAGATGCAATTCTTGCATGGAGCGTCCCAGCTCTGGGCAAGCAGCAGACTTGCAGGCAGACGTGCAGGGAACATCAGGTTTGCATGGGGCGGCCACAAGGAGATGGATTTGGGCTTCCATTGGTGACAATTTCTCCAGGAAACAGGTTGTTCTCCACAAGAGGAAGCTTCCCTGCTTCCAGAGGCACTGAGTGCCGTGGACTGGAGGTGTCCAAGCAGAATTTGGAAGACTCCCTCTCAAGAAAGATGGTCTCTGAGGCACCCACCTCCCACCAACCCTGCCCCCGTATTGTCATCAGAGTCCCATTAGTGATATGAACGGTGGGAAATGGCCATAACCAGCCAGGGGTGTTTAGCTGCTTCCCAGGAAGGGCAAGGGGAATAGCTGCTGTGTTGACCATCACTAAGGGGCCAGGATGAAGGAAGAGTGACAACTTGGGAGAGCTGCATCCATTGGTAGCAGGTCACTGCAAGGAAAGTCTGGCGGGTACCCGGGCAGAAGCCAGGAAGGGACAGGATAACTCACTGCTGTGAGGTGGGGCCGGGGGGCGGGTCAGGATGGAGCCAGTGCTAAAGCTGCTGTAACCATAAGACCACAGGGGCAGAGGCTGAAGGGGGAGGAATCTGATGAGGGAGGCACGATCTCTGCCTTAGGTGAAGGTTAGTCTGTTGGGGGAGACTCAGTCCCTGCCCTGGGAGCCCAATTTGATGAGAGAGATACAGTCCCTGCCTTCGGGAGCCACCGAGTGTAAAGGTGGAGACAGTGCCTACACCAAGGGTGTCCATCTCTTGGGAGGAAAACAAGAGGCAGGTTGTCCTGATTGGAGCAGACGTGCAGTGCCCCAGATCTGAGAGCGGAGGCTGGATCGTGGAGGCCAGCGTGGCCCCAAGTCTGCAGCCGAGAGGGCTCAGGCTGAGCAAAAGGCATGCTGACTTCCTGTGTCCAAGTTTCCAATGCTGGCCTAAATTCAGCTCCATTGGCTGTGACGCTCCCCACCGCATCTTCTGCTCACTGCTCTGTCCCCCGTGAATTACTGAAGATGCTCAAAACAGCAGGAGGCCAGGGCCTCCGCGGGCACAGAGGTGGCATTCTCCAGGTGTGCCTCCCTCACCAAGCACACGTGCCCACACCACGTCCGCTCGGGCTCCACACCCTCCTCCCAGGGAGGCCTGTGGGTCTCCTTCATCCCCCCGCAAACCTGCACACCCCAGACACAGGAAATCTCGGGGGGACAGGCTCAGATGTGGAGCAACGCCCTCTGCATCAGACCCGAATCCTCAGCCCAGCTGTGGCAACAACTTGCTCTGTGACTTTGGACAAGTCCCTTTCCCTCTGTCCGTCTGGACAATGGGTGGGTTGAACCCAGTGGCCTCCTGGGTCCTGGGAAGTGCTGACCCTCTCTGGGCAGAAGGAACGATGAAGAGCAGTCTCTGAGGCTCTGCCATTAAGCAACGTGCGACCTTCGGCAATGATTTTTACCTCCTGGAGCCTCAGTTTTCTGTAAAATGGGTACAAGAGAAAAAAAGGATACAAGAGCTGAACTGCCTCCTGGGGTTGTTGTGAAGATCAGGGAGACAAAGCCAGTAAAGTGCTTGGGAAGGGGCCTGGCACGCGGGGCATGCTTGGTAAACGTTACTCACGACTCTTGTTACTGTTATTATTTCCCTCCCAGGAGCAGCAAGGTCTTGGACACTATTCTCTGGACCCCATTCCCCGTTCTCCAGGCAGCAGGGCCTTCTGCCCAATCCTTGCCCCGTATGATCAACTCCCACACAGCTCACTATCCCGTCTCTGCAAGTGCCACCTGCCCGCAGTCCCCCTGCCCAGGGACAAAGCGGCACAGCCCCCTCCCCCCTCCCCACTACCACTCAGAGCGCCTGGGCCCCCTCCCAGTGCCCCTCTCCTGCAATTATGTAGAGCAAACAAGCGCAGCTGATGGGGAAGGAGCTGCTATTAGCTTAACCTTTCGGGGCTGGAGCTGCTGGGACGATGGGGAGGCTCATGGGGAGGGGGCTCCTGAAGCAGGTGGGGCTGTGAGATGGAACGGAGGAGAGGGGAGGGGAGGCCACTAGCTCTGAGCTCCTAATGGGCAGGATGCAGGCCCCGAAAAAGCAGAAAAAGAAAAAAAAAGGACAGAGAACGAAAGGAAGATGTGAAGTGGAATTAAAAAGACTGGAGCAAAAAAAAAAAAAAAAAAAAAGACTGGAGCAAAGAAATCAGTGTGGAAGAAGAGGGAGGCAGAGGAAAGGTGGGAAATAAAGCCCAGAGAACTGTGCCAAGGGCCCCTGCATGCCCATCACAGCCCCCTGTCCCCTCGCGCACAGGAGGATGGGACCTCACAGTCTGTAGACAGGATTATTCCATCTGACACTATGGAGAATCATAGAATGAGGATTGCCAGAGCCGCACGAGACCTCAGACACCACATAGCCCCACTCTCCCACTTTACAGATAGAGAAACTGAAGCTCAGAGAGGGCTTCTGCCTTTTCCAAAGTCACGGCGAATGTTCAGAGAAAACGGGTGAGCATTCAGGCCCCTGAGCTCTTCCCTTTACATCACCTCTAATCTGTCCATCCGTCCATCCATCCATCTCAACAGGCAAGCCTGCTTCCCAGCCTGAAGGGGCTTAGGTACAGTGAGAGTGACCTAGGGAAATAAGGAAAGAAAACACAGAGTAGAGAAAGTCCCACAGAGAGACAAAGTTCCCACCGAGCACAACATGTGATGCCGTTTAATATTATTAAATTATGTACAGTATGTACAATGAACAAATAGCTCCTTCCGCGTGAATCAGGGAGGCTTCAGGGAGGAGGTGACTTCAGTCTGGGGCTTGAAGGATGAACTGGAGGATGCTGTGACTATTGCAATTTTCCCAGCAGGGCCGGCTCAGGTGCAGGTAGCAGCTGGGGGTTCAGGGAGGCCCTTCCTCCTTTCTCCTCTCAGTTCTGGGAGGGAGAGTGAAGCAGGTATGCTACGAGGTGGAGAAGGGACCTCAGCTACATGCAGGCCTCTCCCTCGGATGTGGGAGAGATGATGGTGAGGGTTCCTGTGAAATTGGTCCAGAGGTGGGGAGGGGGTTGCCGAGGGTGGTCAGGTATCAGAGGGTGGCTTCTGCCTTTCTTCCTGCTCCCACCCTTGTCTCCCCCGCCTCTCTCTCCCCAGCTCAGGTGGGCTAGCCAGGATGGGGAGGGGCGGGAGTCACAGATTTGCAGAGGCCTGGGTGTGGGGGGTGAGAGCCCTTCTGCCTGACCTTGGCTTGGCCAGGCCCTGAGACTAGCCTTGATCCTTCGCCCTGCAGCCGACTCAGGGGGCCCGAGGGAAGGGCTGGGGGTGGGGAGTAGGGACGGGCTGGGGGTGGGGAGTGGGGACGGGCTAGGGAGGCTTGACTCACACTTAGCCCACAGCTTCGTCGAGACAGCAAGGAATATTTTTAGGAGCTCGTTAAACAGGGAAGAAAGAAAGGGAAGGGAAGGAAGGAAGGAAGATGAGGATTATGCATTATTTTTCATCCAAGTGACAGCTCTGAGCACCTCCACTGGAACTGTCACACAAAAGAAATGGCATGTCTAATATTATTATGGAACGGGTGTGCGCACAAGTGTGTGCGCGTGTGAGCGTGTGTGCCGCCAGTGTGCACCTCTGCAAGGTGGGGGCCCTGCAGGTGAGCCCGCAGGTGACACGTGTGTGTGAGCAGCGGGGGGGAGGGCGGTGTGTGCAGCTGTGGGAGAGGAAGCTGTGACGGAAACTGTGGGAGAAACTCTGTGAAACTGTGTGTGATGGGGGGTGCAGACTGTACAACTCTGTGTAATTGGGTATGTATAACTCTGGGTGCGTGAGACATCGCTGGAAAACTTGTATCCCCGAAGCTGTGTGGGGTGGGCACGGGGGCGAGAGGGGCTCATCCTCACAGGTGAGGCTGCATAGGTACGAGGGGGAGAGTGGGCTCGGTGGGGACTCAGATTCGAGCCCCCAGAAGGTGGTGGGGAAACGGGAGGGTGAGGGCAGCCCTCAGCCCACCTGCCCTGTCCTGAAGGGAAGGCGAGACATGGCGAGACACCCCTCACCACCCCGACACTCACACTGTCCCTTCTCTGACCCTGCTGACTGCCTGGCCGGAGGGACGCTGCCCCGTGGGTGTGAGTGCAAAGTTCTCTCTCTGACCTTCAACTCTGGTAAGTGCTTCAGATGGTCTCATAGAATTATCGTCCCCTCTGGTGAGGTAGGTACTCTTATTATTCCCATTTCATGAGTAAGGTGCTCGCGGGGTGACTGAGACTCAGCAGGGTCAAGCAACTTCCCTGACATCGCAGAAGCTGGCAGGAGGCGAAACTCAGATTTGAACAGGCCTCAGGTGAGCCTCCATATCTCTTCTCAGGGCTGAAGAGCTGAGCACAGGGGGTCGGGGTTAGTGGGAAGGGGTCATCCTGGGAGGCTGTGACTGTGACCTTGGGCTTCCAGGAGCCTTCCCAGGACTTCTTTGGGGTTCCTGGGGGCCTGTCTGGACAACAGGTGTCCAGAGTGGGAAGGGGACCCTGGAGAGCTTCAGAGTGGCCGGCCAGGTGGGGTGTAAGGATATTCGCTTCTGTCAGCCGCTGAGCAGTGGCGCGGGCCCTGCCGACTTGGTAACTAAAGCCAACCTCGTAAGTGGCTAATTGATTTCTGTTCCCAGATTAAATGTGCAGCACTTTACATGGCAGCAGAAGGAGGTCAGCGCTCCCTCCACTTCTCCAGCGCCGCGTTCAGAGAGACAAAGAAATTGATTTTCCAATCGATGCTCTGAGCAATGATTAAATGTTCTCTGCACAGCGGGCCTAATGAGTCCCTGAGGGGCGTGCCGGTCTTTTAATTAGAGACTCCCATGAGGGCCGGGGGTAGGGGCTGCCTTAGAGAGAGGGGTCCGGCCAGGGAGCAGTCCTCACCCCCAGGGATCGGTGGGCTGTGCCTCTGGGGGAGCACCATGGCCTAAGAGATGCTGTCTAGGGGTGCCTGAGCATAGACACCCTGTGGAGGGGTCCCTGGGTGCTCAGGCCCATGCCGAGGCCTCCCTGCCTCCGCCCTCCCTCAGCATCCAGGTAGCCAGGGTTCTTCTTTCGGTCAGTTCAGCTCCTCCATCCTGGTGGAGACAGGGTGAGACAGGAAATGAATCCCCTGTAAGCGGCTGCATTTTCATTACCCAGCCGCCCCATTGGAGGGCCGACTAAAGACTTTAGAAATTCAAATGAGGCTCTCGGGGGAGAGCGGGTCTTAAACATTCCCCTGCGCAGGCGGCTTTATTGAAGGAATAAACTATATTTGCAAAGTAAGATATTGAGGCTGTCAGTTTCTCTTAGGGATATAATGAGATCCTGGGAGGGAATGAGGCCGGCAGGATGGAGCTCCTGAGGGCAGGAGCCCTAGCCAGAAGCTGGGGTGAGCTGCCTGCCATGGGCCAGGCAGAGTCCCTCACCCCCCCAGAAATTCTGTGACCACTACACGGTAGAACCTATCCCCTCCCACACACCCACCATCCTCACCTCCCTTGTCAGCACTCCCGAGAGAGGTGAAGGCAGGAAGGTAGTCAGAATGGCACTGCTGGCCATGGACACTCCAAGACAGCAGAGCCCCCTGAAGTCCCAAACACACACACACATACTTACCCACCAGCTCTCTTCCCCTGTATAGAGCTCTGCTCTCCTGGGGCAGAAGTAGAGGGCAGGAGTCAAGACTTTGGCGGGGGGCTGGGGCGGAGTCTAGGCTCTGCTATTTGCTAGCTGTTGACCTCAGGCAAGTTGCTTAACCTCACTGTGCCTCAGCTGTCTCATCTCTAGAATATTAGTAGCTGCCTCATAGGGTTGTTGGGAGAATTAAATGAATTATTTCATATAAAATACTGAGCATGCATCTGTTTTGTGAATGACACTCAATAAATAGTAGCTATTACTAAAGAGGTGGGGGAAGATGTAGACGAAGGTAGTGACCAGTCAACCTCTTTCCCATATTAGTAGCTGCCTCATAGGGTTGTTGGGAGAATTAAATGAATTATTTCATATAAAATACTGAGCATGCATCTGTTTTGTGAATGACACTCAATAAATAGTAGCTATTACTAAAGAGGTGGGGGAAGATGTAGACGAAGGTAGGGACCAGTCAACCTCTTTCCCTCCAGGAGGTCCTACCTTACTCTGACCATCACCACCACTGTCACCACCACCTCCACTGCCACTTCCATCATAACCACCACCAACATCACCACCATCAGCATCACCGTGACTCAGACAGAGTCAGACACATAGCTGTGAGAGAGACGGGACAGTCAGAGGGAGTCTGAGAGAGCGGAACTATGTTGGGTGAGTCCCGGCAGGCTTCCTGGGGGAGGAAGCCTGTGGACAATTTACAGTCTGGGCACAATTCTTTCTTTCCTCTTCCCTTTTTCACTAGCTCCTGGGGTTCAAGATGGAGCTACCCATTTTTTTGAGCAGGAGACTTAAGGACTAAGGTGCAGGACCAGAAAAGGACAAGGACCAGACCCCCGAGCTCACCGCCTCAGAACTCAAACAGGGATGAGGGCTGAGGGTGACATTCCCTGGCCCTCCAGCTCAATGCCAGTCAGAGTGGCTGTAGCACGGTGTGCAGGCCAAAGGAGGCCCACGGTCAGATCTGGGGGAGGGGTGTCAAGTGTAATGGGTCAGGCAGCAGCTGGGCGTCTGTCACTCTCACTCTGAGCCTGGAGAAGGAGACTGAAATTGACAGTGTAGAGGGTCAGGAGGACAGCAGATACAGCACCTCCCCCAGGGGCCTGAAGAGGTCTGTGCTCTGTGCCTCTGTCAGGGCTGCGGGGGGGATACACTGGTGGTCCTTCCATCCTCCTCAGTAAGACCTCAGCCCCAGCTGAGATCTAGAAGTACAGAGCCAGGTTCTGCTTCTCACTACGGCATGACCTTGGGTAAATCAATCAACCTCTCTGGGCCTCCATTTTCCCTACTGTGACATGTGGGTGGCTTCATGATGGCAGAAGAAGGAACATGGGGCTAGGAGTCAAAGGACCCAGGGCTTAAGTACCTCTCCATGTCTTACTAGCTGTGAGCAGGTAGCCGGGTCACTTGTTCTCTGTGGCCTCAATGTCCTTATCCATAAAAGGAAACAGCAATCTTCGTGCGTTGCTGTGGAAATGAAGTGAGCCCCACAAGGGCCTGGCACATAGTAGGCCCTCAACGGATCATCTGGAACTGAGCTCTCTTCCAGCTCTTAAAATCTGAGCATAAGACTCTGAAATGAGCTCCTATCACCACTATCACCACCTATACCACCAAAACCATCATCACCTCCACCATCACCACCATCACTTCCATCACCACCTTCACCATCACCACCACCACCACTAATATCATCACCTCCACCATCACCTGCATGACCACCACTGTCACCACTACCCCCATAAATACCATCATCACCTCCACCAACACTTGCATCACCAGGTTCACCATCACTACCTCCACCACCACCATTCCACAACCACCACACACACAAGAATGTGTGTTTTTTTTTTTTTTTTTTTTTTTTTTTTGCGGTACGCGGGCCTCTCACTGTTGTGGCCTCTCCCGTTGTGGAGCACAGGCTCCGGACGCGCAGGCTCAGCGGCCATGGCTCACGGGCCCAGCCGCTCCGCGGCATGGGGGATCTTCCCAGAACAGGGCACGAACCTGTGTCCCCTGCATCGGCAGGCGGACTCTCAACCACTGCGCCACCAGGGAAGCCCCAAGAATGCTTTTTTATAATTGAAAGCCAGAGAGGGGAAAAGCGAGATGAAGAAAGGGGCTGTTTTTCTGGAATATGCAGGTGGTCCAGGAGGCAAAGCCAGGCCTCTCCACCCTCTTACTTGCAAATAAAGAGGCTTCCCTCAGAGCAGAACCGGACTCCCTGGGAGGACTGCACAAAGTAGATTCATGGTGTATGGACTGCCGGGACTTCCCACACCCCTAAACCTCCCCCAATTTCCTCCCCCTGCCAGTGCGGAGAGATGCAGTGCATACTTCTGGCAAAGGGGCAGGGGAAGGGGCTAGCATGAGTCGAGGCCCCCACTATCTGCCAGGCACCATCTCTGGTGCTTTATGTACTTAATCTCATTTGATGTTCATAGTACCCCCGTGATGGGTATTAGTCACTGCATTTTAACAGAAAAGGAAACTGTGACTCAGAGAGATGACTGATTTGCCTGAGGTCACCCAGGCAGTGTGTGTCCAAGCTGAGATTCAGTCTCACATTCACACTTTTCCCACCATTCTTAGAGGGTTTGGCTGCCCAGGAAAGCAGACCTGCAGAGGCAGGAGAGGGGTGAGAAGGAGATGTGATCCTGGGATGAGAGAGGGATTCTGTGTCATTTTCACAACATTCAGCTGCAAGACCAGGACATCTGGGTCCCCATGTGTGGCACCTGAATACTGCTCCCTGGCCTCCTGGGAGCACCAGGCTTTGTCGTGCATTTGTTTTTCTTCTTTGATCAACTCTAAACAGTGTGCAGGCCAGAACCTTGCCTGGCGTTTGAACTGGATCCCAGGACGCAGCACAGGGCCTGGCACCTGCATGAGTAATTGTTGTTGAGCAGATACTGAATGAACCTGTGAAAGCATGAATCAATCAGGACGTCAAAACCTGATGGAAAGCCTCACTGACGATTAAAAAACAGGAAAACTGCAGTCAGCACAACTTTCCCTGCTTTTCATTATTATTATTTGTTTGCCTTTCAGATTTTATAGAAATGGTTGCTCCCAGATTGCAGAGCACAAGCTGACCAATTGGTGCCCCAGAACTAATACCCTGAGAGACCCAAGGCGAGAAGGATGATTAGTTAACACAGCACACAGGGGCTCCGGGTGTGGGGACATCACTCTGCGCGGTAAAACAAATGGAATATAAAGTTTACGCCAAAAACATGTTTCATTCCTCCTAGTGATCTTCTTCCCCAGCCCTCTCCTCAAGCCCCTGCCTCAGGCACAGGTTCCTGTCCACGTCTGGTGGGTGCTTGGGTGCCCAGGAGCAGAGAGTTGGCCCTGCTTCCCAAGCCCAGCTTCAGGGTCCGGGGACCTAGACAAGGTCTGGTTTCACTGCCTGCTTTTTGGAGAAGGAGATCCAATTGCCTCCCTCCCCCAACTTTGGCCCTGCAAGGTAAGGACAGCCAGGCAGGTCACTGGTCTCATCTGGGTCCCTGTGGGTGATGAGATGGGCACTGATGGGTGAGTTGGCAGCCAGGCTGGAGTGGCACAGCTCGCTGCCCTGGGCACTGCCTTCCCTGCTTGTCACCGCTCCTGGCTGCCCAAGCAGCAAAGAAAAGCCACAGTGACAAGATCCAGAGGGGCAGAGGCTCCAGCTGGGGGTTGGTGCTGGTCTCACAGGCCACTGGAACAACAATGTGACAGCTTCTCATGGGGGGTTGGGGGGGATCCCTCTGTCCCCAGCTCCTGCCCCAACTGCCTTGATCCTTGTCAGTCTCCATTTCCTTGGCCTGCCTTTGCCTCTGTCTTTTTTTTTTTTTAATCTATTTTATTTTGGGGGGTGTTGCGTTGGGTTTTCGTTGCTGCCCGTGGGCTTTCTCTAGTTGCATCGAGCAGGGGCTACTCTTCTTTGCGGTACGCGGGCTTCTCATTGCAGTGGCTTCTCTTGTTGCGAAGCACAGGCTCTAGGCGCCCGGGCTTCAGTAGTAGTTGTGGTGCCCGGGCTTAATTGCTCCACAGCATGTGGGATCTTCCCGGACCAGGGCTCGAACCCGCGTCCCCTGCACTGGCCACCAGGGAAGCCCTGCCTCTGTCTTACTTCAGTTATGGGCTGCTATCAGCTCTGAAGGGCTCTTGGTCCACACCTTCTCCCTCTCCCTCGTCCCCTGACCTCAAGGCTTATTCCTTCCTGCTACACACACACACACACACACACACACACACACACACACCTCAGGCAAAAAACAGAAGGCTCTCTCCCAGGACCTGTGATTAAGACCTGTGAGGAGTAACTGGGATCTGGGGCTCCAGTGGGTTTGTGAGTGTGAAGTGGTGTGTGTGCAAAGGTGTGAGCAGGTGTGCGTGAGAGTGAGCATCAACGTGGATGTGGGAGTTAGAAAGCGTGTGTGCATATGCATGTGTGACAATGAACGTACATGAGTGTTGCAAGAACGTGTTGAGGGCGGAGTCAGTGTGGCGATGGGTGTGTGAGTGCACGAGTGGGTGGGGGTGAGGGTGGCAGGATGGGAGTGACTCTGAGTGTGGAAGCAGAGCCCAGGGGCAGATGGACAGATGCATCCTCTGAGCTGGTGTTTCTCAGTGTAGAGGCTGCCGGGACCACGTCCTACTTGATCACCCCCATCTCTGCCATCCTGGGCTCCCTCAAATCAGGTCATGGGGTGGGGAAGGGGGGTGAAGCCGCTGAGCTCCAGGCAGGGCCCCTGCCCGCTCCTTGGGCCTGTCAGCCACTGATCTGTTCCATGTTCCTATAAATATTTACAAATCCCAGCTGCTGAGGAGCAAGACATCCTCCGCCAGCTGGGGCTCCCAGCCTGGGAGCTGATGGGGAGGGAACATGGGGGGAGGGGGAGGGGGCTGCAATGGAGAGACAGGCGCCCAGGACCCCTGGGTTCAGCTCTTAGTTTTGACTCAAGTTAGCCTGTGCACCCCTGTGTCTTCCTCAGGGACTGTGGAGCCAGATATCTCCTCCTCCAGACCTCAGCCTCAGGAAGCCTGCACCCCTACCCGATGGAGAGGGGGGGCCCCCTGTACAGCCAGCCTCCTGCATCCTATTCATGTCTCTCAATTTGAGGTAAGGGGAAGGGTCTTACTTTTTTAAAAACACAGAGGATTCTCCCCGAGTCCCTGGAAGGTATTTTTTTCTCTCCACTCAAAATCTTCCCCAGGACACTTTGATAAATCCATCTGGATCTTTCTAAGTTGGAGGCTGGAGGACTTGTGGTTCAGGCACCCCCATCGCAAGAGCCCCCTCAGTAGCCCCTGAGGAGAGCTGAAGCATTTTCATCTGGTCTCACACGCTACCCCCAGGCCGTCCAGTCACTTCCAGAGCTGGCCTGGCTGTGGGAACCGGGGGAAGGGGGAGTTGGGTGGGGAGGGCTCCCTTGCCCCAGTCCATCAACACCATGGCCCGGGCTGGTGGTCAGACACCCTGGTGAACCAGCCCAAGACAGTAGCCCTTCTCAGGCAGAGATTGATTATCGATTATTGATCGACTCTACCTGGCGCCCAGCACAGCCCTTGGGCATTTGCATGGATTCATCAGCCATGTGCCTGGATCTCCAGGGCAGGTTTTCCCAGTAGGACTTGGCGGCAACTTCCAACTGCTAGTCCCACAAGGCATGTGCCTGACAGATGGCACCAGAGTCCTGGGTGTCCTGGGTCTCCCAGCTCAGGCAGGCCCAGCACAGACACAGGACACTCCAAGCACCAAGTGAGCTGATCTTCCCCTGTCTTGGCTAAAATTTCAGATTTATAAATGCCGGACCTTCCTGGCCCCCTGTGAGACACTCCTTGGCCTTGCCCAGGTAATACCTACATCCTGGTATAGGTTTGTCCAGGAAGCCAGACACTGGAGTGGGAGAAAAAGAGGGAGAGGGAACCCCATGATACGCTCGGCTGCTTGCGCGGAACACCCAGCTGGAAACTCAGCCCTAATGCGGCATTGAAGTCAGGTCGGTGGCAGCTGCTGCTCTGCCGGAGGGTGGAGGCCAGGACTGTGGCTTCCCATCTTCCTCTCTGGGGCCCAGATCAGCTGTTTTCACTAGGGTGGGGGAGCCTAACTACCCCAATTTCATGAGATGAGAAGAAGGGGCTGGATCATGCTGAAAACGGCCAATCTCCTTAGGGCAGAGCTGTGATGAGGGGGAGGGGGAGGAGGTGCAGGGCTCAGAGGCCAGAGACAGCCACTCTCCTCGCGAAAGGCAACTGGCCCCACCCCCGAGAAAACTGTGTCCTTCTCAGCCGCCAGCGAGGAAGAGCAGGGGCCAGGAAGGAGGGATCAGAAGAAAGACAGTCTGGAGCTGGCACGTGCTCAGGAAGAGAAGGCCAGTTATGGCAGTGGCACAGGAAGAGTTAAGAATGTTCCTAAAATAGCCCAGCCAGAGCCTAAGCCAGCCGGCTAGTGCCTCTCCCAGAGAGCCAATCTATAGCGGGAAAAGTCAGCCTGCTCTGTGCCCACAGCCTGCTGCCTGGCTGGGGGTGCTAATTAAGCCTCCCAGCCTCCACCAGCCCCTCCTGGTCTAGATGGGGTGGGGGCGGGACTAAGCAGAGGGGCCACATCTTCCCAAGAGACAGCTGGGACCAGGAGTCTTGTGGCAGGTCATCCCCCTGCCACACATCCTGGCCTGGGTCAGTGATGGGCAATTGAGTGAGTGATGGGTCAGCGAATGGGTCAGCAAATGGTCAGCCCCCAGGGTGGGGACCGCCAAGACGCTCATTGAACACCAGCTTCTCCCAGCTCTGTGCTCCGCTCCACTTGGGGCATCTAGGGGTGAAAGGAGCCCCTCCGAGAACAAACCATGTCTCTGTTTCAGGGGCACGACCAGCTACATAATTTACAGGCCTGTAAGAAATGAAAATGTGGAGTCCCTTTGTTCAAAAACTGTTAAGAACTTCAAGATGGTGACAGCAGAGCATTAAACCAAGTGCAGGTCCCTTCTGAGCCCAGGGCTTTTGTCAGTGAACAAGCTGCACGTCCATGAAGCTGGCACGGTCAGGGTCTGTTTAACTAACATTTACTAAACACCCACTGCTCTGTTCCACTGCTCTTCTGGCTCTGCCACCTCAGAGATCCCCTCTCATTCACTCCTGTCCTCAAATGTATGGATGAGGTGCTCAAAGACCGCTCTGAACTCGGAAGGGAGGCTGGGCCACCTCCGCCCCTGGCTGATTTGGACTCTCGAGGAATACTGCTGCAGCCAGGGTTCCAGCCTTCACACCCAGCTGCCAGAAGTCTCTGAGCCGAACCCTCCATTAACACCCTCAGAGGGTCTTTGGGGACCACCTAGGACAGGGATGAGCAATCAACCCCTCTTTCTCTTGCCCCCTGACCCCCACCAGTGGGGACCTGAAAAGAGCCCCCGGGGGTCCCATCTGGCTCTGCCTCAGATTGGCCTCTGACCTTGGGCAAGCCAAGTCCCCTCTCTGGGCCTCGGTGTCCCCCTCTGTCCAAGGAGAGGTCTCTAGGATATTTCCAGACCCTAAGTTCTAGGTCTCCTGGGGTGAGAATGGAAGGGAAGGTTTTTTCCTAGAAGAGACAGGGCTTCCAAAGAAAAAGCCCTCCCCAGTCATCCTGGGGATCACGAGGCTTTCTCCCTTACAGCCGCATCCTCAGACCTGGGGCTGTCTTCCCCAGAAGCCAGGAAAACCAATGCCCCCCTCCAGCCCGGTCCCTCCACCGCCCTCTCCCCATTATTTCTCCTCCCTGCCTTCCCCCAGTTTGTCTGGGAGCTGGGGCTGGGGTGCTGGTGGGTCTGGAAGAGTCAAGGCCTGAGGGAGGGGGTGGGTAGCCTGGGGACCGCGCTGGCCAGGCCGGGCCCTCCCTCTGCTGCCTTTGCAGGAGGCTCAGCACAATTGCACTGCCTGTCACTCCCACGTCCCACTATCTATCTCTCAGGCTGACCCCGTGCATCGGCCATTATATTGGTTCCTGCTGGGGCTGCAGAACCTCATTACTTATACATGCAGCTGGGAGATGCAGGCTGGGCTGAGGGTAGACGGTCCCTCCCATTAGGTCTCCCCTCCCACAGCAGGGGCCTTTTCAGAGCTGCCTCCCTGGAGCTGGATTGGGATGGGCTGCCTGTGGGCTGGGCAGGTCCCTGGAACCCTCAGGCATGAGACCCAGAGTTCTCTGGGGAAGGAGCATCGGAAAACCTACCTGTGACCTGGGTACTTGGGCTCTGCTCCCTTCATCCCGCTCTCTCCTCCTAGGATATGGCGCTGGGGGAGGAGCTCCTGAAGGAGGTTCCTCACCAACCTGAGTCCCAGCCTGGTGTGTCCTGGCTCCCCCACCCCAAATCACGACACAACTTCCATTCTCCCAAATGCCCCTTCTCCAAAGAGGGGCTGCAATTATGGAGGCTTTTCCCATGGAGGATCTGCAAGTGTCTGAGTTAAAATGTCATGAAGGGATTTTAAATATTTTAACAGACGACAATGAGGAGTTTTCTTTCACATGGGAATCACAGCCTCTCCGAGCTGCCCTAGACAACTCTCCAGCCCACAGAAAGAAATTGCAAGCTCTAAAATGTGAGCAGACTTCCCCAACACCGTGGCAAGTTGGTGGCCTAACTGAGCCTTGAGATCCAGTCTCTGCCTCTTGATGCCTGGCTCCCCAACCTGCCCAAGACAGGGCTACAGACCAGTGGCTTCAACCAAAAACCAAAAATAGGCCTTTTATATAATTGAGCCTTAACCCAAGCTTTTCTTTCTCTCTAAAGGACCTAGCTTTGCTTTATCTACCGGGTATGCACCTGCTGGGCCGAGTGGTGAAGAGCCCCCACCCAGGGTCAAACAGACCCAAGTTCTCTCTTCTACTAGCTGTGTGATCCCAGGCAAGTTACTTCACCTCTCTGAGCCTCAGCATCCTCATCTCCAATGTAAAGATGATAATGATTATTCCTTAGACTTCCAGTGAGTATTAAGTGAAATAGAGTATATAAAATGTCTGGCACATATTGGTACATAGGTAATGGCAAAAACACTCATCCACCCTTCATTAATTTCATAAACATTTCAAGATCTTTCCAAAAAGCTGGAAGTCTCCTGCCCCTCATCCCACCCCCGTCCCATCCGGATCAGGCCACTATCAGCTCTTGCCTGGACCACTGCAACCTCCTGCTACCTAATCTCCCTATGACACTCTTACTCTATTTTAATCCCTCCTGTCCAAAGGATATCTGAAAAAATCTGATTATTGGGCTTCCCTGGTGGCGCAGTCGTTAAGAATCCGCCTGCCAATGCAGGGGACACGGGTTCAAGCCCTGGTCCGGGAAGATCCCACACGCCAAGGAGCAACTAAACCCGTGCGCCACAACTACTGAGCCCCTGCACCTAGAGCCCGTGCTCTGCAACAAGAGAAGCCACCGCAATGAGAAGCCCGTGCACCTCAATGAAGAGTAGCCCCCGCTCACTGCAACTGGAGAAAGCCTGCACGGCAACGAAGACCCAACGCAGCTAAAAATAAATAAATTAATTAATTTAAAAAAATCTGATATCGCTCACTCAACACTCTTCTGTAGTTTCTCATTGCCCTTAGGATAAATTATACACTCCTTGCCACAGCCCACTGAGGCCCTGCAGTCTTGTCCTTAGCACATGCTGCTCCCTTTGCCTGGAATAATCTTCCCTCCCTCCCTCTCTCCTCCATTTCTGGCAGTCATCCTCTTCACCTTGCTATCCTTTAATCAGGGTTTAACTAAAATATCACCTCCTCCAGGAAGCTTCCCATGATTCCCTGCCTCCAGATGAATTTAGGCAACACTGCTGAGTGTTTCTATAGCATCCCACATATTCCCAGGCAGTTTGTCAAGTTGGATAGCAGTTGCTTGTTTAATTGTCCAGGTTTCTACTATACGCTGTAACTACATAAGGTCAGAAGACTTTTCACGCTCATCACTGTATCTTGCGATAGTAAGTCATCAATTAATATGGGCTTATAGAATTGATGGAGGATGGATAAGTGAATGGATAAACAGATGGGAAAAAAATGATACCTCCCCTCTGTAGAGTCTTCCTACAGTCCTCTGGGCAGGGAGTTTTCCGTCTGTGCTTCATAATACCTAGTGCAAACCTCTACCCAAGCCTTAGTTTCCTCAGCTATAAAATGGGGGAAATAATAGTATCTACCTGGTGGGGTTATCGAAACGAAATTATATAAGCCATGTAATAGTTTTAAATCAATGATAATAGGTTGTTACATTTAAATGAGGTAATCCATGCAAAGTGCTTAGAGCAAGTTCTTGTACTACTAAGCGCTCAAAAAATATTCATAATTATCACAGCACTTATCATTTCTTCCTGCCTGTGTCCCCTGCCAAAGAGTGAGCTCCTTAGGGGTACTGCTTAGGTCTTGATCATTTTTGGACACACCACCTCTACGGCCTCACAGTGCCCAGCTCGGTGCTTTCAGTAAATGTTTACTGAGTGAACAAATGAACACAGATTTGCCAGCCGATGAGTCAGGGCACTGCACTCTTTTTCATCACTCACAAACCCAGACACACACTAATGCAAACAGTCTCTTACAATTCACACCCACTCACATTCATTCAAAGAACCTCAAAATACCACAGAACAGCCACCCAGCTTCCTAAAATCAGCCATGCATCAAAGAAGAGAATTACCCACTTTCTTGCACCCACCATACAGCACCTCAATGCCCAGTACCCCCTCCTCACCTCTGGAATTATGGGGGCTGTAGGAGGGAGGGAGCTCTCACTCACAGTAAGGAAGGCAAAGTTGGACCTTCAGCCCCCAGCACTGGCAGTACCGCAGCTACAGATAGCACTGCCCGCCCTCCCTTCCCTGGGCTCACCTCTTTCCTTTTCTGAAAACCTGGGTCCCTGGGCTTGGCAGGTGGTTGAGGAAGAGGCCTGGGAGCCAGAACTCCTGGGTTCCTTTCTCATTCATCTAGTCTTGTCTCTGAACCCGGAAGCATAGGCCATTGTCCTCCTCTCCTAGCGCCAAGCACAGCAATTTGTAGGAAAAAAGGCAGGATGAGGAGATCCCATGCCCCGGGGTGGTGGAAGTGTCTTGCTGTGAAATAATTATATTAGCCATCCTTTACTTGGCGCCTAATAAGGGTCAGATACTGAGGCCAGCGCTTTGCTACCTTCATTATTACTCGTTTAATCCTTATAACAACCCCTTTTCCAGAGGAGAACACCTGAGACGCTGCTGGTTAGTCGGTAGCCTAAAATCACCACCTGCGACTGGCATGCAGGTCTCTAAGCCCGGAATCATCAGCGGCCAGGCTTTAGAGAACTCAGGGTGGATCGGGTAGGAGGGCTGGAGGTCCTCAGGTATTAAGCTGAGGAGACGCGCCCCCGTCCCAGACAGTACCCGACCCCCAATCAGCCAGGCCCTCTTGTCCCGGGGAAGAGGGGCTCGGCGTGCCGCGGCGGAGGTTCCTCTCCCGCGGGGACCTGGGCGGGGCCGGGGCGGGGCCGGCGAGCCTGGGGGAGGCGCGGAGCCGGTGGCCCAGGCTCACAGGCCAAGATGGCTGTTAATTAAAGTGCTGGCACCGGCTCCTCTCTGCAAAGTTTGAAGCCGTTATTTTCCACTCCAGCGAAGCGGGGAGAATCCGGCTGGGCTGACAGAGACGCCACACAGCGCTAGGGGAGCGGGCGCTCTTTCGGGTCGGGGGGCGGGCCGCCTTGCAGCGCCGAGCGCGCCCCTGGACGCCCCGGCGAGCGCCGGGGGTGCGTGCTCCCGCCCCTCCGCGGCCTCGGGCGACCAGCCAGTTTCCCCGGCGGATTCGGGAAGGACTCCGGGTGACAGACGAGCCCCAGCGGCACAGCAGAGGAGAGAGCCGTGTGCGAGCGAACTAGGGGGCGCGGGATTGTACAAATCATACGCCGACGACCGCGCACTTGTCCCTCGGGTCACCAGCCCTGTCGCTCTTGGGGGAGTCATACTGGGGAGACCGCCGTGGGGGACGGGAGGCCGGACTGACAGCCGAGAGTTGGGACTACTCTTCCCGAGCCTGGGGGGCGGGGTCTAGCTGTCCTCCTCCGCCTGCACTTAACGCCTTCTTCCCTCTAGGAAGTAAACGGTACCTAGAGACCCAACTGGGTGGCGGTTCGAAGAGCTTGGAGCCAGGCTGGCGGTTTGAATCCCGGCTCTATCGCTTATTAGTTGTGTGGCTTTGGGCAAATCTCTTAACTTCCCAGAGCCTCAGTTCTCCCTCTGTAAAATGAAAGTGATGATGGGCTTTACCTCTTTGGATTGCTGTGGAGATCTGGTGTGATGGCGTCTGTAAAGCAGTCAACACAGGGCCTGGCACACAGTAAACCCTGAATAAATGCTATTGATTGAATTTTTAGCTCCTTCCTTGGCGAGGGGATCACTCTAACACGGGCTGGGCGGTGCTTGAAAGGTCCTCTCTCACAGCCCCCACCCCCCGCCCCCGACATCCTCCTGTTCTTTTCCTCCTCCCAGCTCAGGTGGGGTTAATCAATCTCAGCTTTGGGAGGGGTCCTCTCAGGAGAAAGGAGAAAGGCTGGAGGGTCATCCTTTAGCAGCAGCTCGTGGCCTCTGAATGGCAGAGCCCTCCCGGGTAGGCTGGATAAAGGAGGGTGAGGAGGAGCAGCGGAGCAGCACAAACTGGGCCTCAAATAACGTGACAAATATTTTGATGGAAGCAGACGCCTTCTCGTTTATGCAGTCTAAACACTTTACTGCACTTGAGGAAGAGGGGCGCCTTATACAGCCTGATGGGGAAAAGAGTTAGGAGCTCAGGAGGCTCGAGCTTGGGTAGGAGTGGAGAGCTGAGGGACTGGGAGAGAGCAACCCCTCCTCTTGGAGCCTGGGAGAGGGGGTCACCACCCAGGGATGTGTCTGTACTGTCAGAACGGAGAAATTACCTGGAGTGCCCACTTTCTTAGGGCCCCGATATCTACCTTGCCTAAAAGCAGGGAGAAGGGAAGTGACCAGAGTAAGATGGAGGGGCCCCCGGCCCCACCCCCATCCCCAGGAAAAAGTAGCCTGAGCTGGCCTGGAGCGCAGGAAGGAAGGAGCAGAAGTAAGGAGGTGTGGGTAGAAAACCCTGCTCCTCCTGGGGAAAGGCCGTCCCGGGAACATCCAGGAGCCAAAAAGAGAGGAGGGAGCGGCAGCTGTTAGCACTCGGGATTCTGCTGGGCACCCTGACAGGCATCCCACCACCACCCCCATCTCCCGGACAGGCTGTCTGCGAGGGCTGAGGGCGGACTGGCCCCCTCCCCATCCTCCTGCCTCCCCCTCTTCTCCCCCCCATAGCCCTCTTCCTTGTCCTTCCTTCTTGCTCCCCGCTCCTTCCTCCTCTCAATCGCTCTTTGTCCCCTGAAGACCGGGGTGCCCTACCCCAGCCTCCGGCCCCTGCGGGCCGTGGCCCCTCGTGCCTCCCTCTGTCTTTCTCGGCTTTCCTCGTAAGCGACCCTCGAGTCCTCTCCCTCCCAATCCCACTCGGCGCTCTCTAGCTCTCCCTATGACCCTCTCTTCCATTCGCTTTTTCGTCCCTAGTCTTCCCTTCTCTATGCGAGCCTCTCCTATGTCTGAGACTCTAGCACCCTCTCCTATGTCTGAGACTCTAGCACCCTCTCCATTTCCGAGGCCATGTCTCCCTCAGTCAGTCTCTCCCCTTTCCTCTCCCGGCTCCAGCCCTCTACTCCTCGGCCCCGCCCCACGGCCCCGCCCCTCTTGGTGGGCGGAGCCCTACCGTCCGCGGCCCAATTAGGCGCCGGCCCAGCCCTCGGCCCCACCCCTGACGGGCGCAAAGCTGCGCTGAGCGGGTGGGGCTGGACAGGGCGGAGGGGGCGGTGGCTCGAGCGCAGGGAGGCAGGAGGAATCAGGCAGGAGGCGGCGGCCGCCGCGCTCAGTTCTGCCGCGCCGCGGGAGGGAAGCGCGAGGCGGGAGCCGGCGGCTGGGCTCGGCAGCGCATCCAGCGTAGTGCGGCGCCCCGGGCCCGGCCCCATGCCCTCAGCCCCCCCGGACCGCCCTTGAGCACGGGCGCCCTAACCGCGCCCCCTGCCCGCCGGCACCATTGCCCCGACGGCGCGGCCTGGCGGCCCGGCGCTCCCCAGGCTCCGCGCCGGCCGGAAGACGCTCCTGGCTGCCGCCGCGGGCGTGGTGATGCTGCTGGTGCTGGTGGTGCTCATCCCCGTGCTGGTGAGCTCGGGCGGCCCGGATGGCCACTACGAGATGCTGGGCACCTGCCGCATGGTGTGCGACCCCTACCCCGCGCGGGGCCCCGGCGCCGGCGCGCGGCCCGACGGCGGCGACGCCCTGAGCGAGCAGAGCGGCGCGCCCCCGCCCTCCACGCTGGTGCAGGGCCCCCAGGGGAAGCCGGGACGCACAGGCAAGCCGGGCCCTCCCGGGCCCCCGGGGGACCCGGGTCCTCCGGGTCCTGTGGGGCCACCCGGGGAGAAGGGTGAGCCGGGCAAGACCGGCCCTCCCGGGCTGCCGGGCGCGGGGGGCAGCGGCGCCATCAGCACGGCCACCTATACCACGGTGCCGCGCGTGGCCTTCTACGCCGGCCTCAAGAACCCTCACGAGGGTTACGAGGTGCTCAAGTTCGACGACGTGGTCACCAACCTAGGCAACAACTACGACGCGACCAGCGGCAAGTTTACATGCAACATTCCCGGCACCTACTTTTTCACCTACCACGTCCTCATGCGCGGCGGCGACGGCACCAGTATGTGGGCGGACCTCTGCAAGAACGGCCAGGTGGGCCCGGCGGGGGCATGGGGCTGGCCTGGGGGCAGGGCATCCAGGAAGCCCGGAGCCGAAGGGTACGGAAGGGCGCAGATGGAGCCCCTGGAGCGGTTTAGGCATTACAGGCGGGGATGGTCCAGGCTGGCTGGCACCCCTAACTCCTCGGTTCCTGGGCGCCAGCTCCAAGGCAAATGCCGCTGGGCACCTGCGGCATGGAAATGCGGGAGATAAATCCAACTAATAATCAGAGCACAGGGCTCCCGGGCGCGCGGACTGGCCCTTGGGGGCTTGGCCCTTGGGAAACAGCGTCTGAGAGCTGGGATTCTGGTTGATACCAGCTGGCGATGAGGGGACGGATCAGGATGGGCTCTGGGGAAAGGCAGCATCGGCGCCCACGGGCGCCTGGGCGCACCGCTAGGCGCGCAAGCGGAGAAGACGAGCTATAGGAGATGTTTTGCGCACAAAGGCAAAGGGAGCCGAGCGCATAAAGCCTTAGCTGCAATACATCCCCCGCCCTAAGGAAGGGACCACTGGGCCGATCTGACACCCTTTGCAAAACCCGGGACTACGCGGCCCCTTCCCACTGTGTCAGAGCTAACCGCACGAAAAGACGGCCTGGGGGGGGGAAAGTTTTTCCTCCTGAGGCAGGGCAAAGAGGTGGAAACTCCCCTCCTCTTTGCCTCCCAGATGCAACTCCTGATTCCTGGGGTGTCAGGGGATCCATTCCTTCCCTATCTCCAACGGAGAGACCAGAGTGGCAGGCACCAAGCTCACGAGGTCTTTGGTACCTGGGACCGGCAATGCCTCCTGCTCTCCTTGGAACCGCTGCCCCGGGACCAATCTTGACCTAACCCTGCCTCAGGATGACAGTTTTACCCAGCTCCCGTCGCTTTGATTCCCCCTCCCTTCTCAGTGCTCCCAGACCACGGTGGCCTGGGGCCCCTGGGGTAGTCAAGCAGAGCATCCTTGTGGAAAAAGGTGTCTGTGCCAATCAGAACTAAAGCTAGGCTGATGGGAGTTGGGAAGGAATCTCCTGCGACTGAGACCCAAGATCCTGCTGGAACCCCTCCCACTGCAGCACTACCCTGAGGCAGACCCTGGCTTGGGGGGTGGGGGAAAGGACAGGCCTGAGAGTCAGCAAAAAGCCTACCAGGTGCTTGTAAGTCTGCCCCCTGCCCTCTCTGCCCTCTCTCCTATGCCTGCTGTGTCTGGTTTCTGCCTCTCCCCTGCCTCTTTCTCCTATCTCTCCATCTCTTGTGCTGGCCTCTCTCCTGTGTCTACCAGTCCTATCTGTCTCTCCCTGGGTTTCTGGTCCCTCACCCCTGGGTTTAACGCCCCCCCTCTTTATTTATTTGGTGTCTCTCTCCCACTTGTGTCTATCAGGCTTCCTGTGTCTCTCCTCTTTGTCCTTGGTTCTTGACCAAATGGGAGGCCCTAGTATCCAGTTAGGGCCATCTCTGCAGGCAGCCCCACAGTTCCCCTTATTAATCGCCGGTAAGGGATGCAACAATGTCACCTTCATTGATGGAATTTCTTCCTTTCCTAAAGAAAGTTTGGGCTGGCATGAAGTTGAGGTTTCAGGGGGCTGGGGGCCCAGCTTGCCTGAATAGGAAGGTGGTCACCAGGCCACCAGTGGGCCCTAGACCCTCAGGAGGGCGCCCCAGGGCCCCAGAGATGAGACAAGAGGAGGCCCCAAAGATGGTGTGTGCTTGGGGCAAGGACACCTGCTGCAGTCTCAGGGAGGTGAAACTGACCCAAAAGCCTCTTTTTACCCCTGGGGCAGGACATCGACAGAGCCTGACAAGGAGGTGGCACCACAGGCTGGTAGAAGAAATGAGGTGGCTTTAACCAGGGGTTTCAGAGACCCAGCATTTTAACAGTTACTCAGACCATTTCCTCCATACACATAAAAAAATCCAAGACAAGCAAGCAGTGGGGTGATAGGCCCTGGTCCTCCCTTACATCCTTTGTGACTTCCTCCAGATTGTCCAAGAGACTCCTTTAATCTCACTGGTCATTCTTTATATTAGTTTTGAGCCCCTACTAGGAGCCAGGTTTGGGGTTCCAGAGGTTCAGTCTCCTTGCCCTCCAGAACCTCGTGGTCTGTGCAGGGGAGACAGTAGTAAACACACAGTAACACAGCCCAGCGATTATTGAGTGGGAGGATAGGGAGACCACTGGCACTCCTGTCCCCAGATGTGTTGGCTGGAGGGAGTGACTCAGTGGGGCCTGCCCCAGCTCAGACCAACCTGCTCGGGGGAGAGGAAGGGGAACCTGGGTCCCCAAGGTGAGGAGACACAACTAGGGAGAAAATGAAAAGGTCGAGTGTAGGGCAAGGCTGGCTCAGAGGTGGACATTCAAGTGAGCGGAGAAAAAGGAAAGGCTGGCTCAGAGGTGGACATTCAAGTGAGCGGAGAAAAAAATGATGGGGCTGGGCAATGGGTGGGACCAGAAAAGAGGAGCTTGCTCCTCCCACGCCTTCAAGTCCAGGGGTGACCCTGGGCTCTGTGCTTTTCCTTCCTGGCTTCCTGCCTTGCAGAGAGGCTTCCAGAATTTCCCCCAGAAGGTAGAGCTGCATCGGGGCCCTGGCCCTTCCCTGGGCAACATGGGGAGACGGGGCGTCACCACCTTCCTGCCTGGTGCTGAGACCCCCTCTCTGTCCTTGTGTGAGGCCCACCAGCCCCTCTATCTAGGGGTAGCTTTGAGTCACCACTGCACAGCCTGATGGCACTAAGCCTGAGTCATTAGGACATGGGCACCTGAGGAGCCTGAGGAAGGGACTCTAGGTTGGGGAGGGTGCCCTGGGTGAGGTGAGCCCCCTGCAGCTCCCTCTAAGACCCACAGTTCAGGGACTTCCCTGGCTGTCCAGTGGTTAAGACTTCGTGCTTGCAGTGCAGAGGGCATGGGTTCGATCCCTGGTCCCTGGTCAGGGAACTGAGATCCCACGTGCCGGGCGAGGACGCGAAATTGATAAACAGGGCTAGAGAAGAGGGGGCTGTGTGGGGACAGGCCAGGGCCTATGGGAAGGCAAGTATTACAGATAGACAGGGGCTTGGACACCAGAGTTTGAGTGAGGTGAGAAGTGGTGGGGTGTGTAAATTGGGGACCATGGTATAGAGACCTAACTGGAGATCAGCCTCTCTGATGGGGGGAGAGGGACCCCCTGCTGTCCTCTCTGGCCTCTAATGCCTTTCACAGGGCAGAACCAGTGCCTGGCATAGTAGGGACCCAGCAATGGTGTGAAAGCACAAGTCCCCTGTGGACCAGGCTGGCTGCCTGTGGGAGCCACACCTGCACATCCAAAACCCCAGCATTGCTCTGGGGGTAGGGGCACGTTTCCTGGGTTCTCTGCCCCCACCCCACCCCCACTCCAGGCCCCTAATCGGACCACTGCCTCAGTTTCCTTTATTGGCAGCCCTTGAAGAGGTGCTTCTATAGCGCCCCCTCCTGAAAAGCCCCAGACTTGCTTTCCTGCTTCCAGGACAACCTCAAATCCCCAAACTTCCCGTCGGCCCCCAGGAGGAGCTGGATGCCTCAGCTGTTCCCAGTCTTGTGCAGAGAATCAGGACCCCTGGGTTCCATTCCTGGATCCCCCACTCTCTAAGGATGGAAGAGCATTAATTCTCCCTGCCTCCGTGGATAGTTAGGATAATCACAGCAACAATCATGGTGATGAATAAATAATAAACATAAGCGTAACAGTTCTGATGCTTGTCACATCACCAGGAGATTCCTGATGACAGATGACGGTATTCTAATGGATTTGGCTATTAAGAAGCACACTGTTTTAATGAGTTAAGGCTAAATTAATCTGGGTAATAAAAATAATTGTTATTAATAGTAATTTATTAGCAAAGATAATGAAATGCATGTGTAATAATAAATACTGCCAGGATTAGGGCCCAGGGAACAATACAGGAGTCGGCTGCTTGCTTTTTTCAGCTCTTTCCTAGTAGCTCAAAGCCCATCAAGATTAAAAACTTTTTCCTTCACTGTCAAAAAGCTTCTACACTGGTGGCAGTGGTGAGGCAGGATCTTCTCATCCATTTTCTAAACGGAGAAACTGAGCTCCTTGGCAGACGGCATCTCTCCCTCATTTGATTTTCCACCACCTTTAGCTGGACCAGGAGTTTTCCCAACTGACTGCCCCAAACAATTCCCTCCCAGGTTGGGGAAGAAGAGCTTGAGGGGCGAGAAGGGGCTGAAAGGATCTGGGCTTTAACTGACAGACTGCATGCAAATATGTCGGGTCCTCCTGGTGCAGCATTGCTGCTGAGTCAGCAGCTTTGGCACAGCTGATCTACAGTTCTGCCTTCCGTCCAGGAGGGAGGATGGGCCCCTCCCCTAATTTGGCTTGGTCCAGCCCTGACTGTCAGCCCTTGGGGGAGTTGCCTTCGGGGAAGGGGCAGGATGGAGAGGGGCTGTTGAGGAGCCTGGCTGAGAGAACCCCATTCAATGCAGCCTCCCCCCAACACAAGCCAGAACTTGGAGATGGCTCCTCTCTTCCCATTCTCCACCCAGTATATTCTGGAGAGGCCCCAGGTCAGATGGCTCAGGACTTGCGCTGGCCTCAGCGGTCGGAAAGGAATGCCTGGAGGGAATTCGTCCACCACCCCACATCCTCATTATCTTATGATTATAGTCTGAGCCCCCCAAATGATGTGTCAGGCTTCAAATCCAAAGGCTGGCGCTCCCCTGCCCCATCGTCCTGCCTGTCCCGCCCCTCCTCCATCCAAACAAGGAGCAGCAAAGATATCAGATCAGACTGAGGATCACAGAGGGATATAAGGCTTGGCTCCCTTCTTCCCATCCACTTCCTTTCTACCACCGTGGGGTGATACAGGAGGAGCCAGAAGTCCTCTTTGGGTGGGGGAATAGTCACAGGTATAGCTACAGCTCCTTGGAGGCGGGATGCAGGCCCAACCTGAGCCTTGGGAGGGGAAGTAATGCCCAGGCCTTCCATCTCACTGCTCTGGTATGAAAGACTCCAGGATGGACTTCAGACAAGGCGTCCACAGAGCAGGCCCTGGTACTAGTGTGGTTGCTTACTAGTAGCCTGGCATTGATCCAGGCCCAAACCTATAAGGCCAAGGGGCGCCCTCCTGTCCATCCACTGACATAAGAACAGGTGGATGTGGCTGAGATGTAAGGCATCATTATCACAATAAGGCAGAGAGGAACCAATGGTGAGAGAGGGGATGGCCCTCCATCCCTTAAGGGTCCAGAGAATTCCTCTCTGCAAGGAGGGAGTTCCAGGCTGGGGCATCCTGGAAACATTGTTGAAGTCAGACAGTGAGACCTAGGGGAGTTAAGGAGGCCGGTTACACCTGGACTGCCAATTCAGACCCAGATTACACCTGCCCTAGAAATCCAAGGCTCCTCTGTGACCGCTTCCCAAAACACACAGTTATGACTGGACAGGGCAGTGGTGGGATGATGGGAGAAAAGCAGGCTGAGAGCCCTGATAGGGCTGGAGGTGGGGCTTTGGGGGCTTCCAGAGGTAGCTGCCTTACCTCTGACGGTCCCCCTCCCTCCCCGACCCCACTTCTCTCCCTCCTCCTCCCCTACCTCCTCACACACACCCCTCTTCTCTTATCCCCACCAACCCCGCAGGTGCGGGCCAGCGCCATTGCCCAGGACGCAGACCAGAACTACGACTACGCCAGCAACAGCGTCATCCTGCACCTGGACGCGGGCGACGAGGTCTTCATCAAGCTCGACGGAGGCAAAGCGCACGGCGGCAACAGCAACAAATACAGCACATTCTCCGGCTTCATCATCTACTCCGATTGAGCTCCTTGCGACCCCTCCATCCCCTATCCTCCCGGAGGTCCCCTCCCGGCGGGGCAGAGGATGACCCGTCCCCCTACCCACACCCCCTCGCTGCCCGCCACGGCCGCCGGCTTCTCCCGGCTATGATGCCCCCGGCCTGCCCTCACCACCGTCCGGGCTGCAGCTAGCCCTCCCACCGTCTCGCCGCAGAGCCGGGTCCAGCGCGCCCCGTCCCGGTTCCCCGGGAGGCGGTGTCGACCGCCCCCGCCCCAGCCCGCACTGTATATTTGTACAATAGGATTGTTTTTGCCCACCTGACCCACCAGCCCGCCCCAGCTGGGGGAGAGGTCTCGGCGGGGTCGCTCTCCGTGCTCGGATGCACTGCCCACCCGCTCTGGGGTGGTGCTGCCTGGGGGAGCGGTGTATTGGGGGCTGGATGGCTTCCCAGCTACAGCCCTGGCCGGCTGCGCCTCGTCTGACCAAAGCTATAATAAAACACTTCCACCCCGCTGGCTTTCCGACTGTGCCCTGGAGAGGAGTTGCAGGAGGGGACCATGAACCCTGCCCTCCTCCAGGCTGGGAATGAGCCTGCTGAAAGTTTCTCATGGATCCGTGGGGAGCCAGGCGCCAGAGCCAGAGCTGCTCCAGGAGGAGGTGGGCCGAGGGGCCCAATGCCCACCACAGCCCAAGTGGGCCTGGGCAGCTGGAATGGGAGGCAGTTCAGTTACATTATCATTTTCCAGGGTGGAAAAGCTCCATCTTTTCGACCTTGAAAGTGGCATCAGCATTCCAAATGCACAGCAAGTTTTAAATTGGGAAACCCAGGTTCCGGTCCCAGTGCCACGGTGTAGAATCCTGGCCGTGTCACTCTTTTCTGACTCAGTTCGGGGTTAGTGACAGCAGTGAAAGGAACAAGCTTTGCATTAAATGCTGGTTGACCCTGACCCAAGCATTTCACCCCTGGGCCTCAGTTTTCTCATTATAATATGTAGGTGAGGAGACCTAACCTACCTCACTTGACTGAGAATTAAAGAGGTATCATGTATATGCTCAATAAACACAGCTTTTATTATTTATGCATCACTTTAAAGTTTGTCAAAGGCTTTCACATATGTCGTCTCACTTGAGTCTTCCAAGAGCCCTGGGAGGTTGGGTGAGTAGATTTTATTCTTTTTCCAAAGAGGTTAAATAGCTTTTAAAATAGGACACAGGGACTTCCCTGGTGGTGCAGTGGTTAAGGATCCACCTGCCAAAGCAGGGGACACGGGTTCGAGCCCTGGTCCAGGAAGATCCCACATGCCGCGGAGCAACTAAGCCCGCGAATCACAACTACTGAGCCCACACAGCTAGAGCCCATGCTCCGCAATAGGAGAGGCCACCACAATGAGAAGCCCACGCACCTCAACGAAGAGTAGCCCCCGCTCGCTTCAACTAGAGAAAGCCCACACACGTCAACAAAGACCCAGCACAGCCAAAAGTAAATAAAATAAATAAATTTATTAAAAAAAAAATAGGACACAGTCCCCAAGTTCTGTGATTACACTTGAATCCAAGAAGCTCTTGCCTCCCTGGAGACACACTAAGTCTCCTTGCCTTGTCACTGCCTCCCTCACCTCCTATTACTGGGACCATGACGGTTGCACAGTTAGGGCATTCCTAAATCATAATAGCTAATATTTAGAGAGCACCCACTCTGTGTCTGACACCATATAGGAACTTTTTTATTTTTTAAATTTATTTTTGGCTGTGTTGGGTCTTCGTTGCTGCACGCAGGCTTTCTCTAGTTGTGGCGAGCAGGGCTATTCTTTGTTGCAGTGCACAGGCTTCTCATTGCGGTGGCTTCTCTTGTTGCAGAGCACGGGCTCTAGGCGTACAGGCTTCAGTAGTTGTGGCACACGGGCTCAGTAGTTGTGGTGCACGGGCTTAGTTGCTCCGCGGCATGTGGGATCTTCCCAGACCAGGTCTCGAACCCATGTCCCCGGCATTGGCAGGTGGATTCTTAACCACTACGTCACCAGGGAAGCCCCATATAGGAATTTTATAAATATTATCTCATGGAAATGTGTGTGGGGTGGGAGTGGACTGGCAAGAAATGCTCCCATGCCCTTTAACATGGATGCTGTTGTTTTATCCATTTCAGATGAGGAAACTGAGGCTCAGAGAGGATAAATAATTTGCTATGGTCACAGAGCTAGGAAGAGGCAAATGCCAGTATTTGAACCAAAGACCATACTCTTACCCAGCGTGCCGTATTACATAAAGACCTGGGATCTCCAAAGCAGAATGGAGGAAGGATGGCTTGGGGGCAGCCCAGTGCTTCCACTCCAGCGCTGCCCTGCAGAGGCTTGATGGGATTTACAAGCATCTGCCCTGGGCAGCAGCCATGGGGTGAGCCTCTTGGAGAATCCCAAGGCTCTGCTTGAGGGAAGGGTCCCATCTGGCCTCCCCTCCCCCTGCTGGCTCAGCTGGAGAGACAGGAAGGAGGGGTGGCCTCCCTCCCAGTCAGGCCTCATGTATGGACCCTTGTCAAGGCTGGCAGACTTGAATGACTTTCTTTATCCTGTCTTCTCTCCCCTACATCCCCCTACTGCCAGCTGTGGCCATTTAATAAAATTAGCTTAATACTTGTTCCTTCCCTGTGGGGTCTGGAGATTGAAATCTGCGGGTTCCCACAAACCCAATAAAACCCCTGGCAGGTCTTGCTGGAGAGTTTCCTTCCTTGGGAAGAGTGATTAGATTAGCCAGCAGC
>NW_006782296.1:1225645-1231629 GCF_000442215.2 Lipotes vexillifer | reverse complement strand
AGCACCCCCCCGCCCCCCCCCCGCCGCCCAGTGCCACCCACAGCCCCCTGTGATTCTTTAATGGCCAACTGGCCCCAAATTACCTAGGCACCACACCTGGACGTGCTCCCCAGCCCTCTCCAGAGGCCACAGGGACTGGTCTCGGACCCCTGCTACAGCAAAAAGCATGTTAACCATTTTTGTAGGGAGGGCCAGGCTGGCTGGCCTGCTTTCTTTTCTTTCTGATGGCTGGCTGATCCTCATGTCATTCTGAGAGATGGGCCTAAAATCTCCATGTCGCAGATGAGGAGATCATAGTCTGAAGATCTGTGTCCACTTGTCCGTGGTCACGCGGCAAGTTTGTGACACAACTGGGACAGGACTGAAGCCAAGGACTTTTTCTTCCTTTGCAGGGCACCGGGGGTGTCCGGCAGTGCCAGTTGCCAGCTGGTTGTCACTCAAGCTGCATCCCAGCTGCCGGGGAACATGTTGGGGTAGTGTCTCCCGCATTAGACAGGGGCTCCCCAAGGGTGGATCTATTTTTTCTCCCCTCAGACTTGGGACACCTGAGGGCAAGGACTGTCTCCATCCTCAGAATGGGAAACTTCCTGAAGGCAAGAATGTGTCCTCCATCAGCCTGGGTGTCCTCAAAGGCAGTGTTTTGACTGAGTTGAGGGCAAGGTGTGTATCTCCAGAGACTGGGGATGAGGGGCCATTTCCTAGTTGCAAAGATTGTGGCCGTCCTCTCAGTGGCTCCAAGGGTAGACACTGTGCTTTTTCTATTAAACTAGGGCTTTCTGAGACCAGACCCTGGGACTGGGGGTTCCCTGAAGGAGAAACTCTGTCTCCTCATCCAAATGGGGGCTCCTTGAAAGCAGGGCACATGTCTGGCCTCTTTCTCTGTCAGGGGCGTGTCTGCCACAGAAACATTCCACAGGGCAGGGCTGGCTAGGTGGTGGAAAGGAGGCTGGACAGGCAGAATGGTGGTCCCACTCTGGAGGAAGGAAGGAAGAAGCCTCCCCAGGCTGCCTCCCCTTTAGAAAGATATGTGATTAATTAACGAATAATGTCCCTGCCAAAGGGGTGTGAGGATGGCAGTGCCCCTGGAGCTCACCCACACGAGCAATGGCAGGCCATCCTGTGCCCAGGCAGCTGCCAGCCCTCAGAGCTGGTGCTGCCCTGGTTTCAAGGGGAGCAGAGGGGGCAGCAGGAACCCACCGCTGGGGGCTACCCTAATTGGATGACTTTGCAGGAAGGCCAGGCAGGTGCGCTCGGCTCTCCGCTTCAGCTTGCTGCAAACACATCTGCCATGGTGAGGTCTAGGGGTTAATTGCCTCCCGCCTCACTCCTGGTAACCGATATTTCATTTACTGCTCAGAGGGGGAGCTGCCTGGAGAATCAATCCTGGACAAGCATCCAGGGGGCAGGGGAGGCACGGAGGCACGGGAGCTGTGTCCCGGAGGATCTCTGAGCATCAGAGTAGGAGGCAGGAGGCAAGGACCAATTGCTCAAGGCTACTCTGGGGCTCACCTGCATTCTGCTTACCCTGACAACAGCTCCAGGACCCCCAAGAGCTGGGAGAAAATACGAGGGGTCCAGAGGCTGCACTACGTCAGCTATAGCTGTGCTGTTTCCCCTGCCCTGGTCCCTTCTGCATGTACTTATCTGGGTACCCCTGTAAGCTGTAGCAGGTTAGATGCTGTTAATAAGGTTATTTTCACAAGCAATGAAGGTATATTTGAAAAGCGGAACTGGAGGTGTGAGCTCCTCACTTCCTTCCAGGTAATAAACCTTAAAATCCTACAAATGGGGCTTCCCTGGTGGCGCAGTGGTTGAGAGTCCGCCTGCCGATGCAGGGGACGTGGGTTCGTGCCCTGGTCCGGGAAGATCCCACATGCTGCGGACCGGCTGGGCCCGTGAGCCATGGCCGCTGAGCCTGCGCGTCCAGAGCCTGTGCTCCACAACGGGAGAGGCCACAACAGTGAGAGGCCCGCGTACCGCAAAAAAAAAAAAAAAAAAAAACCCAAAAATTTGACCAGCATTTTTATATTTTTATGTATGTTTTTGTGCACACACACACACAATTGAATATATGTATTCTAATCCTTCCACCCCTCCTCTGTAAGAGAAGGTGACTGGGAAGCTCTGAATTTCATTCATTATCCTATCACCTTCCTTCAAGTTTATGGGATGACACTTGAATGCTGTGTTATTTCACTGTACCAGTTACCTATTTCTACCAACGCAAAAAAAAAAAAAAAAAAATCCTACAAATGAAGTGATAATAAAGTGGAAGTGAAAAGTCTATACATGTTTGGGACTGGGTGGGGGTGGAGGTGTTACTGAGAGAGGGCAGCTGGGGCCTGGAGAGAAAAGGGACCAGAGGGCTCCCCGCCACCGTGCTTTCCACATGCTACCCATTTGCCCCATCTGCCAAAATTGAGAATCAAAGCCACAGAATGGGCAACTCTCAGTACACAGCTGGAAAAACTGAGACCCAGAGATGAACCCAAGGTTGCTCGGGCTGGTTCAGGGCAGAGCTAGAACCTGAGACAGCAGGACCCAGCAGACATGCAGCAATTGGAGTCAGAAGAACTGGGCTCAAGTTCTGGCCCAGTTCAGTGTTTCAGGAAACGAAATTTCACCTCTCTGAGCCTCAGTTTCTCCATCTATAAAATGGGCCTAATAAAAATATCTACTTGAAGGGCCATTATGAGGCAGTGGGTAAGAAATTATTAATATTTTGTAAGTTGTAAAGCAAAATGCAGATGGAAGTCTCCGAAGCCCTGTGATTTAAAATTCTTTTGAGGACTTCCCTGGTGGTCTAGTGGTTAAGAATCTGCCTTCCAATGCAGGGGACATGGGTTCGATCCCTGGTGGGGGAACTAAGATCCCACATGCCACAGGGCAACTAAGCCCATGCGCTCTAGAGCCCAGGTGCCACAACTAGAGAGCCTGCGCCCTGCAACTACTGAGCCAGCGGGCCCCGGAGCCCGTGCCACAACTAGAGAGAAGCCCACGCACCGCAACAAAAGATCCCACAAGCCGCAACAAAGATCTGACACAGCCAAATAAATAAATATAAATAAAATTATTTTGGCTGCACTTCAATGCGTGGGACGGTGATGATCGTCACTGAAGAAAACGAAGACATCTGGGTTTTCTCCCACCCGAAGTGACTGTGGGGCACTAAGGGAGAGATTGGTCTGAGGTACCCAGGATGGAGAGCTAAGTATTAAGAATGGAGTCTCCAATGTGGATTCTCCCACCATTCTGCTCTGTGGCCTCCAGTTTGGGGTAAGAGCACAGGGATACCCGAGGACCAGGCCAACCCATCTGTTTGGTCTCTACTTGCTCTGCTCATTTTTTTTTTTTTAATATTTATTTATCAAACAACCCATACATTGTTAGTACAGACATCATGCAAGGTTAAAACATATTCAAACATCAAGATCCACATTCAGGGCTTCCCTGGTGGCGCAGTGGTTGAGAGTCCGCCTGCTGATGCAGGGGATGCGGTTTCGTGCCCCAGTCCGGGAAGATCCCACATGCCGCGGAGCGGCTGGGCCCGTGAGCCATGGCCGCTGGGCCTGCGTGTCCGGAGCCTGTGCTCCGCAGCGGGAGAGGCCACAGCAGTGAGAGGCCCGTGTAAGTTCTAGAGGCTGGAAGTCTGGGGTCAAGGTGCCAGCGGGGTTGGGCTCTGGTGAGAGCTCTCTTCTTGGCTTGCAGATGGTTGCTTTCTTGTTGTGTCCTCACAGAGCAGAGAAAGAGAAAGAGAAAAAGAGGAAGAGGAAGAGGTGAAAGAGAGAGAGAGAGAGAGAGAGAGAGAGAGAGAGAGCTTGCTCTGCTCATTTTAACATTACTGAATACCTCATCTGGGCCAGGCCCCAGCTCAGTGTGGAGGAGCCAGAAAGTGATAAGAAACCACCCAGAGCTTCAAGATACCTACAGAGATCATATAAATACATCCAGGACACGGTGCTATTAGAGAGGCAGGGAAGGCTCCCCAAACTGTTAACAGCGGTTACCTCTGAGGGAGCTGGACTAAGTGGAGGCTTACATTTTTTTTTTTTTTTACTTATATAATGTTCAAAAAGGTTTTACAACAAGTCTCCCTCCAAAATCTGAGACCCCAACCCCACCCCAGCTGTTGTTGAAGCTGCCCTTTTTGGAATAGGGAAGGGGGCAGAACCCAGGCAGCTGAGGGGTTTCTCTTCTTTTGTCCAGGGGTTTGGGGAATATTGGAGCTGGAAGAACAAATATACTCTCATCTCCATATCAACAACTAAGTTCTAACAGTAGCTTATGCACCATGCGCTGTTTTAAGAATTTTGCACGTATTCGTTCATTTTAATCTCACGATGATCCCATAAGGTAGTTACTATTATCACACCCATTTTTTTGGATGAGAAAAATGAGGCACAGATAGGTAAACCTTGCCCAAGATCACCAGGCTTAATCTTTCTGACAACAGCTCTCTTGACTGTCCATTCTCTGGAGTAGGGGAAGGGTTGAATCTCACTCCCTCCCAGCCAGAGAAGTCTTTCATCCCCTAAATCACTAGACACTTCCTATGACACCTGCCACCTGGGCAGCTTGTGCAGGGGCAGGGTTCCTGTCCCTTCCCAGACGGTAATGGGCAAATTCAAGGAGTTCTTCCCAGGCCCCCAGGGCACAAGTCCCTTTGCTCCCTGAGTGAAGAACCCCAGCCAGCATTAGGACAACTGCCTAGGCCAGTAGAGTTACAGACCTCTCCCTGCCTGCCCAGAACCAGGGATGGGTCTGCTAGACCCTGGGCTAACTTCAGCTGCCTGCAGAACACCTGCTCTTCCATGAAGCCTTCCTGGACTTCCCCAGCAGTCATCTGCCGTCTCCAAGGCCATACTGAGAGCATCTTCCAAGTGGCTCACTCAGTACCTAACACGGCTTCTCTAGTTGAGGCAAGTGGGGGCTACTCTTTGTTGCGGTGCGAGGGCTTCTCATTGCGGTGGCTTCTCTTGTTGCGGAGCACGGGCTATAGGCCCTCGGTCTCAGTAGTTGTCGCATGCCGCCCTAGAGCACGTGGGCTTCAGTAGTTGAGGCACGTGAGCTCAGTAGTTGTGGCGCACCAGCTTAGTTGCTCTGCGGCGTGTGGGATCTTCCCGGACCAGGGACTGAACCCGTGTCCCCAGCATTAGCAGGTGGATTCTTAACCCCTGCACCACCAGGGAAGTCTCCAAGGACCTTTTAAAATTGATCTATACCCGAAGCAGTGAATGCTACATCCAGGTGCAAAGATGTGTGGTGACAAGGGTACAGGTGAATGGACATATGCCTGCTCTCTGCCTCCTTTGAGCACCCAGGGTTGGTGGTCTTGCCACTTGCAGATAGTGAGACATCCACACACCTCACAATAGCACAGAGCCTGTGGCCTTTCACACCCCCAGCCATGTCAGCCCAGAAATATCTGCTGCCAGACAAGGCAAAAATCCTGCACCCACAGACCTCATGTCTGGGTTCCATGCTTTGAAGCTCTTGTTAGGCCAGTACCAGGCTGCTCTCCCCTTATCAGCATCTGTGGTGTAGGGCCCAAGGGTTTTCCATTTGTGTCCACTAAGGTGGGCCTCACCAGGCCCTACCAAGCTCTCTCAGCATCACTGGGCTTGGTTGACTCCCTCACCTGCAGAATCCTTTTCCCTTGGCCTCTAAGATCCAAGGAATGGCTCCACTCACCAAACGAGCTCCACTCCTCCTTCAGACCTCAGCTTGCCTGTCACTTCCTCCTGACACCCTCAGATGTTCTCATTATAGCCCATCTCTCATGTCATTGTTAGTCATTGTTTAATAGGCCAATTTCTCCCATAGCCTGAAAGCTCTATGAAGGTAGGAGGTGAGTGTTTATCACTCACCACCCTATCCTCTGAGCCTACTTGTCCAACCACACTCCAAACCTCTGTTATAATGCACATCCCTGTGAGGCGGGAGGAGATCCCTAACCTGGAAGCCATTCTTTTTTTTTTTTTTTT
>NW_006782296.1:1209372-1225334 GCF_000442215.2 Lipotes vexillifer | reverse complement strand
GCTGCGGAGCACAGGCTCCGGACGCGCAGGCTCAGCGGCCATGGCTCACGGGCCCAGCCGCTCCGCGGCACGTGGGATTCTCCCGGACCGGGGCACGAACCTGCGTCCCCTGCATCAGCAGGCGGACTCTCAACCACTGCGCCACCAGGGAAGATTCTGTAACAGCTTATTTCTCCTGGGTAGTGGAGATGGCAAGAATACCCTGGTTTTCTGGTAGCTTTACAATAACAGCATTTTTGCCTGGTTGTCTCATTTTATTCTCGCCAAACCAGCAGTGCTGTAGCTCACTGAATAGAGGGCGGTAGAGGTCCAGGTAGGTGAATGGAGTTTGGGCCAAATCAACCAGGGATTAAATAGTGACACTCCTATCTTGATGGCAGGCCAGCCAGGGAACTTTGCCTCCTGCTTTCTTGCATGCCTCAGACCTGTTCATCGTCCCAGTGTGGGGACAGATCATTAGAAAGTGGTGAGCAACTGACTCCTGGCAGCCATTGCTGTTTCATCCTAATCAGACTCATAGAAAGCTTACATATGCTGGAAGTTAAGAGGGTTTTCCAACCATGCTCTTAGGAAGGGCAGGGTATTTGCCCCACTTTATAGATGAGGAAACTGACACCCAGAGAGAAGTGACTTCCACAGTCTCAGTACTAATTAATGATACAGGCACTAGTGATTGGAATCAGACTTTCCGATTCCAGGGCAAGGCTCTCTCTTCCACCTCCACAGCCCCCCGTGCTGGGGATGAGCATGAGGGTGGCCCACCAGAATCCAAGCAGCAGACCACTGTGGAGGATAGAGACACTGCGGCCCAGCGGTGCCCTAAGGGGCCGCCCCTCTTATTCAACAATCCGTCCATGATACTCCTGGCACTGTCAAAGCCAAGCAGGTACCACTCTCTGCCTCCACCGGTTTCTCCACATCAAAGCTTGAAGTTCATTCTTCGGATGGTCGCGGAAGAGAAGAAACCCTGGAGAGCGGCTGAAACTCCCTTCTTGGGTAAGTGGATGCCGACTTAGCCCACAGAAAAAGCAGGTTTGAAAACGTGGTTGATGTCTGGTTGCTGCATTTGGTGATGAACTCAGTCCCAGGGACAACTGAGACAGGCCGTAACCCTCCCCTTCCCGCTCCGTACCCCAACCCCATACTGGTTTCTGCCGGTCGGTCTGGTGGCTCCAGCCTCAGAGACACCGCTTCAAAACTCCAGCAAGCAGGAAGGGGAAGTGCGCAAGCGCACTGTTGGCAACTCCCGCCACCTCGGAGCAGTACACTGTTACTTAGGAAGCAGCCAATCAGCCATCCGGGCTGTGACCAATGGCAAGCGCCGATGAGCCGACCCGGCTGATTTGAACACTCCGCGCGGGCCGGAGGTTGGCGCCGATCGGGTGCTGGAAGGGCGGCGCTCTCCGGTGGTCAGGCTTTCCTGTCTGCTGCGGCGGGACCCGGCAGCGAGGGGCGACACCAGCGGCGGGGAACCGACGAAGGGTAAGCGCTGGCCCACGACGGAGGCGGCCCCTCGGGCTCCTACGCTCAAGTCTGGACGGGCGGACCCAGCTGCTGACGGCGGCGGAAGCCGGAGCCCGGCCTCTTTTGTGCGGGACATGGAGGTGCAGCGTGAAGAGCGATCAGGTCCCGGGCGGCCCCTTCCGAACAGGGTGGGGGGAGGTGCGGGGAGAAGGCCCTTCCTTCCATACCTGCACGGGAGATCGGGACCCTCTGCTTATTTGTACAGGACCTAGACTGGGCCCTCAAGTCTGCATCCGGGCCCAGCCCTCTGTACATCCGCTCTGGGAAAGGTACCCCTGCTCATACGTAAGGAAGAATTGGGTCCTCCCGCGCACTAGAACTAGAGACGTGGGACTCTCTGCACATCTGTAAGGAGTAGCTAAGACCCTCGCTGCACATCTGTGCAGAACTGATTGCAGAGCTGTGCCAGGGGCCGTAACTTAGTTACTGGGGCACCCAGTAAATATTTGATTGAATAAAGGAAAGAATGAAAGAAGATCTGCATGACGGAAAACCAGGCCTTCTGCTACTCTTCCTAGGATGCCTTTCCTCTTAGCTTTGACCCTTTAAGGTACTGAAGTGACACGGGAAAGATAAGCCTGGTCTGTGTCAAGGAAAATAGGGAATTTTACTACAGATGTTGGTTCGTCTGGTAGGGTGCGAAATGCTAGTATGTCATATCAATTCTAATAATGATGGCTAACATTTATTGAGCACTTACCAGGTTTGAGTTAACTCATTTAATCCTCACAACAACCCAATGGAATAGATACTAATATTTACATTTTACAGGTTAAGAAACAGAGAAGTTAAGCCTAGCTAAGAGGAGAACATCCACAAAATTTTTCTGTATGAGCTTCTTGTGGATGTTACACTGCTTTCACCAGTCTTATCACTATTCTTTTTCCTCTCCGGTCACACAGTCCATGATTCAAACAACTACCAAAGTATCCAGTCCTTCTCTGCCTATTTCATGATTGAATTCCCCCACCATCAGAGAGAGATTTTAAAGTGTCTCAATTTGTTGGTTTTATGTTAACCAACCCAGCTCCATTTTATACCTTTTTTTAAAAAAAGTATGCCAGTAGCATATTTTTAGAGGTCTTAATAAAAATTATCTCTATTTGGCTACAGAGCAAATCTAAACAGTTATCAGAGTATTGTACAAACCATATTCTATTTCCACAAGCAATTAAGTTTAAAAGATAAAAGACAAAGAAACAAACCCACATTTGGATTTTTTTTTTAAAAAAACATTTAAATAACTCAGTCAAATAGGATATCATTATTCTAATTAAAATGTAATTAGCATGAAACAGTGATAATGCTATGTATAAAATGTGGGGAATGCAGTTAGAGAATACTTAGAGGGAAATTTATAGTCTTAAAGGCTTATATTAGAACATGTATTTTTTCAATCTGAAAGTGAGGCAAATGTTCAATTTTAATAAGATAGAACAGAATTAAAGTGTAGAAAATAAAAGAAGTTGAGAGCAAAAATTAATGAAATAGAATTTTCCTATGTAATAGAGATGATTAACTTAGCCAAAAGCTGTACCTTTGAAAAGACTAATAAAAAAGCCAGACCTCTGGTAATATTGATTAAGAAAAAAAGAAAAGAAACATGGAAAAATGACCTTAGGAATGAAAATAGGGACATAACTTTGGTTACTGAAAGATTAAAAGAGAGAGAAAGACTTCAGTGGAAACTCTTTTTGATGATGCTTTTGGGCAATTTTCTAGGAAAAACAACTTAACCTAAACTGATTCAAGAAGCTATGGAAGGGACTTCCCTGGTGGTGCAGTGGTTAAAGAATCCGCCTGCCAATGCAGGGGACACGGGTTCGATCCCTGGTCCGAGAAGGTCCCACATGCCACAGAGCAACTAAGCCCTTGTGCCACAACTACTGAAGCCCTCATGCCTAGAGCCCGTGCTCCACGACAGGAGAAGCCACCGCAATGAGAAGCCCGCGCACCGCAACAAAGAGTAGCCCCCAGTCACCGCAACTAGAGAAAGCCCACAAGCAGCAATGAAGACCCAACACAGCCCAAAATAAATAAAATAAAATTAATTAATTAAAAAAAAAGAAGCTATGGAAATTTTGAACAAACCTAAGACTACTGAAGAAATTTAATTAGTTTAAAATCTACCTTCACACACATCAAAAAAACCCACCAAAAATATACAGGCAATTGAAATGATTCTAATCTTCTAGAAACTCTTCCAAAAAAAAGAAAGAAAGGAAGAAAACATTTACAGTCTATTTTGGGGGGTTAGGCAGGGTGCCACACAGCATACAGGATCTTAGTTCCCTGACCACGGATCGAACCTGTGTCTCCTGCAGTGGAAGCTCAGAGTCTTAACCACTGGACTGCCAGCGAAGTCCCCAGTCTATTTTGTGATACCAAAAAATGAGGCAAAGAAAATTTCAAGCCAATCTCTTTTATAAATGTAGTTGTAAAAATCTTAGATAAAATGCTAGCAATCAGAAGCCAGTGTTGTATTTTTTAAAAATGCATTATGACTAAATTGGGTTTATCCCAGGAATGTGAGAACAGTTTAACAATAGAAGATCTATTAATACAATTTACACATTTACCGATTACAGGAGAAAACATAACCCATTAGGTACAGAAATAGCATTCAATAACCATTTATGATTTTGGGGGAATAAACAAAACTATCATTAGTTACAGCCTTATGATTGTCTATTTATAAAACAAGAACACAGCTCCTTCCTCTTTGCTACCACCCATAGAAAGAAAGAGCCATCTTTGGACGTTTTTCTGTGGGTACTAAGGTGAGGGGGATTAAGAGCTGCAAAAGCCCAGGTAGAAGGCAGAGCAGGCTAGGATGAAGAGTAGCGCCTCTGATGACAGAACAAAGTCAAGGTCTGGCCTTGCTACTTACCATCCGTGAGACAATTTCCTTCCTGAGCCTCAGTTTCCTTTGTAGAGTAGGGATGTAACAAATGTATCAATAACTGCAGAATGAGATTGCTGTGAAAGGTAAACGAAACACTTGTAAAGCACTTAGCATAGTGCCTGACTCATAGTAAGTGCTCAATAAATGTTAGCTATAATTTTAGTTATTTTTAGGCTTTTGGCTTCAGACTGCTTTTCTCTGGCCTCTATTCATTCATAGGACAAATATTATACAGCATCTACTGCATGCTGGATCTGGCTCCTAGGCATCTGGGGTGCACAGACTATATCAGAAGAGGGTCCTACTCTCTTGGAGCTTAAGGACAAGAAACACAGTGTATGATTGTTGTGAAGGAGCAATGAAGGGGACCACAGTAACCGCTATATAAAAGTACAACACCCAAGGCACTTGCCCTGCCTTCCGAGCTCCCAATGTCTGCAGGCAGACCCCCCCCTCAAGTCCTCAAAAATTCTTCGCCAGGGGCTTCTGAGGATCTTGGGCTTGTTCTCTCTGTCCCTATGAGGATGGGCAGAGGGGGCTACCCTGAAAACAACTGAATCTTGGCTTCCCAGCCTCAGCTCCGCAGCGAACTAGCCTCCGGGTTTTAATGAGCTGCCCCAGGTTAGAAACAGGACGTGACTGTGGCTGGCTCAGAACCCTGAAGATCTTATTAAAGAATCATCTCCCTTGTACTTTGGGCTGAAAAGCTCTTTCCAACCGAGGATCAAAGCAAACTTGACACACGTTCTCTCATTAATCTCCCATCCCCCTGGGGCAGGAGCAGATTGGTAGCTGTTCTCTCTGGCTCTCGAAGGGAGATGATGTGACATCAACGTGGTGTGGCTGGTGGAAAGACCTCCCCACCAGTCAGAGGCAAAGCAGAGACCAGGACCCAGGTGTCCTAACTGCGGCCATGCCAGGTGTCACCCTACCTGCTTCCCACCTCCCACCCCACACCCTCAGCACTGTCTCAGGAAGAAGGAAAACATCTCATTAGGCAAACAGTCGGCCTCACTGGCCCTCAGGAGACGGAGAGGAGAGAACTGTAAAGGTTAGGCGCACTCCGCTGCCAGTGCCCTTTTTAACTTCCTGCTTTGAATGTTAGGCTGCTCTGTAGCTTCAACTTAGCTAATACAGTGTAGACTCAGATGGTGGGACAAGGTACCCTCTGCCTTCACTTTCCTGGTCACAAGAGTGGGGTTCCTGGGAATTCCCTGGCGGTCCAGTGGTTAGGACTCCATGCTTTCACTCCCGAGGGCCGAGGGGTTCGATCCCTGGTCAGGGAACTAGGATCCTGCAAGCTGTGAGGCGCAGCCAAAAAAAAAGTGAGTTTCCCTGGGAGTGGGGATGTGAGGATGGGAGACAGGAATTCTGAGTGTTGAAAATTAGGTCTAGTCCATTTATCTGAAAGCGTTTGCAGCATACATAATGCTAGTTACATAAAAGGGATTATAATTATTATACAAACATAAGGGACTATTACAACAATGTGATCATGAGGGTGTAATATATAACATCATTCCAAGGCAGTATAGCAGGCTCTATGGTCAGACTGCCCGGGTTGGAAGCAGGATTCATCACTTACTACCACTGGGATCTTGGGTAAGTTGCTTAACCCTCTCTGTCTCAGTTTTCTCATTGAAAAATGAGTATAATAATAGTATCTGTCACGTGGGGTCGTGATGGGGTTGAAAGGAGGTGAAACGTGTAAGGTGCCTAGAACAGTCCCTGAGAGAGTGGACACTTACCTGTTATGTTTATTATTATGATGAGCTGATTACTGGGACAGGAATAGAATTAATTGCACACAAGTAAAAAGATGATTATTGGTTGACATCTCTCCTTTGTTTTGTGTGGGGAAGAAATTAAGAAGTTTGGGGGTGAAGGACAGGACTTTGAAGTCAACTCAATTCTGCCTCATTCCCCAAGGAAAAAATGAGTTGTTTGCTGGAGTTTTAGGTAGAAATCCCATGTTTCTTTGCTGAATGACCCTGGTAATTGTGACCCATCAGTGGGACCTCATCTTTCCTAGGAAAGCATTCATCTACTCCTATCCCCCAGGAACAGCCCCCTGTTTCTTACCCCTGTTAACATATCCCTAGACTTGGGCTGAACTTTTCCAGGATATCTGTGACTCCTGCATTGCAGAAATTCCATCTGTACCTTTGGTAGGCTGGCTTGAAGGTGAAATGAAAGGGCAGAGAGGTCTGAGGGGAATTCAAGAGAGAATAGGTAAATAAGCTTTTGGGATTACTACCAGGGCAATATTAGGAAATCTATCCATGTCACCCTCTACATTAACAGACTGAAGGAGAAACACTGTGTGATCATCTCAGTGAGTGCCAAAAAAGCATTTGATAAAATTTAGCACCCATTCCTAATGGGTAGTGGAGGGTGGGGAACTAAATACAGAAGAGCTAAAAATAAAAAGTAACTGTTACTGTTTGCAAACTATATCATCATTTAATGGAAAAACCTAAGAGAATCAATGACAGTCTATTAGAACTAATAAGGGTGTTCAACAATGTGGCCAGATACAAGATCTGCATACAGAAATCAGTAGCTTTCCTATGTTCTGTCAAAATGAATTAGAAAATGTAATTTTAAAAAGAGCTTATTGGGCTTCCCTGGTGGCACAGTGGTTGAGAGTCCGCCTGCCGCTGCAGGGGACACGGGTTCGGGCCCCAGTCCGGGAAGATCCCCCATGCCGTGGAGCGGCTGGGCCCGTGAGCCGTGGCCGCTGAGCCTGCGTGTCCAGAGCCTGTGCTCCGCAACGGGAGAGGCCACAACAGTAGGAGGCCCGCGTAAAGCAAAAAAAAAAAAAGAGCTTATTTACAATATAACAAAGACTATACAGTAACTAGTAATAAACCTATGAAGAAATGTACAAAGCTCATGTGAGGAAAACAATAAAATTTTACTGAAGATTATAAAGTTGTGAATAATGAAAAGAGATACGATATTCCTAGATGGGAAGACTTCATACTGTAAAGATGCCAATTCTCATATTAATCTATAAATTCAAAATAATCCCAATTAAAATCTTAGCAGGATTTTTCATAGAATCAGCTTCATAAGCTGATTCTAAAATCATGCACAAGACAAGATGCCCAAGAATAGCCAAGAAAAAGAACAATAAGGTGATATATTATAGAACCACAATAATTACAATGAGTTACGGGAAAAGGAATAGACATTTCAGTAGATCAGAATGGAGAGTCACAAAACAAGCCCATGTTTATATGAGAATTTAGTTATGTTAAGTGTGGCATTTAAATTAGTGGGGGGGGGGGACTTCCCTGGTGGCCCAGTGGTTAAGAATCCACCTGCCAATGCAGGGGAGACAGGTTCGAGCCCTGGTCCTGGAAGATCCCACATGCCGCGGAGCGACTAAGCCCGTGCGCCACAACTACTGAGCCCACGTGCCTAGAGCCCGTGCTTCACAGCAAGAGAAGCCACAACAGTGAGAAGCCCACGTACCACAGCAAAGGGTAGCCCCTCGCTCTCTACAACTAGAGAAAGCCCACGCGCAGCAACAAAGACCCAACACAGCCAAAAATAAATAAATAAATAATTTTATTAAAAAAAACAATACAGGGATGCCTATTATCATTCAACATTGTTTTGGAAGTTCTAGGGAATACAGTAGACAACATATGAAATATTTGGTATAAGTATGGAGAAGAAAAAGTAAAAAAAATTATTTTCTGATACATAATTGTATACTCAGAAAACTCAGTAAGCTCTAATAAGAAGCACTTAAAGCCAATAAGAGAGTTTGAGGGAATTCCTTGGTGGTCCAGTGGTTAGGACTACGCACTTTTCACTGCTGAGGGCCCATGTTAAATCCCTGGTCAGGGAACTAAGATCCCACAAGCCTCGTGGCACAGCCAAATAATAATAATAATAATAATAAGAGGGCTTCCCTGGTGGCGCAGTGCTTGAGAGTCCGCCTGCCGATGCAGGAGACGCGGGTTCGTGCCCCGTTTCGGGAGGATCCCACATGCCGCGGAGCGGCTGGGCCCGTGAGCCATGGCCGCTGAGCCTGCGCGTCCGGAGCCTGTGCTCCGCAAATGGGAGAGGCCACAACAGTGAGAGGCCCGCATAACGCAAGGAAAAAAAAATAATAATAATAATAATAATAATAATAAGAGAGTTTGAGGGTGGCGGGTATAAGGCAAATATATAAAAATCAATCATGTTTCAGGACTTCCTTGGTGGCACAGGGGTTAAGACTCCATACTCCCAATGCAGGGGGCCCGGATTCGATCCCTGGTCCGGGAACTAGATCCCACATGGGTGACATAACTAAGAGTTTGCATACCACAGTTAAGGAGCCAAGTAAGGAGCCCGCCTGCCACAACTAAGACCCAACGTAACCAAATAAATAAATAATTTTTTTAAGTCAATCATGTTTCTCCATATTAGCACCTGGAAATAGGGAAGGTATTCCATTCATAAAAGCAATAAAGTACTTAAGAATTGTATTAAAAGGACAATTATAGAAACTATCTGAAGATATAAAAAATACATGAACAAATAGAAAGGTAATAGCCATATTCTTGTATGAAAACATTTAATATAAAATAAATATGTAAATTTAATATAATTCCGATTGTAATCCCAATAGAGTTTTTTTTGGGGGGGGTGGTTCTGGGATGGGGATGGAATTGATAAAATGTTCTTAAAGTCGAATAGACTAAATGACTGAAAATAGCCAAGAGAATCATGAAAAAGAAAGCTGGGGTTGGGAGGGGTGTCTTGCCTTGCTAGATAAGAAGCAACTATAAAGGAATGGAGTGGAAACAGTGTGGTGCTGGCACAGGAATAGACAGATTAGTGGAACATAATAGAAAGCCCAGAATAGGCCTCTGAAAAAAATACAGTCATTGGATACGACAAAGATGGTCTTTCAGATGAGAAAGATATTTGTCAATAATTGATGCTGGCATCAGTATTCTCTTGAGGTATAAAATGGAGCTGAGCTGTTGAGGAGGAGGTGGGAGAAGGCCCCTGAGTGCTAGGCTGAGGGCACCTGGTCAGGCCTGGGTCAGATTGGTCCTCATCTCCATCATGTCTCTGCCCAGGTGTTGCCATGGTGATGGCGGTGGAAAACAGCATGGTGCGGGTCGTGGTGCGGGTGCGGCCCCCCACCCCGAGGGAGCTGGAGAGTCAGCGGCGGCCTGTGGTTCAGGTGGTGGATGAGCAGGTGCTGGTGTTTGACCCTGAGGAGCCTGATGGGGGCTTCCTTGGCCTGAAATGGGGCAGCGTCCACGATGGCCCCAAGAGGAAGGGCAAAGACCTGACGTTTGTCTTTGACCGGGTCTTTGGCGAGGCGGCCACCCAACAGGACGTGTTCCATCACACCACCCACAGCATCCTGGACAGCTTCCTCCAGGGCTACAACTGCTCAGGTGGGCCCGTCTCCCCCTCTGCTGGGCACTGGTTGAGGAGGGCTCCGGCCTTGCGTTCTCTGTGGGCCCCCCATTCATTCTTCTCCTGTGTGGGGACCACTCTACTGGGCCACGGGATACAATAGCAGATCAGGCAGGCAGGGTTCCTGTATTCGTGAGGCTTACAGTCTAGAACTGGGAGAAAACTCATCACAAAATCACACCCACAAGTGTGTGGTTTAAAACCAGGGTAAGTGATATGAGGGAAAGAATTGTGGGCCTTCCACAGAGGAAGCTACCCAGGCTGGAGAAGGCTTCCCTGAGGAAGGGATAAGCTCCCACCCGTAGTGGAGACCCCTTTGCCCTCAAATCCACAGGCCTACAGGGGCACCAGGAATGGACACGGAGAACTCAACAGCTGTGAATGTAGGGGATGTGGGTGGGTGGGAGGGAGCAGTGGAACCGCGCATGTGGAAGGAAGGAAAGGGGCTCGGGGAGAAGGGAAGGGCTGACCGGATGGAAATGCACTGGGGGAGCCCCTGGAGAAGGTGGATCTGGCCCTGCCGCCACCCGACTCCCTACTCTGTCTTCTGTAGTGTTTGCCTATGGGGCCACCGGGGCCGGGAAGACACACACCATGCTGGGAAGAGAGGGGGACCCTGGCATCATGTACCTGACCACCACGGAACTGTACAGAAGGCTCGAGGCCTGCCGGGAGAAGAGGCTCGAGGTGCTCATCAGCTACCAGGAGGTAGGGCTGTTTGCACCCCAGGACTGGGCGGCCCCATCTCTCATTCTCACAACCACCTAAAGAGGGGGTGGGGTGGAGTAAGCAGGAGCGGGGAGAGGGTGGTAGGGAGTGGGCAGACGGGGGCCCAGAGGGTGGACACAGCTCCAAGAGAGACCGCGTGTGAACTGACCCCACCTGTCCTACTCATCATGTGACATCATCCAGCAAAGTGCCACTCACCACGGCGTGTCTCATCATGCTTCCCTCACCCAGCAACTCAGCTCTACCCAGCGCCTAGGGGAGAGGCTTCCTGACCAGCCTCTCCCTCGGGTCTCTCCCTGGCTTCCTTTCTCCTCAGGTGTACAATGAGCAGATCCACGACCTCCTGGAGCCCAAGGGGCCCCTTGCCATCCGTGAGGACCCCGACAAGGGGGTGGTGGTGCAAGGGCTTTCCTTCCACCAGGTAAGGGGCTGGGCTCAGATGGGACGATCAGCCCCACTGGTCCTCCGGGATCCCCTCACCGGGCAGTTTGGGGATGTCCTGGATCCTGTTGGGGCAGTGGTGGTGATAGCAAGGGGGTAACATTGGTCCTGAAGAGCAGCCCTTGTGTTAGGGGAAAAGTCCCCATTGGGGAGACCACAGCCCCCTTCCTGCACATCTCCTCTGTAGCCGACCTCAGCTGAGCAGCTGCTGGGGATGCTGACCAGGGGGAACCGTAACCGCACGCAGCACCCCACTGATGTCAACGCTACGTCCTCCCGCTCCCATGCCATCTTCCAGGTGAGGAGGGGTCACAGGCCAGGGCCTGAAGCTGGAGCTCCTGGTGCCCAGGGCCCCCTCACCCCTGCCATCTGCCCCCAGATCTTTGTGAAGCAGCAGGACCGGATCCCAGGTCTGACCCAGGCCCTCCGGGTGGCCAAGATGAGCCTGATTGACCTGGCTGGCTCGGAGCGGGCGTCCAGCACCCACGCCAAGGGGGAGCGGCTGCGGGAGGGAGCCAACATCAACCGCTCCCTGCTGGCCCTCATCAATGTCCTCAATGCCCTAGCCGACGCAAAGGTAAAGCTGCAAGGAGCCAGGCTCCTCCCCGGGACAGCGACCCAGTGCCCAAGCCAAGGGTCCCTCCCTCCAGCCCTGGGCCAAAACCTATCAAGTCTAAATTTCCTGGTGGTCCAGTGGTTAGGACTCGGTGCTTTCACTCCAGTGGCCCGGGTTCAATCCCTGGTCAGAGAACTAAGGTCCTGTAAGCCCAGCAGCGGGGTCAACAAATCAAAAACAAAACAAACAAACACAAAAAAGCAAAGGCTACCGAGTCTAGCCTGGGTCTGTGTAGTCCAGACACTCACTCCACGCCCACCCACTGTCCCCAGGGCCGCAAGTCTCACGTGCCCTACCGGGACAGCAAGCTGACCCGCCTACTCAAGGACTCCATCGGGGGCAACTGCCGTACGGTGATGATCGCTGCCGTCAGCCCCTCCAGCCTGGCCTATGAGGACACTTACAACACCCTCAAGTATGCCGACCGGGCCAAGGAGATCAAACTCTCGGTGCGTGCCAGCTGGGACGGCCACCACCCTGGAGTGGGGGTGTAGGGGTGTCGGGAGAGCCCCCAGGCTGGGAGGAGGAGGGGACAGGACCCACTGGCTTCATCTGGTACCTGGAGCAAGTGTTCCCGCAAGGCCGAGGGAAGAAATGACATAGTCCTCGTCCTTAAAATATCACAGCACTGGGATGATTGAGGCAGAATCTTCTCAAGAGGGAGGCAATGGAAGGGAGTGGCCTAGTATCAGCCAGTGATCTTTGTCAGACTTGTTTTTAGCAGCAGGCCCATATTTTTGGCAAAACAACATATAACACAGATAAAAGCAGAGTTGCCCGGTTTCCCTCGCCTCCTCCAGGGAGCCCCGGTGCTCCAGGAGCCGCTGCGGCAGAGCCCCTGGCCTGCAGAGAGCATATGGGTCAGGGAGCCGGGGTCTCGTGTTCAAAGGCAAGCTCTCCTCTTGCTGTGCTAGGAGAGCCACTGGCCTCCCTGTTCCCTCAGTCGTGAGGGTGAGTCTCAGGAATGTGAGTGAGGTGTGCCTAACGCGGTGTCTGGCCGCTGGAAGTGGTTGCCGAAAGCTGCTTTGAATGAACAAACAGATCCCTCCCCTGTGCCCCCATCTCAGCTGAAGAGCAACGTGATCAGCCTGGACTGTCACATCAGCCAGTACGCCAGCATCTGCCAGCAGCTCCAGGCTGAGGTGAGGAGCCGCCCCGGGAGCTTGGCCTGGAGGCAGGGCGCCTGGCTCGGGGGCAGGACGGGACCGCCGGCGCACGGCCAGGGCACTCTGCCTGCCCCCTGCCTCCTGTGCTCACCCGGCGCTCTGAGGGGCTGGGCTGCTTCGTTCCAGGTGGCCGCCCTGAGGGAGAAGCTCCGAGCGTACGAGGCAGGAGCCCAGGCCCCGCAGCAGGACTCCTCGCAGCCCCCCAAAGTGGACCCTCCACATCAACCGTGAGTTCTGCTGCCCCTACCTGCCCCCATCCTTTCTCCAGCTTCTGCAGGGTCAGGACTCCTCACTTCTGTTCTGGCATCTGGGGTTTGGGGTTCCTACTCACTGCCCGGCACACTGACTGTCACCTAGAATGGTCTATGTCAAAGGAGTAAATCACACCCCAGCCTATATAAGCAGCATCTACTCTTCAAAAGAAGGTGCATTTAAGGGGCGGGTGTCATTGTTTCCTAAACCAGAAAATCCCTGACTCCTTCTCCCATGCTCAGCTACTGCCCTCTTGTTACCCAAGCATCCACCCCTTATGGACCTGGAGCCACAGAGACCCTGCTGCCTCCCTGATTTTCCCACCCGCCCCCGCTTCCCGCCGTTCAAACCTCTCCTTTCCCCCTTAGCCTTCCCAGCTGCCCCTCGCCATCCCGCCTCCCCAGCCCTCCCTGCACCCCAGAGCTACGCCCAGGGTCGGCAGTCCTTCAAGAGGAGAGCCTGGGGACAGAGGCCCAGGTGGAGAAGGTCGTGGACGGGAGCTCTTCAGAAAGGGAGCAGCCCACAGAGGACCAGGACGAAGGCCTGGCTGAGGAGGTAAGACTTGGAGCTGGTAGAATATTGAAAGAAATGCCCCACCCCCAACTCACAGGGTCCCTTCAGTTCCAGCTTCTCTACCTGGACGTCTTACACCTCAGTCATTAGGAGGCTTTCCGACCCTGAGCAGGGAGAACTAGTCTGTCAGATCCTGTGTGTCTGGAAGTGGGGAGGCTGAGTGTTAACGGAAGGGGAGCAGGGAAGGAGCACGGAGACCGGGAGAGAAAAAGCCGCTACCAGGACCTGATCGTTCCAGGAGCTGTCATTCCCACTCTTGGAGGAGGGACGGGTTGTAGGAGCTGCTCACGTAAAGCGAGGGAGCCTGTCCTGGGCCCTCGACCTGTGACTCCCTTCCTCTCTAGGTTCCAATCCAGGTGCCAGCACAGAACCTCAGACACCCATTGCCCGGCTCCCCTGACCTGACCCTGCGGCCCAAGCCAGTCGTGGACCACCTCCCACCACAGAACCTGGGCAGTGACCGTTCTAAGCAGTAGGTATCTTCTTGCTCCAAGGTGGGAGGTGATGGGCTTCTGGCCTCCTGGGGTGGGAGTTGGTGCTAACTACGTCACAAAAGCTCTGTTTCTGCTCTAGTTAAAGAGGCAAGTCTCTTCTCATCAATATTGTCCCTTACCTGCTGTCAACAATTTGATATTATCACCTACTCTGTTTATGTAGCATCCTCTCTATTTATTACTCCGTGTAGCTGGCAGCCCAACAGGAGGGAAGCAAAACACCGAATTCCATCCAGACAGCTGGCAAACACCGAGCTAGGGCAGGGCTGCCTGGGCTAGTGCTTTGCTTTCCAGTCTGGAGTCCAAGCTGCCTGTGCTCAGCAAGGAGACAGCTGCCAGGAGAAGCTGGGCAGCAGCTGAGCAAGGGACAGCTTTCCTGAGTCAGGTGTTCATCATGTGTCTTCATCAACAGATTGACTGCTCACTTCTCTGAAGTAAATACAAACCCAAAGAGAAATGGCTTTTGGACCATTCTTTCCGTGCTTAATAGAGAGGTGCAGCTAGTATTTTCTTCCTTGGCCCCCAGAACATAAATCTCCTGCCACTTAGCTTTGCTGCTGCCAACCCTACACCTCCCTCCCCAGCACGCTTCACGCTAAGCAGTGTATTTAAAGCTTCCGGACAGAAGGGCCTGTTTAATTTTATTTCTTGTTGGGGAGTACCTGTTCCCGACTCAGCAAATAATGCTGCAGCCTGAATAATCAGCGGCTCATTATCTGCCTCCTGCTGCCGACTCCCCGGGGCCCTGGAGTGGCAGGGATGCACTGGCGGGATGTCCCCTTGGCCCCCAGGGAACAACCATTGACTCCCACTGATGACTCAGGGTCTCTCTGCCTGGAGTCCCGCGTTGCTAGGACACCAGGGTTCTCATTTCTGCTTTGCTTCTGATTTTGTGGTTTCTGACAAGTTGCTTCAACCTTGGCTGCGATTTGGGCATCATGGTCCTTGTTTTCCTTACTTCTTAGCGTTAGTAATAGATACTAATAAACTGTGATGGAAGACCCCAAGTGTCAGGGGCTGCAGAACATTCTAGATCTTCTCCATGCTTGAAAACAACCTAACAACCAGATCATCGAAAATAATTTTGCTTTGGCCTTAGAGTTTAGAATCTTAGACCACCAGGGCACTGAGTAGATCTTAGTATTTCCAGTTCAGTGGTTTTTCGGAATTTTTTTTTTAGCGGCAAAGCCCTGTCTTCAAATGAAATCTTATGCTGAGGTCTGGTATGTAGAACAGATAAAGCAGAGCTGTTCCATTAAAAATGTTCTCTGATGGGTTTCTTGAAACCTGAATTGAAAACCCATGATATAGACTGACTCCCCGTCTGCGGGGGCTACACGGCAAGAGGGACGGGGCCAGACCTGGGTCATCTGACATCCAGGCCAGTGGCTTTCTCCCCAGACTCCCACTTTTCTCGGTAGTCTAATTTTCATATAATGTGTGGCTCAGGCAGATATAGAATGAGTTTCTGCTGTGTTCTTTTTAATTTATATCCTGCCTTCTTTCAAAAAGGCCTTGAGGCTGCTTTATAAAATGAGTTTGGGTTCCCTGAGCACACACTGAGGACAGAGGAGGGGGCTCAGAGATGTCCAGGCAGGTAAATGCTACCCAGGGATAAATGACTGGCCATGAATAATCCCCACCGAGATAACTGTTTATCCTTTTATCATGGGTGTGCCTCACAGAAGGAAAATTTGCTTTCTTAGAATCTAAATTTACAACATCAATAATCACATTACCCTCGTAATTTCCTTTATTTTATTTTTTACATATATATTTTAAAAATAAATTTATTTATTTATTTTTGGCGGCATTGGGTCTTCGTT
>NW_006782296.1:1206654-1208804 GCF_000442215.2 Lipotes vexillifer | reverse complement strand
ACAGGCTCAGTAGTTGTGGTGCATGGGCTTAGTTGCTTCGCGGGATGTGGGATCTTCCCGGACCAGGGCTCGAACCCGTGTCCCCTGCATTGGCAGGCGGATTCTTAACCACTGCGCCACTAGGGGAGTCCTTCGTAATTTCCTTTCAATAGCCCCTCAGTGCATGTGAAGTATGTGCTAATACACGCGCTCTTTCCGCATCCCCATCACTAAATAGAAAGAGCAGAGACTGAATGCATTTTTGAGGGTCTCCTCGGAACCAAGATCAACATGGCCTATCTTATTTAATCTCTTATTATCCTAACAAGGTAGATGGCATTGTTACTATTATAGAAAACAACAGTTAACTAACCTTATAGTGCTGGGTATGTGCCAAGTACTCTTTAAACACTTTATATCTAAGATAACCCATTTGGGGAATTCCCTGGCAATCCTGTGGTTGGGACTCTGTGCTTTCATTACTGAGGGCCCGGGTTCAATCCCTGGTCAGGGAACTAGGATTCCGCAATCTGCCGGGCGCTGCCAAAATTTTTTAAAATAATATAACCTATTTCATCTCCCCAGCAACCCTGTGAGGTGGCTGCGTGTGTTGACCTCATTTTAGGGATGCGGACACTGAGGGTAAGAGGTGATCTGAGGTCACGCAGCTGGGATGTGTTGGAGCCGGGTTTAGTCTGACTTGAGCCTGGCTCTTCTCTTGCTACCTCCCATTGCCCCTCTGGGAAATGGACTTAAGATCACAGCACTTGTAGGTGGCAGAGCTCAGAGGAAACTCAGACCTTCTGAGTCCAAGGCCACTTAGTGCCCTTTCCCTACTTCCCAAGTACTGTCTTTGTCAGGGGACATGTTTAGTGGGTGAAGCCGCCCACCATTCCTGGGGTCATCTCCACCAGCCTTGGTCTTCAGCACGGCTGGAAGGGTGATGAGGCCGGCCAGGCAGTCCGGGAGGGCCAGTGCACGTGTGCTGCTCACCACACCTGGAGCCCTGAGGCTGGGTCCTCCGGGCAGGTCTGAGGCGGAGTGGGGGTCCCCTTCCCTCTGTTCCAGGTTGGCTCTGAGGGTGTTGTGCCTGGCCCAGCGCCAGTATTCCCTGCTCCAAGCAGCCAACCTCCTGACCCCTGACATGATCGCAGAATTCGAGATGCTGCAGCAGCTGGTACAAGAGGAAAACACTGAGCCTGGAGCAGAGGCCACCGGGGAGCCTGACCCGGCCAGGGGGTCACCTCTGGCTCAGGAGCTACGTTCAGAGTCAAGTGCGTCTCAGCCCTGCTCGGCCTCTGTCTTCTGGTGCCAAGGGGTGGCTGGGGCCCCAGGTGCAGGGTTATAGTTCGGTCAGAGACTGGACCCCTAGGATCATGGACTTCTGCACAGAGAGGCCCCAGGGGTCACGCAGACCCGAGGAGTCAGGGGCTCCTGCCTGTCCCGTGTCTCTCTCCCCAAATTCTACAAATTCTCCTTCCTTCTGGCCAATCCCTGATCTCCCCTCAGCACCCTCCTCTCTGCCCAGAGTCTCCAGGATACTCCGGCCCTGTGACCCGGACCATGGCAAAGCAACTGAGTGGCCTCATACACGCTCTCGGGGTCCCACCCAGGCCTGACCGCACCTCAGCTCAGGCATCCCAACGGCCCACAGAGAAGAAAAGGAGGAGACCGAGCCCCTTGGAGCCAGACAGCCCCCCAGCCCCGAAGCCCGGGACCAAGCGCCAGCGCCAGTCCCTCTTGCCCTGCCTGAGGAGGGGGACCCCACCTGAGGCTCGGCTTCCGTATGGGCCCATCACCCCCACTGGGGGATGGGCCTCCTCCCCCTGCCATTCCCCTCACTTCTGCCCAGCCACAGTCATCAAAAGCCGGGTGCCCCTGGGCCCTTCCGCTCTGCAGAACTGCTCTACCCCTCTGGCCCTGCCTGCACGGGACCTCAACGCCACCTTTGATCTCTCCGAGAAGACCCCCTCAAAGCTGGGCTTCCACGAATGCATTGGCTGGGACAGTGTCCCCCGGGAGTTGAACAGGCTGGATCAGCCCTTCATCCCCAGGTGGGTCTCCCTTCTGGCCTCCCAGCAGGGAGTCAGGGGTCAGCAAGGGACAGAGGTGCTGCCCAGGGGAGCGGAAGACAGCACGCTCTTGGAGTTGGGACACTGCATCTCTTTCCC